>NC_056744.1:1092308624-1092420528 GCF_019279795.1 Protopterus annectens
CATAGCTGATGCGATCCCCCCTCTGGTATTATAACCTGGACGTCGTAAAACACCGAATGTAGACGTATGCCTTGTGATGTGCCCATATCCGGCCGTAGGCATACAGCAATCCTGCGGCTGCCCAGGGCGCCGCACTAGTAGGGCCACCTGTCTAGTAGGTGTGTCATGTAGGTATACCAAGATGGGGGCACCATGTGCTGTGGTGGTGGGCACCATGGAGCCCTACAGTCTAGGGCAGCAGTCGATCTAAGTCCGCTGCCATAGGAGGGGTAGTATGGTCTGCAGGTATGTGCAGACGTGCACATGAAACAGCGGTCCACAAGGATTACCCATAGTGGCGACACCTGCACAGATGGCTGTAGCGGGACACACACACGGCCATGCATACAGCACAGGTAGACATACACACACCATAACTAGGCAAGTACACACAAGGTGTATGGCGTGTACAGGTACACTGTCAGGACAGCAAGGATAGCTGTCTGCCACGATATCCAGCAGATGTCATTACGGTGTTCTGGAATATGGACAGTGCATGGACAATGAGTGGATATGCAAGGTACCACAGTTATATGTGTCAGCCGTGCAAATATGCGATACATGGGAAAGACAGCCGTCCATGCTAGAGCAGCAGTACGGGCACAACATAGGTATGTAGATATACAATGACAGAGATACAGACGGACACATGTGGCAGGCCCGGGAGTGTAATGTACACAGCATCACCCCACCACACCATAGCATGGTGCACGTGGAGAACACGCGGTCGCCGACCACAACAGGCACACAAGCAGTACACGAGCTGCGTACCACCATCCACAAACACAGGGATGGCGGCAGGATATGAGTGTTCTGCGTAAACCACAAGGCAATACCGTATGAACCCATGCAGCTGGGAGCATGGACACACACACACATGTGGCAGGCATGGTGTTTGACCACACCCCCACATACCCAAACGCACAAACATACGACACAGGTATGGAATGCGCTACGTGGACCACCGAGCACACCACCATCAGAGGCACATGTACAGGTGGGTGACAACATCCGTAAAGGAATGGCCGCTGATAGCCAAGGTTTGTGTTGTGAAGCGTCTAAAAGCCTGATCATCTGCAGAGGCAGCTGGATACAAACACACACACACACAGGGAAGGGCCGGGAGTCGAACCTACGCCTATCTACATGAACTCACTACAGCATGACGCATTTACAGAACGCGCTACCGAGATTACTGAGCACAGCGCTGTCAGAGGCATACTTCTAGGCGGGTGACATCACCCGTAAGAGAATAGCTGGCAATAGCCAAGGTATGTGTTGCGAAGCGTCTAAAAGCATGTTCATCTGCAGAGGCAGCTGGAAACACACACACACACAGGGAAGGGCCGGGAGTCGAACCTACGCCTATCTACATAATCTCACTACAGCATGACGCATTTACAGTACGCGCTACCGAGATTACTGAGCACAGCGCTGTCAGAGGCATACTTCTAGGTGGGTGACATCACCCGTAAGAGAATAGCTGGTAATAGCCAAGGTATGTGTTGCGAAGCGTCTAAAAGCATGTTCATCTGCAGAGGCAGCTGGAAACACACACACACACACACAGGGAAGGGCCGGGAGTCGAACCTACGCCTATCTACATGAACTCACTACAGCATGACGCACTTACAGAACGCGCTACCGAGATTACTGAGCACAGCGCTGTCAGAGGCATACTTCTAGGTGGGTGACATCACCAGTAAGTGAATAGCTGGCAATAGCCAAGGTATGTGTTGCGAAGCGTCTAAAAGCATGTTCATCTGCAGAGGCAGCTGGAAACACACACACACACACACACACACACACACACACAGAGGGGCCGAGAGTCAAACCTATGCCTACCTACATGAACTCACTACAGCATGAAGCATTTACAGAACGCGCAACCGAGTTTACTGAGCACAGCGCTGTCAGAGGCATACTTCTAGGCGGGTGACATCACCCGTAAGAGAATAGCTGGCAATAGCCAAGGTATGTGTTGCGAAGCGTCTAAAAGCTTGTTCATCTGCAGAGGCAGCTGGAAACACACACACACACACACAGAGGGGCCGAGAGTCGAACCTACACCTACCTACATGAACTCACTACAGCATGAAGCATTTACAGAATGCGCTACCGAGTTTACTGAGCACAGTGCTGTCAGAGGCATACTTCTAGGCGAATGACATCACCCGTAAGAGAATAACTGGCAATAGCCAAGGTATGTGTTGCAAAGCGTCTAAAAGCTTGTTCATCTGCAGAGGCAGCTGGAAACACACACACACACACACACAGAGGGGCCGAGAGTCGAACCTACGCCTACCTACATGAACTCACTACAGCATGAAGCATTTACAGAACGCGCTACCGAGTTTACTGAGCACAGCGCTGTCAGAGGCATACTTCTAGGCGGGTGACATCACCCGTAAGAGAATAGCTGGCAATAGCCAAGGTATGTGTTGAGCGCCTAAAGCTTGTTCATCTGCAGAGGCAGCTGGAAACACACACACACACACACACACACACACACAAGGGCCGAGTCGAACCTCGCCTACCTACATGAACTCACTACAGCATGAAGCATTTACAGAATATGCTACCGAGTTTACTGAGCACAGCGCTGGCAGAGGCATACTTCTAGGCGGGTGACATCACCCGTAAGAGAATAGCTGGCAATAGCCAAGGTATGTGTTGCGAAGCATCTAAAAGCCTGTTCATCTGCAGAGGCAGCTGGAAACACACACACACACACACACACACACACACACACACACACACACACACACAGAAGGGCCGAGAGTCGAACCTACGCCTACCTACATGAACTTACTACAGCATGAAGCATTTACAGAACGCGCTACCGGGATTACTGAGCACAGCACTGTCAGGAGGCATACCCCTAGGTGGGTGGTATCATCTGCAGAGGCAATGCGTCCGATAGGGAATGAAGACAGAGTGCGTAGTCACGCAGCCTGTTACCATCCCAAGGTGGCCGTACAGTAACACGTTAGTGCTGCAGTCGGGAATACCAAATAACTACTGATCAGTACATCACGACAGGAATACGGGATGCACCACATGACAGTATACCCTATAAGAGGGCATCTGGCATGCAGGATGTAGGCAGCCAATGTGGCATGACAGCCACATATGTGTCACCTGGATGGTCACCATGGCTATGCAGGATGCCATTGGCCATGGCTACACGCCTAGTAGCAGACATCGGTGACGACTGTCGTGTGTACCTCCGGCGGGTGTACTGGCCATGCCTCTCACACCTAGCGGTTGCAAAGGGGAGACAGACATGCTCACGGGGTATCAACGCAGTTGGGCGCGGTGTGCACTGTACTGTGTGTCTATCTACACAGCTGCTTACTGGGCATGCTCAGACACTTAGACTCGGCACAGAGCAGACATGCATACACATGGTGCGACAGCATGGGTGGCAGAATGTGGACCATCGTGTGTGTCCAGCCACACAACAGCAACCCGGCCATGCCACAGACGTGGCCGTTGCAAAGGGGAAACAGGCATGCACCTGGGGTATTAATGCAGTCGGGCGCGTTGTGGACTGTACTGTGTGTCCATCTACACAGCTGCTTACTGGGCATGCTCAGACAGACTTGGCACAGAGCAGACATGCATACACATGGTGCGATGGCATGGGTGGCAGAATGTGGACCGTCGTGTGTGTCCAGCCACACAACAGCAACCCGGCCATGCCACAGACGTGGCCGTTGCGAAGGGGAAACAGGCATGCACCCGGGGTATTAATGCAGTCGGGCACGGTGTGCACTGTACTGTGTGTCCATCTACACAGCTGCTTACTGGGCATGCTCAGACACTTAGACTCGGCACAGAGCAGACATGCATACACATGGTGCGACGGCATGGGTGGCAGACTGTGGACCGTCGTGTGTGTCCAGCCACACAACAGCAACCCGGCCATGCCACAGACGTGGCCGTTGCAGCGGGGAATATCCAGGTGCAATTAACCATGGGTAGGACTGCCCTACAGTTTGTTGCATGCTACAGACCACCCTCCCAAACCCAGGATACCTGCACAGCCATCCTGAGGACACTGGTGAGTGTGCATGCTCTCACAACACCGCCGTATTGGGTGACATCAACCACCCATACATAGACTGAGAACATTACCCATGACACAACACCCTACGCCACAGGTCCCGGGTGTTCATACACCTGACTGCTGTGAAACAGCCATGAACCATACCCACTGGGGGGGACGTATACCAGTTCTGCTCATCACACATGGGGAGGATATGTCCACACAGGATTTACATCCCTCAATGGTGATGTCAGACCATATAGTGGATCCACTGGTAATCCACATCCTGCACCCAACACCGGCATGGGAGACCTAAGTGACGACCTCTCCACAGCAAAACACACACATCATACGACCGGTGTGGTACCCTACAAGTCCTCCATGCCAGTGGTGAACACAGGCCGCACTGCCAAAACCCTTACGAATGCCTTCTCCGAGCACCCCCAGGGATGTCTGCACCAAGCGATCATGATAACATCAGGACCTTGTCCACCGAAGGCAGGCACATGGTCTGGTGGACCCCAGCCACTGACAAACTGTACATCAACAGTTGGAGCTAATACATGACAGAGCAATATCAGTACCAGGGAAGCCATCACCCATTTATACCAGCGTTAACATATGGCCACACATACAATCATCCAAGGCCGCTTGTGGGAGTGGTACTGCAGAGGGCACATGAGACAACCATAGGGCCTTCCTTAGCTGTGGTAGGGACATGGGTGGGAGTGCACAGTCATGGCGGAATTAATCCAGAATGGTACAACGGTCACTGCACCCACAGACATTGTCAACAAACCAGCGGACATGGTCCATGCATACATCCACCCCCCCCAAGAGGGGATGTATCCATCCCACCAGAGTCTAGCCTTCAAAACATCTTATATGCCCTGGAGTGATCTGATATCTGTTAGGCGGTGAACACAGCACCAATGGGCCCCGATGGTGTCCCTGGCTGTGTGCTACCCAACCTCATTGAGGCCCTCGCCCCACACATAAGGCCGCTGTGTCATGTTAGCCTTAGTACGGGCTAGGTCCCCGCTGGATGGCATATGGCAGCTGTGGTCCCACTACGCCAGGGTAGTGCTCTTATGGACTGTAGACATTCCCGCCCTATCAGCTTGACAAGCCTTGTCTGCAAAGCTGCGTGGAGGTCCATACTGGTGCCCATGAATACAGACAGTGGTGTACAGCCAATACCGGAACATACCCACAACGACTTAGTCAAGGGCAGATCCTGCCTCCCAAACCTGCTCGGCCTGTCTGGAGCGGTCACTAAGGCCATTGATGGGGGTACGTCAGTTTGCACACACTACCATGACCTGGCGGGAGCGTTCAAAACACACTCCACATGGGACTCATGGAAAGGCTCGCCAGCGTACATGTGGGGACATATGTCACATGATGGTTCTCGGAATGAATGGAGGTCACACCACACAGGGTTTGTGTTCCTGGTGCCGTGTCAGACTCAAAGCTGGTCTCGGGTGGAGGCCCACAGGGCTCAGTCCTGGGCCCCCTGCCGTTCGGCATTCGACCTTCCAATGTGCATGCAAACATAGGGGGATTGTGGCAGACAAGGTATGCAGATGACTGCACACCGGCCACCATACCCAACACCCCATCTGACACGGACATCCACCTGGGGCCTCATAGACATGGATAACTGGTGCCAGAGCCATGGCCTGCTGCTACATGCCAGAGAAGGTGCAGACCTACCCAGTGGGAAGGACATGTTCGCCCTGACGTAACATGTAGGTGGTAATCCATTCAACATGGTGGACGTGTTCAGGGGAAATGGATACCACACCTGTCGGTAACCTCTGTCAACACACACAATGCCAATGTGGGTGGGAAGACATTCCACTGTGGCCACCTGGTCTGGAAGGAATCACATCCACATCAGGGGTGTTCATTGTACCCCTGTACACATCACACACCAGACCAATGATTGCGTACAATGGCACATCTGGGCTGTACCTAACCTGACACCTGCAGCACTCGGAAGGACCACAAATGTTCCACGACACGGGGATAAAAGTGCTGGGACATGTGTCACACGCTGCCCGACCAAGGGGACTCCGGCTGTATACCTTCCCAGCATGTCTGCTCTGTGGTGATCTGTGCCTGACATACACGGCCATGTCCGACCTGGGTGACATGGACATGTTCCACCTCCTAGGCTCCAGGCAAACACGGGCACATAAGCGACTGTCAGACACCTCACCACGAAGATGACTAGGACGTGCTGGGGGAACAGGGTCAATGCCCAGAGACCCCCTACAACATGGAGAGGATTGCCAGCCCATGTGAAGCAGAGGCCCTGACTGACTTTGTCCAGGAGTAATCATGATGTGTGGATGTGTGATCATAGGTATGCGTCAGGCATCATCTCTGTGTCAGTGCTGGACGGGGGACAGGAGACCGATGGATGTGGTATCCTCATCCTAAGGGGTGTTAGCAGCCACACACACTCTGGCTAGGATTACACATGCCATAGGGCACATAGCCTGGTATGTACATGTGCGCCTATGTACCTATGTAGGGGTCCATGCCAGTTGCGGGTACCTGTGCTATGCTGATATTGCCAGATGTGCCTGTGGGTACCCCACAACTACACGTGGGGAACTGATAACAGTGCTCCCAGTAGGCACATGCAAGTACACCATAATTGGCATATGGGTTAACTGAACCAACATGGTGCTACACATGTAACCACCACGCATACCGTGTACACAAAACAATGAATGCTGCACCTGCACTACATGGTATGTCTGCTGCATGATGTCAGTGCACGACCCACGTCACATACGCACCTGTCACCTGCCATACACAACCACCGCAACATACACATCGTGTACTATGCGGACACAGGTATCACATACACCTCTCACTATCTTGTCCACCCTGTGCATCAGAATATGTTTGCATAACCGTGCACTGATGGTGTAGCTCATGGTTCTGCGGCAGAGGCTTCATCATATGCACAGGGTGATATGTCTGCCACGGGCATAGGCTGTACCAATGGATGACATCATGTGTGTGTGTAAGGGCCTGTGCATTTACTGGGCATGACTGTGCAGAATGCATGTGGATGTGGTGGAGCCCTACAGTTGTGTCTGCTGTGTGTGGGTATGTGTGTACACAGTTCATTCATCTGTGATGCCTACACGGGGTATACTTGGCAGCCCCAGACTGTACAGTGCAGGTGGTATGGCTCACTGTGTCCGCCTGCGGCGACATGACCCGTGCCTGCCTGGGGTCGCACGGGCACTACCGGGTGGAGGTATAGAGTGGCCACTCTCTGATGACACATGTCTGCTGGAAACGTGTCCATGCTGGGACCGTCCAGGGCCATGTCCACGTGGCCTGCTGTGTCCTGGTGTGGTTGGTGTAGCAGCAGCTGCACTGCTGCTGCTACCAGCACTGTGTGGGTGGGCATGGGAGGTGGCACGCACACGTCGACCTGCACTTGGTGGTGTTGCTGGCCTACGCCCACGTGCCCTACGCCTCACCCCTACCAGGTGTTCCAGCACGGACAGCTCACGCTCACAGATGGCCATGCCTCGGTCGAGGATTCCAGCCATCTCACCTAATCTCCTATCCAGAACATCGGCAAGCTGCTGTTGGGCATTCGCCAATGACTGGATGTTCTCATTTAAGGAACGGATTGCGGACCTCTGCAGCCTCTGCCCTTCCTGATTCTGCCGTTCGGCACGTGCCTGCGACGCCATTACAGTCTGAAACATGCATCTGGTTATACCAGCTGCTGCACCCTGTACGGCAGGTGAATGTCTAGCAGTGCTCCTCCTACGAGCAGCACCTGCCACATGCCTGTGTGGCACTTCACCAGTCATTACACTGGCAACATGGTGTGTACCCGCACCTTCTGCAGCCACCACACATTCCTGCTTGATGCCAACAGATGCTGACTGTCCGTCATCTATGGGCAACGGTGTTGTGGTATGTGTCGGCATCTGAACCGTGTGCGGGGATGAAGGGGACATAAGTGTGATGTTCTCCAATGGCACAGTGTCTGCCCGTGACGACCCTGCCTGTGCCTCATGCACATGGTCATCACCGCTAGTATCTGTGGGGACACTAGCATCAGATGGACCGCAGGAGGGGAACGCACCTACAGCACCTGTGACTACAAAGACATACCGTAAGTTACATTACACACACGCAGACACACACACAGACACACACACACACACACACACACATGCGGACACACACACGCTGACATACACACGCGGACACACACACATGCAGACACATCATGCATGTGATATTGCAGGTGGCATGCAGCATTCCCACACCACAGCCCAGTGAATGCAGCCCAGACATTAATAGTGGCAGTATGCATACTGCCCTGGAGTGCACACTACATCAGGCAGGTGTCTTTTAGTAGGCTTGCAGTACACACATTCATGGTAGTTTGCATGCATCACCGTGATACACCGTGTGGCCACGGGCAGGTTAACAGTACACATGGCTGGCGTCACTATGTCATGTACACCGCAAACATGTGCGGTATCATGTGGATATGTGACAATGGTGTCCCACCACATGCACCACATCACAACGGATGTCACAATGCATGTGTAACAAGGATGTCTGTGCAGGTGTGGTTGGTGTGAGCTGTGTACATAGCTGCACAGTGGGGAGTACGGGCACTGTGCCACTGCATGGCAGCAGGACACAGGTAGGTTTCTGTGCGATGCATGACCTGGACGCATTGCGTTGCCATGTCTGCAAGTCAGTTCTGCTGTTCAACAGCACGTATATGGTAGACATTGGTGGCACCTCTAGTGGCTGCAGACAGGCATTCCATTTCTCTGGTGTACCACATTGGATGTCCAGGGGGTCCACTACAGTGATGAGCCCACTATGTGAGGACAGGGTGCAACGGTGACTACCCACTGCGGATGTACTGTGTGGCAACATGCCTGTAGGTATCACCCATGGCCATGTTTGTCTGGTTCATCGACAAATGTGTGTGATGGGCATCGTGCACACAGCCCTGTGGTGACCCATGTGACATACAACCGTAGTAGTCTGAGATGTCACATTCCCTAAGGCTATGCAGACATTGTGGATGTCTGCTATGTCATGCATAGGTCATGTCATGGTGTGACAATGTTGCGGACAGACATCCACATGCATGGGACATGTCATGTGCCATGTCACAACGTGTGCACCCAATGCAGGGGCATAGGTCACAGTGGTAACACCTGTGTTCTGGCCAGATCACAGCTCACTATGTGGTACTGTGTGCATACCGCAGAGGCATACCGATGCATACTACACATGCAGCCATTGTGGAACACCTCCACCATTGTATGCATAGCTGACTGCACATATCACACCGATGGATTATGTGGTTGCATGCAGGTCTATACTAATGGTTGTATCTACTGTACATGGGTGGTGTGTGTGTCGGGTGGTGCAACCTGTATACCGTGACTGGGGCACACCCAGGTGTGCATGTCATACCTGGACACATGGGGAATATCGATACACCGTATCATGCCTTTTACTAGCAACAGTCTTACCTGTGACAGACCCATGTCTGTGCGACACGCCAGACGTACCTGTATAGGGACGACACAAAGGTATACACATTATCCATTACTATTGCCACGGTAAGCACTGTGCATGTCACATCATGCACCTGTGTGTTAGCATGTGCTATGCACATGTCTGCAAACACAACATAGCATACTGTAGTATGCATCTTGTGTGGCCATATACCTAGCATGTGTTGCTATATTATGTGTTGTACTATGACACCCACTCCTACGTCGCTTATCATACAAACATGCAACACTGACTTACCAGGCAGCTCCAAGCTCGTTGGTTGGGAGACACCCACCTCCACGATGGATGCGAGGGTTTCAGCATGTTGTTCCATGGGTGTCTCCAGACTGGCCAGGAGCTCCTCCGTGGGTGTGAGTGGGGGCTGGGTTTGTGGCCCACCACCTGTCCCACCTTGTTGTCTGGCGATTGCAGCGGCACGCTGTCTCGCATGCCGGATTAGGTCCGTGCAGTGCCTGCAGATCTGTTGATATGTGCGGTTGTGGCCACCCAGGGTGTTCACCCTCCTGCGCATATCCTGCCACATGTCTTCACGTTGTTGTGCCTGCAGTGGCACGTGGCTGAACAGGATGTCATAGTTATCATGGAGCAACGGTATTATCACCTCATCTTCCTGTCGGCTAAAGGCAGGCAGCCGGGACCGTGGCATTATCTGTAAGACATAATGATGGTGACAGGTCACATTTACACTGCTGTGCAGGCATACTGCTGGACATACATTGCTATGACATGTACAATATCTTCACAGTAATCTCTGCGATGCATCATGGCAGTGACACAGCCGATGTGTTGCCGTCACACCATTGAGCAGTGGGTGTCATATCATATCTGTGTGTCACCTCATCACACTGTACAACGCACCATGTTGATGTTAGCCTGCTGTGGACATGTGTACCTGCCTGCACCTGTGTCCATATCAGTTGGCACGGGTCCCCATGTGACAACAGTTCTACTGTTCACCTGGATGCTGTGTATATGTCACTAGACATCACATACACGACCATTATGAACGTCAGCGGTGGCACTGCACACATACACATGGACACCTGCACATGCATGTGTTGTGCCATGTACATCCACACACCATCGCAGCATACATGGTACATGTGCTCAATGGCCGGTACTACTGACGTCTGCTGACGGGGGTGGTTACTGGCATGGCACCCCGGCAGCTGGACAGTATACGTGACTATGCTGACACATATCACAGTGCACTTCCGCTACATGTACGAAATGGTAGGGACCATGCTATTCCACACAGAGACATGGCGGTACTGGCCTTTTCACAGACGCCACGGTGGTATTCATGTTCCATGCACATGTGCTGTATGGGCGCATGTGCAGGCTGTTGCATGGTGGGTATATTCAAATGTGTGGGGTGCATCACTTGACAGTCATGGTGGGACCTCGTGGTCCATCACATGCTCCACAGCTAGCTACCTACACATGACCACCGTACATTGCAGTGTGGGCCCTCACGCAGTGTGGTGGTATGTCTGTGTTGTTTGGCTACATCCACAGTCGATGTAGCATGCAACAGTCACCCAGGCATTGCCAACTGAGATGTTGTTGGCAACATGCCAGCCAATGGGGTACCTACCAACAATACACACTCTCACTCACTACAGGGTTCCAATCCATACATGGACATCGCATTGTCCCTGTGGACACATACATGGTACTGCCATGCACACGTTAAGTCCTAGGACACTGTCCGAATGTCACCTCCAATCTCCCTAGCTGTTATGTCCCGCCAACCTGGTTGGTATGTGTCTCTGCAGCAGCCCACTGAATTAACTGCTAGCCTATTCATGGACGTTGTGTACGTTGACCACCACACTACTGCATCTATCATACTACACATGGGTGGTACTGCATTGCACATGTGGGACTGCATTCGTACACCCATGACTGGACCATTCAGTATGGCACTGGGGCACATCCTCACATCCGTGCTTCACACACTCATTGATGACCTCCATGCCTTTACTGGCACCCTTGTTGGGCCTCTGTGCGCCACAGCATGCCACATCCACATGCTGGCCACCTGTCATACCATTGCATGGGTGGTTGGTGTGGTACAGAGGGTAACAGATCAGACATTATCCCCACATTGCCCTTCAGCACCATTCCACATTCTGGTATTGCCAATGTACACATCCACCATCACATCATACCCTGTGTCTCAGGATGTTAGGCTATATGACTCCTGGACAGGTCACACAGTGGTGCAAGCATATCATGCTACCTACTACATGTCAGGTACATGTGGCATTACACAGTCCTCAGTCATGTGGCCCCTCATGTTCACTGTTTGCTTACATACACAACATGCTGTCACAGAGTACTGCCCATGCCTACATATCCCACATCTACATACCTGGCAGCATTCTAGCTCCACCAGCTCATACTGCTAACAACCATACAGGTGTCGGTGTGGCAGATATATCGTGTAGATGTCATTGCGTCGGATACATCACACATGGTGCATACACATCACCTTTGCATAGCAACAGTCATTCACTGGGTATCACATGGATATTGTCCCCATACATACATATCACATTGTACATGGTTGCTGTACACAAACATGCCCCACATGGTGCTGTGGTTGCCATATTCCACTGTGGCGTGGGTACACATCTGCAGGGCCACACATATCTGTACTGTGTGTGTTGCTGGTACATTGGTAGCCTTTGTACCTGTGCCATACACACATCTACACACGGGCAGGGTTACAATAACACATTCGTGGTGTACCTTCCACAACGGCTACAACTTTACATGGCACGGTATAGTCATGCCGTGATGTATACCAGGCTCAGACAGTTTACATATGCAGATGACAGACGGGGAACACATCTGTACTCATCTGCATACCACTTACACAGGGGTGTCATCTACTCTGACATGGGCCATGTCCTCCGCATTAGTGATGCATGTAGTACTCCAACATGGCGTTTGCAGTGGGCGGGGTGAATGAAGCGCTCCTACATATGTGCACACATGCCACATTGCTTAGCCTGGGCTTCTGTGTTACCTCCGCAGACTAGACACACACCATGCTGTGGAACGTAGGTCCTGTGCACATCCCACAGGGACACACTGTGGCACTGGTCATGTGATAGCTCCCTTGCTGATAGGGTGACACATAGACATGGTACCACCACAGCGGCAGTACTGTGTAGACATGCAGTTGACATCCACCTCTGCTGTTCAGTGGACACTACCATGGGGAGGTGACACTACTGTGTACATTGCACATGTGTTTACACATAGACCTGCCGGATGTCATTGTTGCACACATTGCACCTGCTACAGATCGTTTGGACATGGTTACTTGGTGTTCCTTCCATTTCGGGTGGCTATTCTGCTACTACTCTGTCCCATATGTGCAGGACATACATATCCTGTTAGTGTACATAACACTAGGCCATACCTCCATTATGCATGCTATGCCTGTGATACTGTGTATGATGTATGAACATATCCATCATGACAGCTTTACATTACACATACTTGACATAGTAACCCCTACTGCGAGGCATACGTGCACGTCGTGCGCACATTACGTATGACATCGACGGTATATGCCCATACACATGTGTGCTGTGACAGTATACATACATGTCCTATCCCCTGCTGTGGCACTTCCTTGTTGGACATCCACTGCCAGCATCAGCATGGGTGGTGGCATTGTTCTGTGTTTTGCCCCCCTATGGCAGCCCTTGGGTTATCCCAGCTGTGTACATGATGTCCCACTGCTGTGCACACGGTGTCCACAGTCATTGGTATGCTCAGCGGGTTAGCACTACATAACCACCTTTCACCACTCTCTGCTTTATGGACAGGTATCTTTACTTACAAACACCGTTCACATACAGTGCAGCTTCATCATACATATCATGCGTTACACACCAGTACATCTCGTGGGTTCTACATACCTTTCCTGTGTTGACTTCCGTATTCCGTTCGAGTCTCGCTAGATACTTTATTCTCACTCGAGCCGTTTGGTTGTATTTGTTCGGTATGAACATACAGTTTGAATATCCTAGGAGTCTTCCTTATATCCGTCGTCACCTGCGACATGTGGGTTCATCACACCAATAGCTGTTCCTCGGTGTGTACTTATGCGCATATCACCTGTGCATCTCCTCCATTCGTACAGTACGCGTCGGAACTAGGGCATGGTTCATTCCTCGGCTGGACGTTGGTTATTTGCACTACCTTCGTGGGGATGGTATGTATTGTGTTATGTTATGTGTGACTGCAGCCGCTATGTGTGGCGTCAGGTACATTTCGCTGTGGTGTTAGCCGTGGATTGTGTGTGTTGGGTATGGTATTATGTTCGACATGTGGGTGTCCCTGTCCTGGCGGCATCTGTCGATGGCGTTTTGCATTCGGATGTGTAACATAGCTCTTGTATTCCTTTACACAACGGATGCAGGTATGCATCCGCTGCTGATAGTGTTTCCCACGCGAGATGTTGTGGTTATGCCGCTGTCATTGACTGCCTGTATGTTTTTGCTGCTATTGCGGCTTGTATCCCTTTGATATGTGCGATGGGGTATATCGGCGGATGTGGATGACGGGTACGGGTTGTGGGCCTTGCATTTATACATACACGGTATGCTTGTGTGTGTGCTCCATCCCTGCCTGGGGAGCTGCAAGTTACCTGTCTGTTGTTCTAGGAGTGTAGGTTTTGTTGATGTCGTCTGGTGTCGGTATCGCCTGCATGTGTGCTTCCTGCATGTATTCCTCCGTCACATCGGTAGTATATCTGCGGCTGTTCGTACGTGCCAACTATCCCTTGGCATTTTATCACAGATATTTACGGTCAATGTGGTCCTCTACTTGGGACGGCCTGTGTGCTACCGGTTGCCACCTATTCGGGTGGCGATTGCTTGTTTAACACTCGTAGAACACACAGCGGTATTTACGGGATGATACGTGGCCACGATCGGTGCCGGGGTAGCACATGCGTATTTCCGCGGTACATGACTATTGCTGTGTAACGTTGCCGACGTATCGTTTTGAAATTAACATATCGGTGCCATACATACGGTCATGGTTTGTACATGCGTCCTTTGCATCTCATGTTGGCTATACTCCTGTGGTACATTCTGGGACATTTTCGCTTTGCATCGTTTTACGTCGCCACGTGCCTAGCCAGGGAGGAGCTCTCAGTACTACTTTATGGGTACTGCTGTACATACGCCTGTGGTTCCTATACTGTATGCCTACACATGTTATTCCACTCCGCCTGTCACATGTCACCTACATACACATTTTACAGTGGCACACACATTACACTCGCACAGCGGAACACACGACACCCTCACCTCACACATACACATACTGCTGCTGTCGCAGGGACGGTTGCACACAGTACCTACGTTGCCCGCATCACCAGCGGCGGTGTCTACCTCCGCCCTCATATCCTAAGAATATTACCCGCACATGTCCTGTTACTGTACCGTGGCCTGGCGATCATCCCGACTTGCGAATATGCATTTAGGTAGGTTGACCTTTCCATGGGTGGCGTTCCCTGTTCTGTCCACCCTCCCGGATACTCAGGTTGTCGTTCACTATGTTTACTATGTAGAGATTTCACGTCTTTCTTCTCTGTCACCTTGCATCCCTGTGATTCCCTGTTTTACCTGTTGTACTTTCTATCTGTGTATGTGTACATATATTTCTACGTGTGTAATGATATCTATCTCCATATCTGTGTATGCACATATGTACATATGTATACACCTTGCGGCGAACGTGGCAGCATACGACTACGACGTCTGCTGTAGGACCCGCGTACGGTTGAGGTGTTGGCGTTCCATGCTCCGCTGGCTGTTGGGTGTGCAGTGTTTGGGTGCTACCTATGTTGGAGTCACACATGGGACCGCCCATACGGTACACATTACGGGCGGCCATGTTTGTGCGCCGTCCATTTCACTGTGTGTGCAGGTAGGGAGGTGTCAGTCCATGGGCCTACGCTGTCAGAGTATGTGCTATACGTTCCCTCTTTGCCAAGGCATAGGCATATTGGGTACGCCTCCGTCTGCCTACTGGGGCTGGCACAGTGTGTTCATGGCGCTGAACGCTCTGTGCCTGTGCTTGCCTTGGCAGTTGTGGCGGGCTTGGTGGCCCTACACCATTATGTCCCTGCAGCAGCTGTTTCCGCAGGATCATATTATGTAGCATTGCACATACTATGAATATGTGGGCACATGTGCCTGGAGAGTACTGCAGGGCTCCACCGGATGTATCCAAGCACCGGAACCGTGATTTCAACATCCCAAACACACGCTCTATGATTATTCTGGTTTGTGCATGTGCCTCATTATGGCGGTCTTGCATGTGTGTGTGTGCATTTCTGATGGGTGTCATCATCCACGGCTCCAGTGCATAGCTAGCATCCCCCACAAGGTGACCTTGTGTGATGTCCCCCCTGGCGAATACCTGATACAGCTGTGAGGCATGCCAGATATGGGAGTCGTGGTAGCTTCCAGGGCTGCCAGCACACACATCCATGATAATGCCCTGCGCATTGCACATGACCTGGCAATTGATGGAGGGGAATCCCTTGCGGTTTATGTAGCGTCTACCCTGCTCCCCGGGTGGTGACTTGATTTCTATGTGCGTACAGTCTATCACACCCAGTACCTCCGGGTATTGTGCCACACGGTGGAAGTGGTGCATATTGCTAGCCAACTCCTCCTGAGATCTGGGGAAGTATATATACTCATGGGCATGTCGTAACATGGCATCCAGAGGCTGGTGTAGTACCCTGGATGCTGATGCCTGTGAGATGCCCATTATATCCCGGTTGGCCTTTGAAAGGTACCTGTTGCCGGTATTCGCAAGCTTACACATACCTTTGTGTCCACTGGGATGGGCTCCCCTCTGTTGTCTCTTGTTCTCAGGCGTGGCCAGCACAGCTCCACTATTTGCTGTAACGTGTCCCTGTCCACCCTGTAATGCTCTACTATCTCCAGGTCTTGAAGCCCCTGGTAGGTTACACTTGGTCTGAACACTCTCCTTCTCCTCTGAGGCCTACGGTAGTTGTCGGCACCCTCCTCCGCAACTCCGTCTGTCTCTGACACATGCCGATGCATCACGGCCACGGCGGCACCCAACATATACATTTTAAAAGTTCCCCGTGTGTTTACACCCTAAAGTGCAGCGTTTGGGAATACGCTGTGTGTTGTGTGCATTCACACTTTATACTGTTGTGCTGTACACCCGGTGATGTCATTGGGTGTGTCTGTGCGGCCGTATCTGTGGATTATCTTCCGTGTTTTACCATTGGCACTGCAACACTGTTGCCTTTGGTGTTACATTACACTTGCCTGCATTGGTTTAGCTTTACACCTTACCTTACTGTTTCTGCACGTTGCACCTACTATTGCCTGGAGTGCATCCTGCAGACACATGGCATATCATGCATTTTGTCTACCGCCGCCGTTATGCTACCTCTCTACTTGGCTGTGCTGTATCGGTTCTTCGCTCTTTGCAATTCTGCTACATCCCCTACTTTCTTTGCATTCATTTGCCTCCCCTTTCCCGTTTTGCGGGATTCTGCATGCAGAGTTGTCAGCTGCCGCCGATTGCCCTTCGTGGGTTGATTGGTGTTGATTGCTCATTACGACTCCAATTACACTGCTTCCGCATTTCCTCATATTCTCCGCATCTCCTTCCTGTATCCGTGGTTGTTGACGGGGCAGCCGTCACATGACTGGGTTGTGGAACGTAGTCATCCTCGTGCACATGCATCTGTGCGCGCATTGTGTACTCTCAGCGCATCTATTTCCTCACACGCCGGTCCTGATGCTGTGATGTGCATTGTACAGCCCATGTTTGCTGGGCTCCAATGTGCTTCCTCCTACAGTGGCACACCCCTCTGCGATTGACATGTATTCCCTCTAGGCCACTCCTCGGTGTATTACCGCTGCGCCGTTTGGTGCAGCCTTACGCCGGCGGGGGTTTTGCGATTCAGTATTATCTGCCTCATTTGCATGGCATTGACTAGTAATACATGGTTACGGCGCTGGACACTGCCGCCACTCCTTGGCAACCCTTGGGCTGTGGTTGTGGCTTTCCATGCATACTATGGTGTATTGTGGCTGTGAAGCTGATGTGTATTATACTGCTCTTTTATGACATTGTCATATTATTTCATTGTTCCGCACCTTCCGCGGACATGTCCTGGGGTTCTGCTGTGGTTTCTGCATACATACCATTTATGTCATTATTTACATTTTCTGCATGTTTTCTTTTGACATTCTCGGTGTCTTTCGCCATTGGCATGTTGCACCAGTATGACACCTGACGTTGACAGCCTTCTGTTACTCCTATGTCATGTTTGGATATATGTAAACCGTTTTTTTGGTTTACATTGCCGTGCCCTTATGCTACGCCTGCGCCACTTCGTGAATCGCTACATGCCTTCATTTGCATGGTGCAACACCGCACATGGGGTGTTTAACATACCTACGCCGGAGGCGGCACAACTCAGGCGCACGCCGGTGGTGCATGTGGAATTGGATCGTACCTGAATCGCTCGGTGGCCATGTCAGGCGTTGTGGCGCCTACGCCATGCGTGCGCCTGGCGCAAGGTTCATGAATCCCGGGGTATATTTATTAGAAGACATTGTCAGACAAGAAATGTAAAGTAATGATTGTAACATGTCTCAGTTTGTTATCTTTCAAAGTGTATATGTATCTACATATCCATCTAGATGATGATATCATAAGTCTTCCTGAAAGTTTTAGCAGTAACTATAATAGATGTGGGCAGACTGACACTTATGTTCCAGCAGGACATTATAGACTCTGTAACAAATAATATCACTAACATCAATATATGTCATAATGCTGCAATGAAGGAAACATTCAAAGTCACTGTCAATATAGCTGCTAGAATAGAAGTCATATAGGTTCATAGGTTCATACTAGGCTATCTGCCCTAGGGCATTTATAAGCCTAGCCAGAGTGTGTTTGGCTTTCACCACCCATTTTAAATTCATTTTGCTATGCCTTTTTTTGAGGTTAGTATACTGTGCCTCTGTCTAACAGTGACACAGAAGTGATAGCCGGGGTAAACCTACGATCTCCCATCCACTCATCAAGATTCCTCTTGAAGAGAGTCAATGTGGGACTCTGCCTAACCTGGACTGGGATTTTATTGCAGAGTGAAGGGAGCCTCTGGGTTATGAATCTGTCCCTCCAGCATGTCCTATTTATTTCAGTGCTGAGGTTCAAGTCTCTCGGGCATGTAGCTCGATGGGATTTGGATTTTCTGAGGTGCAGCATGTCCATTAATTCCAGGTTGGACATGGCTTTATACGTCAGGCACAGATCACCTCTGAGCAGGTGGTATGCCACTGAGTAGAGCTGGAGTTTCTTTAACCGGGCAGCATATGGCATCTGTTTGAGCCCCTTGATCCTCTTGGTGAGGTACTTTTGGGGTCTTTCCAGTTTCTGCAGGTGTCTGGTAAGGTACATCCCAAAAGGGGCATTGTACTCAATTATGGGCCTGATGAGGGATGAGTAAAGAGGCACGATGACCTCCCCTGATCTAGATGTGAATCCCTTCATGATTAGGTGGGCTAAGGTTGGGAGGATGGCCTAATGGTTAAGGTGTTTTGCCTTGCAAACACAAGGTGCAGGGTTTGAATCTCACAAGAGATAATTGGCTAGGCTTAAAATCGCTCGCAAGGGCAGTTAGTCTAGTACTAACCTATGAACCTATAAAAAATGTTTTTCCTAACCACTTTGGCCACGTGGTTGTCAAATGAGAGATTGCTATCAACTTGGGTCCCCAGGTCCCTAATGACTTCTTCTGTACTTAATGGATTACCACATATGTGGTAATTTGTGGGCACTTTGTTTTTGCCAAAGGGGATGACTATACACTGTTTGGCATTTAGCTTGAGGCCATGGCTCTGGCACCAGTTGTCTGTTTCTATGAGGCCCTTTTGGAGGATGCTTGTGTCGGCTGGAGAGTTGATTATAGCGCCCAGTTTTCAGTCATCTGCGAACTTGGTCAGCCACAGTCCTTCCATGTTGGCCTGTACTGTCGAGAAATATATACTGAACAAGAGAGGTCCCAGGACTGAGTCTTGTGGGATGCCACTTGTAACTGGTTTGGAGTCTGACATGGCTCCAGCAATTCTAACCATGTGGGTTCTGTCCTTGAGCCAGTTTGCAACCCATCTAGTGACATAGGGGTTTACATTTAAGCTGTTGAGCTTATCTATAATGCCCGAGTGGGGTATTGTATCGAAGGCTTTTGCAAGGTCCAGGTAGGCTGTGTGGACCACCTTCCCCCCGTCAATGACCTTGGTAACTGTTTCAAAGAAATTGACCAGGTTTAAGAGGCAGGATCTAACCTTAACAAAGCCAAACTGGGTAGGATCCAGTGTCTGTAGGTCCCCAATATCTTTATTTATGAGGTCCATGATGATCCTTTCCATAGCTTTGCAGACAAAGCTAGTCAGGCTTATGGGGCAATAGTTTCCAGGATCCGTTGAGGCACCACCTTTGTGGAGAGGGACCACTGTTGCTGTACGCCACTCTTTGGGTACATATCCTGTAGTAAGGCTAAGATTGAACAGTAGTTTTATGTTTGGGTTTATCTCTTCTTGGAATTCATGTAGGACGCAGCCCGGGACACCATCTGGTCCCATTGATGCTGTGTTTTTTGCTTTGGAGAGGGCAGCTCTTACCTGAGCATCTGAGATGTCAGGGGGGCAGCACTCTGTTAGGATAGATATTTGCCCTTTTGTTGGGGAGGGGGGGGAGTTTGCACTGAACCTGTCAGCTAGGATGTTGGCAATGTCTGTGGGCTCGGTGTATTTTTTTGTCATTTTGGACTAATTCTGAGCATATCTGGGAATTCCCACCCAGGTTCCTAACATAACTAAAGAAAGCCTTGTGATTATATGACAATTGCATTCAGGCAGGTTGAAACATGTCTGCCTCACAAGACAGCTTACATGACATGTATGCTACTCCTCATAACCTTTTTTTCATTAAAATGTGTGATATGAGTAAGAAAGCTGGATAATATATATTAATGGATTAAACCTGAGTTAGTCCCCCCACCTTGGTTGATTACATTTGCAATTGGCCAAATATGGCCATTTGATGCTTTTTTTTTTGGGGGGGGTGTGTTTGGTAACTTATGTGTTAGATGTTTTTCGTTCAATATTTAGCTGTTTGATGCTATTTCTTTTCAGTAGCCAAACATACATGCTATCAATGCAATATGCCTTTTTCTTCTGTAATAGGTTCAGTCATTGGGTTGACATGAAGTGTGGGCCTCCTCGAAGCAGGATATCTGTCAGTGGGGAGACCATCCTAGTGTGGAGCTCAGCCACCAGGGGTCTGCTGGGACTGGAAGTGCAAACAGGGAGAATTGGGATAATAAATGTGACTTCATGGACAGCCAGTGAGGATGAAGAAATACATATTGGTGGTCCAGTGAGAAGGTCATGGAGCAAGATGAAGGTCTGCATACAAAGCTGATGTGCAAGAAATACATATGTTGAGATTTGTGGAAACCTAACATTGAATTAATAATGTCACATAATGATGCAGCAACATACCATCAATGCAATTCAGATAAGTACATTATGACAGAGTAAGAGATATCTGTGGTTCTGTATCTTCATCCTGTGTGTAATAATTATACCAGTACAATTTGAACCACAATACGTAAGTTAAGGAAAGGAGTAAAATAAGTTAAAAGTAAGAGAATATGGTTACATATAGATGGAATCCTGGGGTGAAAAGCTCCAGAGTAAACAGTTATATTCTTTAACATACAAAAAAAAATACTAAAATATAAAAAAATAGAAACAGTGTATACAGCTTCAATAGTAAATATGCAATAAAATAGAGCAGATTTCCTGTACAAATAATGAATTAACGGATACAAACAGTATATGCAGCTTCCATGGTATTTGTGGAATAAGACAAAACAGAAGTTTTATATATACTGTAAGTGAACAGATACAAATTAACAGTTAGTAATAGTAAGCACCTAGTGAGTACCTTAGATTTTTATTAATGCTGTAGAAGACCTTTGCGACTAGAGCAATAGCTCCAGGAGTTGAAGTGCAGGAATTTGCTTTGAGACTGCTATAATGGCAGAAAGTTCACCTGAAGTTCAAATTCATCTCAGACACCTAAACATAGAGGGACTTCAGGTCTGTTTAAACAGAAGTTTTTAAAAGTACATGAAAGACTGCTAGGCATGATACCATTATGATTTTAGTTGTTGATTGAGATTTGTAGCTCCCATTAGTAAAACTGGAAAGAAAAATGATGACCTCAGATACAGCTTTATGATTTCAAGTTGATTCCATTGCTTGATTAGCATGAAAACAACCAATTGCTGAATGCATTAGTGTTTTAGGTGAGTGAAGCAAGTTTGCACTATTGGATCTGTGGTTTGTTAATGAAAGTCCATAGTGAAGAACCAAAACTTTTCAGACATATATAAGTGATGGATAATGTTTGCAATTGGGAGTGTGACAGTATGGTTTGTGGTGTAAAATGCTTGCAACTAGGATTGTGTCAATGTGGTTTGTTTTCATTTATATAAATGTATGATTGCCTATGTAGTAAGTGATGGCTTAATACATATGTTTCTTGTTTAAAAAAGGCAGGAATTGGATAATTTATGTAATGCTGCTTAGGTTATATGACATATAGCAAAATATGTTTATAAAATGTTTATTATAGTGTGATTACTTTTATATGAATGTAAATTTGCCTGTGTCACAAGTGATAAATAAATAAAGGTGTTTGGAAAAAAAAACTTGTCAGACATAGAGGGTTGTAGAGTATTGTGTGATCAAAAGTGAGATGGCTTTTATTTGTTTGTTTTACGTATTTATATATTTGCTTTAGGTCTAGCTGCTTTCCCTGCTTTTTAGGGATACAGAAAGGTGTGCCCTCTTCCATGTGGAAAAATTTAAGACATATGCCAGATGGGAATATTGGCAAAGGGATCATATTAGGAAGTACTTTCTGTTTTTTAACCCCAGTGATTGTGACCATTAGCACCCCCATGACCTCTCTAGTCCAGTCACTCCTCATTGGAGCAAGAGTCATCACTTGACCATTCAGTCCTTTCTGAAACAACAGCTGATTGCAGAGCAGTCATCAAGGCAAGCATCAGGACCCCCCACCACCACCCACAGGGGGTTCCAGCATCCTCTCAGTAGCTTCCAGTTGAAGCTATAGTTGAAAATCCTTGGGGCAAAGGAACAAGCAAGCTTCCGCACATGATTGTCCCCTGACCTACATGGCTATGCTGCAGCATCATGTCTGTCTGACTCAGACTCTGTGGGCTATATCACCAAGAACTCACAATGGGTGCTGTCCAAGTGATGAGCCAAACTATTTCCTTACCTGAGATGCAGTTAGGGCTTTATCCCGCAGCATCTTACATATTTTTTTATATTGTACAGAAGCAGGAAATATTTGTCTTTCAGGTAGTACTTGATTTTTCACAGTGTTCCAAGTTGCTGGCTGAACTGTTTTTTTTTTTTAATTTGCATGTATTCAGTTTAACATCTGATTCAAACAGTAAGCCTTACGCATAGTCTTGCATATTAATATGGTACACACCAAATACCATTTAAGTAAATAGCAAAGTACTGCTAAGTGGACAATACCTCTCAACTACACAGATTTTCGCAGAATGTCTAGATTTTTGCTTCATATTTTTGGTCCATTTTTCATAAAATTGTGGTTTACTGGCAAATTAGTGCAAGTCATTAAAGACTGAAGTTAGAAAATAATGACAGGCATTTGAGTTTCAAACTTCACACCCATCGGAAAAATCATGCTAATGCAAAACCTGTTATTCTATCAACATTCTAAGTTTGTAAGAGCAATATGTAAAAAATGTCCTTATCTTTCAGCCTTTGTCCCACTTTTCTATATGGCTTTGTCCAGATGTCTTGCTCTAAGAGGTTGATATAAAAATAGGTAGAACAGCATGAGCAGATAGATCATTTCACTCCATGGAGGTAGCCAAGGTGAAGATGAAAAGTTTATAAATGAAAGAGAGTGCTATAACTGAGAGTCTCCAAATAAAGAAAAAGCTGTAATTGTGCAATGCATTATGAAAAGCTTGCATGAAGATGAATGAGAACTACATAAAGTAGCCTGAGATCTCACCCAAACTAGCTTATGTTTGTGCATGCACAAAATGAAAACCGTATAAGAGGTCTTAAAGAAGCAAGCTGGATACATTATTCCTTCAATAAAAAGGATGAACAGGGATTACAGTAAAGCAAAAAAAAAAAAAGAAGATTAGAGTAAGCAAAGGAGAACAGAAACAATGTAAAGTAACTTTACTGGTGCTATAGAGGGATAAAGGCCTAACTAGGACTCAACCAACCTGAGTTTTGTTAGCAGCATGGTTGGATAATGATGCAAGCAGGGTGAAAATGGCCATGCTTATCTCAGAAAGAAAGTGATCATGCTAGCTGTACGTAGGTATCTCATGGTCCTGCTGGATGTTGAGAAATGAAGGTATTGCCAGGTTGAAGGGGGCAGGCTGGCCTTGTTGCCTGTCTTCCCAAGGCCAGGGTCAACATGTATCCCAAGCTATGCCCCCCTGGCCACCCAGCCTAAGACCTAGTAAAAATATAACATAAGGGGGGGTTAGGTACAGATAAATCCTGACAATCTAAGCAAACATGACTAGCAGTGGCAGCTCTCCAGGTTTACTCCATTCCCATGCACCTTATGGATGGCCTTAGGATGAGTATGAGTGTGATGCCCATGCCCTGGCCCAGCAATCAAGGAGCCTTAATCCTCACCACTAACACCAGAGTCTTATATAAGAGGAAAGGATAACAAATAAACACAGTAAAGTGCAATTTCCCTTAAGAGCACACAGAGATCACAGTCAGTCTGGGGCTGGTCACTCCCTTGCTCCCCAGGTCCCCAATAAGACCCCCCACTAGCACAGCTATAGGGTCCAGATCTCAGCCTAGCTGGGCAAGCTAAAATCTCCAGCACCCTCTCTGCCCAACCAATGCTTCGTGTCCCTGCCCAAGTAGCTGACACACACATACTTTATAAGTTTATACAATCACACAGGCACTCCTGGTGAAGGCTGGCACAGGTTCTCCAGCTGTGCCCCTTTTACGCAGACTATACGGTAGTACCACTTGCCACCACCCAGCTAATATTTATCAGCTACTCAAAGGCCCTTAAAAGGGTGTACAATTATTACTGTGCAATATTGTTTTCTAATTGGTAGTATGACTAAACAGTCTCAAGGCTTATTAGAGTGGCTTTGTACAGTAAACTCTATAAATATGCAATGTACTCTAGAACTGAACATATCTCTACACAAACCAGCCACAGCTAAAAGGTTTTAAAATATTTAAAAATAAATAATTGAAACCACAAGACAATACTTTTTACTACACAGTCAGTGCTAGTCAACAGTTCAGTGATCACACAGAAATACTTAAAATAAATTAGTAGTACAGTTCTGATATCACAGAAAAACACTTAGTATAATCTTTATAGTTTCTAGTTATCTACAAGAAAAAGCTCACTTCTAAAATAACTTACATAAGACAACAGGCAGTACTGTGAGTTAGATGGTCCAGACAAAAATGCTCAATAATCTCTGGTGCTCACTGCTTAAATTGAAAACTGCAATTCTGATAAAATATTACATCATTTTACACTTTCCTGGGGTTCCCAGGCTGACAGAAATTACATTTAAGGAGGCGGAGCCTGAATGGCTAATTGAAAGCAGCAGTATTTTAGAGCTCCATATAACAAGTTAAATAAGACAGAAAAAAATATTATTTTTCTTCAAAGTATAAAATCTTATAGATAAAGGACTAATTTACATAATTAGAAACTTTGGTGAAGTTTTACAAATAATTTCCTGTCAAAAATCTTGGAGATATATTCACTTGTTAAAATGAGCAACTCAAAGAATTCTCACCAGGATGTTGCCTTAAAGAAGGAATTACAACAGATGGCATCTACCCTGCAGGAGTTGTCTTTGAATATGGATGATTTTAAAGAGAACCTGGAAAATCTTAAAACAAGCAGTCAAAAACAGGCTGACACTTTCAAGGAAATGCTTCAACAACACCAGACAAGGATAACAGGAATAGAGATTTCTCTAAATGACTTAGAAAGCAGACTTAAGGAAGAGGAAACACAGAAAGAACTGCTTCTTAAACAAAACACTTGGTTGGTTAATAAAGTAGATGACTTGGAAAACAGGGAGAGAAGAAATAACATCAGGATTTTCGGATTACCTGAAAACACAGAAGGTGAGGATATTATTTCCTTTTTATCAAGCTGGATCCCTGACTTTTTAAATTTAAAAGAAGGACTTTCCTTTAGCATTGAAAGGGCACACAGAGCTCTTGGCAAACCTGCCACTAACTCAAACTCTCCTAGTTCAGTAATTATGAATTTTTTTTCATACTTGGACAAGGAACTGATTTTAAGGTCTGCTTGGAGGAAGGCACCTCTAAAATATAAAGAGAGCCTGATAAGATTTGATAATGGAACAAAGGAAAAAGGTGTGGCCAATGATAACGTTTCTGAAACAAAATAACATCAAGGCACAACTTGCATATCCAGCTAAGATAAGAATACTGTATGCCAATGAGATGAGGACTTTTATTGACTTAGAGGAAGCCTCTTCATTTATTAAAACTAATAATGTGATTACTTTACCAGAAGATATGGATTGGATGTCACCTTCTCTCAAGAGAACAAAAGAAACAAATGTCTGGACAGATGTCAAAAAGAAGAAGCAAAAGACTGATACTGTTACAGCCAAATCTCTCAAAGCATCTACTATGATATGAATCGTTTTAAAATTACTTTAAAAGACCAATTTTACTGCTTGGGATTTTGAAACAAAGGTAACTAACTACTGGAATCTTTATCTATATTTTTTGAAAATAGATGACACATGAGAGTTTTCACATTACCTCAGGTATGTAAAACAGGTTACTTTTCTTTCACAGAAGGAGGGTTATATAGCACATAAAATATTTATACTGTAAATCAACATACATAGTCTATGTGTATGTTTTCTTAATCTTCTCTTTTCTTTCTCTCTTCTCTCTTTTCTCATTATTTATTTTAACTGCATCTTGTCTCATTTTCTAAATTCTCTATGTACTATACTAATATAGTCTGTATATATTGAATAACTCACTATCTATACATAAATAAATAATAGTCTAAAATAATCTAGTTTTAAGGTAGACTAATTGGAATAGTGAACTTAATTAATTGCTATTACAATATTTATTAGATTAATGATAGTCACTGTTATGCTTATTGGGATTGGGGACGTGTTTGTGATTAACTCTGACATGTTCCATTCATGTACATATGTCCTTTGAATTATTTCCTTTTAGTATTAACAAATACATAAAGAAAAGGAAGGAAAAAGTACTGTTGGTTAAGAGAAGTGAAGCTTTCTTCACATTCTATTTGTATTGCCATAGCAACAGTAAACAATTGCTGCAGTTTCTAAGGATATTGTGAATCTGTGAAGTGCATTTAGCCTCACAGTTAACAAATAATAAGAAAATGTAAGGTTGTTTAGTTAGTAAAATAAAAAAAAAACCTAAACAAGGTAAAATAAACACATAATAGGATTATTTGTAAATATTTTATGATTTATCCTCATAGGATTACATATTCCTGGAAACACAATTGAAATGTTCCCAAACTGCATGTGCACTGAAATGTAGCTGCTTGATTAAAAAGTATTACTCAGTTTAACATGGTGATTTCACAAGCTGTCTCCACTGTAAGAGTTACATTGATATGTTACTTGAAATTGTTAGTTTCTAGAGCAGTAGTGTCCAACCCTCAGCCAGCGGGCCACATGCAGCCCTCACAGCTCTTCCATGCGGCCCGCGACCCTTAAGTTAAAATTTAACTTTTTTCCCATTTCTTTTCATGCCTGAGTCCTTTAGCTGTTGTGCGTATTCACCAAAAGCACCCTTCCATTCATTTTTTGCTCCAATAGATGCATTTGCAGCAAAGAAGAGCTGAAGGAAGAGGAGTTGACGATTGCGCCGAAGAAAAGTTGAGAGAGAGAGGGATTTTTCATTTATTACACTGACTACTACACCATCTCCTGACTGCATTAACAGATATTCTAAGTATGTAGTAGTACATTATTTAAAAAAACTGAAATGTACGACATGCTTTGACATACATAATGCATCAATTTGGGAATGGTTGTATAGCTAGGCATGGTGAGTTCTAACTTGCTAGTTTAGTTAGTCTTGTAGACTGATCCTTACCTAGTCTGATCTGCAGGTAAGCTGCCCCAGCTGCTACCCCAGATCTTAAGCTGATGCAATACAGGTATTTTTTAAGGCTCTCATCACAATACATCTTGGTCCTGTCCTGCACTAACTTTTGATTCCACTTCAGCTGACCCATTTTCATCTCATTTTGGTGTGCTGTAAAACCTTACAAATTTCCGGAATTGCTTTGCTCAGTTTTGTCTAAACCCCTAACCACATGATGGCACTGGGGTCTTGGTTTGATTCCCAACCCGTTCATTTGAGAGGTAATGAACACAGGATTATAAATGGTGATGTTTTCACTTTCCGATGAACAGACTTGGAATAGATGAGTATTGTGCTGTCCCTTCAAAAACAGCCAGTTTTCTGTCAGTAGAGATCTCTGCTGTTGATAATTCACCAGCATTTCTCTTCTTTCTGCCTGATGTGCTGTACAGTCCACCTGTTATGTCACTCTAGTCTAGCCACTAACTTTTGTCAGTTAAGCTTGCCTTCATTAAATAAGTTGTACATCCTATTGTACTTCCAGTGCATGGTGTATATCTCTGGATGGTGTCAATGTCTCCTACTACTAGGATTAGTTGTGTTTATCTGATTACAAAGAGCTCCCTTGATTTTCAGGCTTGCACCAGAGCATGTGTGAGCTGATAAATATAGTAAAGAGTGCGGCATACAAGTATCAATTGCTCATGTGACAATTTGAACAGCTACAACATGAAACAGTCTAATGTCACATTTATAGATGAAGAAGTGACCACAAGGAGTAATAAAATATAGTATGCATACTCAGTGTCTGGAAAAGATAAGCAGATAGCAAATAAATAAGTGTAATTTAGAAAGTTGTAGAGTAGACAGAATATGGCAGTAAGAGGCTGAACTGGTTAGTTTAATAAATCATACCTCTGTTCTTCTTCATTAGAAAGTACAGCTAGTAGCCAAATTAAGGTCAAGTTAAAAGCATACCACATGAGGACATATGAAAAGAGATGTAGTTTCAAAGTAATATGCTGGATTTACTTTTTCACTGGAAAATAAAGTTGCAGTCATATAGCTAGCATTTTCTCTGCTCATTGACCTGTAAGAAATAATAACCTCCTTTGTTGCTGACTTTAAGGCAGGGAAATAGAGAGACAAAAAGGTAGATAGAATCCCAGAAATGGTGTTTCATTATCAGGCAAACCATGGTGCAATGTTAGAGGCAATTCTGGCAGTTAGTTCAACAAATTACGGCTAAGATCTAGTAATGAGCTGTTTTTTGTAGTTAGCTCTGTAGTTAGTAGAGGTGGTTTTGTTAATTTCACTACTGACCCCAGAAACTTTTTCTCCATTAGCTTGACAAGTCTGATCTGTAAAGCCATGGAGCTTATGATTATGGATCACATAAACAAGGACATAGCAATCTCCAAGCACTTGACCCTGCCCATTTCAGATTCATAAGGGGCAGAGCTTACCTGTTGAACCTGGGTGACTTCTTTGAGATTGTCACCAAGGCCCTGGATGAGGGAAATTCAGTACATACAGCTTTACCTTGACTTGGCCAAGGTCTTTGACATAATGCCCCACTCAGACATCATCAAAAAGCTAACTCAACTTGGCGTAAATCCCTGTCTCATCAGATGAGTGGCCAACTAGCTCACCAATATGACCCACATGGTCAAAATATGCACCACCACCTCCGACAGCAGACCTGTCATTAGTGGTGTTCTACATGAATCTGTTCTGGGACCCCTACTATTTGGCATCTTGGTCCTTGGACGCCGGATGATTTCTGGTCCATCCCCTCCAGGCTACCACCAAAGTCTGTGATGGTGGTGCTGCTTCTTGTGTTAATATTACAGTTATTATTAAAGTACAGATGCCTCGGCCCTTGCGTAGTTTCCCAAATTTGCAACCACAAGATTGTGGAAAGTCCAAGTTGTTCTGGCTGGAACCAGACAATTCTCAGATCCATCAATCGAAGTGCGTCTCCTGATTCCACTCGCATTTTTAATACACTCCAGTGGCAAAAATTACTTGTCAAACACAAAAAGCCGTAAAAATAAGAAATAAAAAAAACAGGTTTCAGAATGTGACTGTCTGCCTAAGTATGTGTCCTCCCTGCAAGGCTGCGAGATGGTCTGAAACTTGTTTGTTTTTTGTTTTTTTCCTTTGATGCTTTACTCAAAGTGTAGAACTGCGTTTGTCAAGTTTCTTGACTAAAAATGTTATTATCTTTTGTATTCTTAGTTTAGTGCAGCTGTCACACTATATAAAAATAAAGTACTGTGCTTATTTGGTCGCACCAGCTTTCATTATTGTTGCAGCCCCCAACAACAGCTCTGCATATTTTGTGTCTTGCTGGATGTGTTTAACCTTTTTTTTTTTTTTTTTAATTGTTTATTGTAGTGTAAAATGGGTATTAGTTAAAAGGGAGGGATTACTGAAGTTTATTAGTGAGATGTTCTGGACTGTACTGTGTGAAATACAACTGTATATGTATTTTTCAAAGCACATGAAAAAGTGAATGCATAAGCGGAATAAAATGTCTGCATCTGCAGAAGCCTTAATAAACCAGTCCTGGATGTTTTGTAGTGCTTGATTTGCTGCATAGTTTTGTACACTTTTAAATGAAAATTATTTTAGTTCATGCTTGTAGTTAAGTTGGTTGTTTGGCTAGATTTTCATCATCTTGCAACTCATACCAAGCTGGAAACACAGGGCATTGTAACTGCACAGCACATCTGATTATTTTATTAGAATCACCCTATGAGCTTTGTGTGATGGAAGTAGTTGTTATGCTCTGCTTTGTGAACTTTGAGGGTGCAGAAAGTTTTTTGCTTGATAGATTATTCAGCTACATCTTTGGCTTAACATTTGATTCAGTCATTTTTATTTGATGGCCTCTAACATATTCAACAAACCAGTTTTGTGAACTGTAATATACTGAACTATGCTGACTAATTTGTAAAAGTACTTGTTAATATGCACAGTCTGAATAATTCATTACAACCAGCGCATATTACTGACCTCTGACTGCTCGTGCCATTCCTAGTTGCTGTAACTGTGTTTCTTTAAATGCTTTGAAATTATTAGGTCTCACCAATACCTCCTTCTCTTGCTAGCCAAAGGAAAATACAGTCACATTTTCTAGTCTTTCTTCCTGCTTACTCCCTTGTTCAACTTATATATTTCAAGAACCTTATAAATAAGTCATAAGCAGTATGTGTTGTCTGTCAGATGAGGAATAGATTGCTAAGCAATATTGCAGTTATACTGTTCCATTGGTTATTCCTCAGTGCTGTCTATAGGCAAAATGACTCAAAAGAAAGGGGTGTTTTTAAATGTCTAGTCTAGTAAGTCCATCAAACTAATATGAAACAGAGGTCAATATTTTATTGATTGTGGCCTTTTCCAATAGGTATCTGTCTGTCTGTCTGCCTGTCTGTCTAACTATGTAAAGCTAGTCTGTGAACATCTCAATACATCCGTGCTTGAAGTGGTTGAAGCATTCCTGAATTTCACAATTGCCTGTTGCAATTACAGAAGTTAAGCATGTGTTACTCATGAGTGCAAATTGCATACAAAACAAGGCATTATGACAAAAATATTTAAGTGTAATACTTCTGAAAGATAAAATCTTTTAGCATGGGCATATATTTGACTGATCATATAAAGCTGAAAGGCCTCGGTTGAAGCCAATTTTTAAAATTAATCCAGCTCATTCCTGAAACCGTGAATGCTTGATTAGCGGCATAATGCTTTCTTTAATGCCGAAATTACAGATGCTTATAATGCTACTTAGAAACTTCTCATTAAAAGTGTGCAGAGAGCATCTATGCCTGGTATTATAGAAAACTTAGTATAATAAAAGCAGTGCACTAACTGTGCTTTACGATCGGGCAGCACCGGCCCTCGTGGTAGCCCCAAATCCAGTCGCCTACCGAGTGGCACTCAGGACCCTCAGGACCCCACCAGTGCGAATGCATAAGCAACTTTTATGCCCATAAAGAGACTCAGGGTAGCCCCAAATCCAGTCGCCTACCGAGTGGCACTCAGGACCCTCAGGACCCCACCAGTGCGAATGCATAAGCAACTTTTATGCCCATAAAGAGACTCAGGGTAGCCCCAAATCCAGTCGCCTACCGAGTGGCACTCAGGACCCTCAGGACCCCACCAGTGCGAATGCATAAGCAACTTTTATGCCCATAAAGAGACTCAGGGTAGCCCCAAATCCAGTCGCCTACCGAGTGGCACTCAGGACCCTCAGGACCCCACCAGTGCGAATGCATAAGCAACTTTTATGCCCATAAAGAGACTCAGGGTAAATAAATAACTACCCCTTTCATTGTACTTTGCCATACACCTTGTACTGAAATAAAGGTACCAGGTAGAATTAAATCTATTGAGCACAGGTTCCTTCTACATAAATATCAACAAAAAAAGAAACAAAAGTAAAGGAACAATAATAGAACTTAGGAAGCTACAATTAAACCTGGCTTCCTCTAAGACCCAGAGAAATCCTGTGGTGTAGCAGCCGAGGTTAGAAAGGGACCTCAGAAACCGCCATATTTTAAAACTAACTGTGCTTTACGATCGGGCAGCACCGGCCCTCGTGGTATGTAACTACTACATATTGCTCTGATTCTACATATCATAGATAAATATAACTGCAACTCTATCTGTTGTTTTGAATACTGATGGTAATTTAATCAAGAAATCCTGCTTGTAGTCATGTTTGTATGCACTGTGTAGATGCAACTGGCGTTTTGTAACAAAGTATGTGGTAAAAGTAAATGTGCATTAGCGTTCTCTTAGATGCTTCTCTAGAAATTGGTTTAAATGTTAGATCTAGATGCGACTGTGCATTAGCGACTGTTTAAAAGCTGATAACCGCATTTTGCTTGACTTTTACTGCCAAACGCTGTAATTGAAAGTAGTTGCTTGCCAGTCCTACTTTTCTGGTCGGTGGATGTAAACTCAATTTCTAGCTAGATACAAAGTATTTCATGCAGCAAACACCTAATGTCAGCTATTTAGCTAGTGTCTTATCAGATAAACAGAGAGCTTAGTGGTGTATTCATGAGTCGCCTATAGGAAGGAAATTACTGCTTGATACAACTAGATGTTATCCAATGCTTAAGATCACTAAGGCTGTTGAATTCATCCTCGTACTGCACTGTGTAAAACTGTCTGTTACTGCATTGTGTAATACTGTCTGTTACTACACCAAACACTGAAAAAAGTTATTCTCTTTCTGTTGCCTCCATCTTAGGTAGCCCCAAATCCAGTCGCCTACCGAGTGGCACTCAGGACCCTCAGGACCCCACCAGTGCGAATGCATAAGCAACTTTTATGCCCATAAAGAGACTCAGGGTAAATAAATAACTACCCCTTTCATTGTACTTTGCCATACACCTTGTACTGAAATAAAGGTACCAGGTTGAATTAAATCTATTGAGCACAGGTTCCTTCTACATAAATATCAACAAAAAAAAAGAAACAAAAGTAAAGGAACAATAATAGAACTTAGGAAGCTACAATTAAACCTGGCTTCCTCTAAGACCCAGAGAAATCCTGTGGTGTAGTCCCCGCTCCGCTTCGCCCTCGCTACGCTCGGGCTTGCTCCGCTCCCCTCCTGCCCCTATTCCCACCCGCCCCCACTACCTCTACATTTATTTGGTCATCAAGCCCATCCCCATTTCCACTACCCAATCAGAACTGTCCACTCCCCCCATCTCTCTGCCACTCCCCACCACCAAACCTAACCCGCCCACCTACCTAACTCTCTCCATTTATCTCACCCTACTACTACCTCCAGCCTCCTGCTGACTTAGGTATCGCCCCTAGCCCTATTGACGCTGAGATCTCAGCCTCACCATGGACAGAACCTCATTTACCACCCTCCCCCTTGTACTTTTACTCCTCATTTTACCGTATCTCTTAACAGCCTATGAAACACAAGCCCTAACTAGTATCTACCTTCCTAAGGGTCAGACCTCCCTGTATTCCCAATATACCACTACTCTTAACTCCCCCTCTCTCTACCCCACTACTCACCCCATCCCTAAAAGTACACCCTATATGCTTAGGTACCCTAAAGTATCCTCATTTAGAGAACAGCTTAAACTACTAACTAGACTACAAAAAATACTAGATTATTTGAAAAAATCCATCACTAATGACGGGGACATCCACCCTAACCCAGGCCCTCATAGTGACCCAGACCCTAACCTCCGCCATGCAACTAGCAGACCTGCGGACTCCCTCTTTTTGCTCCATCTCAATATTAGAAGCATTAACAATAAAGTACATAGCTTGCATGCCATGCTTGATATCCACTCCCCGGACATAATGTGTTTATCAGAAACTTGGCTCAAACCAAGCACCAAGGATGAGGAAATTATCCCTCCTGGATATAACATCATCAGGGCGGATCGTACAACCAAAAAGGGTGGTGGAATAGCTGTGATGTTCAAGAACTCCTTGAGCATCACAATGAATTCACTGCAACCCCCAAAAGTTCCAAACCTGGAACTGATTGCTCTTAAGATATCCCTAAACAGACAAAAAAGTATTAATCTCATAGTAACCTACCTACCACCAGGCAAAAATGTAGAAAATCTTGAACAAACCCTTAGTTGGCTTGCTAATAATTATCCACAAGAAACAATAATATTAGGAGATGTTAATATAGACTGGTCTCTACTCGGCCCAATCAAATCCGCTCCCCATTAACTTACATGGTTTTTCCCAAAATATTCTTTCTCTCACGAGAATTGGACATGCACAACAAAAGGAGAGTATTATTGACTGGATTCTTACTAATAGGAATTCAAATAGCTATACCACAGGGACCCTTCCCAATGACCTTAGTGACCACCTTGCTACCTTCATTATAAAACACAAATGTTCAAATAAGACTCCCCCCATAACTAGATTAGTAAGGAATAGCAAAAATTTTGTCCCTGACCAATTCCTAGCTGATCTCAAGGCTTGTAACTGGCACATCCTAAAAACCCTATCCTTAGATGAAAGTGTCTCATACTTTAATAACACTTTCCTCAAGATACTCAATTCCCATGCTCCTAATCGACTTACGAGAACTAAGGTATGTATAGCACCCTGGCTAACACAAGAAACTAAATCCAAAATTAGAACTAGAGACCAGGCCTGGAAAAAGTGGAGAACCACAAAAACCCCTTTAGACCGCATCAAGTTCCTCCAGCTAAGAAATTCAACCAAAATAGCTGTTAAATCTGATAAAAAACAATATTTCTGTCACCTCCAAGACAAACATCAGTATAATCCTAAAAAATTCTGGGCTGGTTTTAACCGCTTACTTCATCCTGGTAAGTCTACTACCCCACCCCCGACAAACTCATGGACAATGACCCAACAGAAATAGCCAATTCCTTTAATTCTTTTTTCACTGAGACCATCCAGTCCCTTGCCAGCAAGCTTCCCTCGCCTCCCTCAGTTGCAACCCCAATTACAAATACTACCCAAATGACCTTTAACCTACAACCCATCTCCACCTCCTTCATTCGCACACTCTTGAAAAAATTGAAACCAACCACCCTCGCGGCTGATCAGCTCCCTGCCAAATACCTACAAATAGCATCCGATGCCATAGCCTACCCTGTATCAATCTTGATCAACCGGACCATTTCTGAAGCATCTATTCCCTCTATCTGGAAAATCTCTTATATCATCCCCCTCCACAAAGGAGGGCCCTCCACTGAAACCTCCAACTATAGGCCCATAGCCATACTGTCTCCCTTAGCCAAAATTATGGAACGCTGTGTCCATAAACAACTCATTACCTACCTCATACTTAACAACCTCCTATCAAATACCCAACATGGCTTCCGCCCCCATCATAGCACAACCACAGCTCTTCTCTCCTTTGTAGACTCAGTCAACCACAATCGCAACAATAAACTAATATCCTCTGCTCTTTCTAGATCTGTCGAAAGCCTTCGATATGGTCAACCACCAACTACTGCTTCAGGCACTGGAAACATTACATCTTAGTAAACTATCCATAAGCTGGTTTAATGCCTATCTCTCTAGTAGAAAACAGGCAGTCCAGTGGCAGAACAGCCTATCAGACCTACTCCCAACTAATATTGGTGTCCCCCAAGGATCTATCCTTGGTCCCCTTCTTTTCTCCATTTTCATAAACGGCCTACACTCAACTATTCCCAAAGCCACCTGTATTCAATATGCAGATGACTCCACACTGATCTGCACTGATGAATCTCTTGCCAAACTCCAAGCCACAACCCAAAACTGCTTCTCTGCTGTCGAAAAATGGTTCTTGGAACTTAAACTCTTACTTAACCCTGCCAAAACCAAATTACTTCTCTTTTTCCCCACCTCAGTGACTGTGCAAACTATAGAACCCCTCAACACCAACAATCCTACCTTCCATGTGTCCTCCAACAATGGGACCATTATCTACCCTGTATCCAATACCAAACTACTAGGGGTGACCATAGACCATAAACTTAAATTCGATATACATGTAAACTTAACTATTAAATCGGTTAACAGAAAACTTGGGTCGATGTATAGAATAAAGGCCTTCTTAACTCCGCACACCAAACTGACTATTGCCCGAACCCACCTACTCTCCACTCTCCTCTATGCCTCCCCGATATTCTCCTTCCTAAACAAGAAAGAACTTAATAAACTAGCAACTACCTATAATCACATAGCCAGATTCATAACAGGAACTCCCTATCGCACTCATCACTGCCTAAATTTAAGGTCTCTTGAATGGCTGGAACTGTCCAATTTACTCAAATTCAACCAGCTTACTGAGGCTTTTAAAATTATTAACCATCCAGGTAATACTCCCTCACTGAACAAAATACTTACCCAGTACTCCAACCTTAACTCCCTCAGGTCTTCCAAAAGTCTTCAAGTAAGGACCATTAAATCTAACAATGCTGGTGGTGATGCACTATATGCCAATTCCATTGGCAAATCCTGGAACGCACTACCAAACAACCTAAGACTTATGCCCTCTCAGCACCAATTTAAATTACATCTTAGAGCATACTTGAAATCCAAATGGTTATGCCCTTGCTCCTGTCCAGACTAACAAGCTATTGTCCCAGTCGTACCTAGGCTTCTCTCAGCCTCCGCCTAACCCAAAAACCAAAGAACACCCTATTCTAGCCCTCCTTGTCTGGCTATTCTAATCTATACCTTGTTAAATCATTTAATAATTCTTGTTTTCTCTTATTTGGTCTGTAAGCATCACTGTATTTAATTGTACTCACTTGTTATAGGTTTATCATTGTATATGTATTAATCAGTATATTATCTTGTGTAACAACATCAATGTTTTTGTTAATCTAACTATGACCTTGGAGCTTTTCTCCCCGGGCCTCCACTGAAAATGGACATGTATCCAGTTGGACTAGCCCGGTCAACAAATGTAAAATAAAATAAATAATAAAATAAATAAAGAAATGAATACATTTTGTCTATATACAGAGGTAAAAAAGCAGAGATGTTAATAGCTTCAAATAATGTTTATTCAGCACAAAAATGCTCAACTATTTTTTAGCCAACAGTGCATTTCTTTTCATCTGCCTGGGCATTGCTTAGCCTTAGCTACTCTCACTGAAGCAGTTATATAGTATGGAATACCCGCTAATTGCAAAAGGAGAGCATTTCCAAAGATTTTAAGCAGGATTATTCTAATTTCAGCATGGATGGAGTTATAAAAGGAGACATTTTTATTAGCAGATAAAACAGATCAGGGCTGGGAAAGTGACACAGCCTCATTTTCACTTCAAGGGATGGTTATAGGTTGATTCAGAGTTTCTTTTTTCCATATTGTGGACATAAGTTTAAATATAATAATTTATATATCAAAGTGGAATGCAGTTGAAATTCGGGGTTTCTAAGACGTCACAACATCATTCTACATATCTTGTTTAGGCTGAACAGAAGACTGTTAAGGGAAGGCAATATTCAAGTTTTGGGATTAATTACTACCTTTGTAATTACTTGGTGAATGTCAGTGGTGAGTAATGTATTTATTTTGTAGGATATTTTCTTTGCTTATCTTTGCCCCCATTGTCTCTCAATTATCAGGTCCCAACTGGTCAAATTGGCCAATGTATTTCCCATTATTGGAGAGAGGGTTAGCTCGGATGTGCCAGCATTCCAACAGCTATCAGGGGTGGTTTGAGATTTGTGTGTGTCGCCCCATACACACACACACACACACACACACACACACACACACACACACACACACACACACACACACACACACACACACACACACTTTGAAATTTGATTTATATACAAACACACACACTTTGAGATTTGATTTATATACAAACACACAGACACACCTGGGGAAGGCGGGCACAGGTTTACTAGTTATGCCCCCTTCTGCCCAGACTATAAGGTAGTAATCACTATCAACTATCCTTACTTATCGGCTACTATATGGCCCACACCAAAGGGTGACCAATCCTACTGTGTGGTGTTACTATTATACAAATGGCAAGAGTGACCAACAGTAAGGCTAATGGAGTGGAGTATACAATGTCAAGTACTGTAGGAGCTTAAATAAACAATCCAGCCACAATTAAAAGGTTTAAATATATTTAATAATAAACGTTTTCCACAAACACGAAACACCACAAACTAGCGAAAAAACCAACCTGTTAGCTAGCGACACTGGCTATGTTCGCACAGTAAAGGTAGTTTTCTTAATCCAAAAAGATGCAGGTTTGTAAAAGGTAGTATAAAACAGCTTTAATGTTCCAATATTTAAAACCTTAAAGTGTGGTAATTCACATACACTTTTCGTCACTAAACCGTGACTTCTTCAGAAGGCGTTTCAGTTAAAACAAACAAACGAACCTTTTTAAACTAACGTAATAAACCAATTAGTAGTTCGTTTGCATTTAAAAAGGAAAACGATCAAATACCTTGCTCCACAACACTAAATATAGTTACACAGTACTAAACCTGGTTAAATATCTGGTGTACAGGGGATACATTGTTATATAAAGTCTTTAAAATTAGAATTAAATATAAGTACTGTATATTAAAAATATTCCCCATAAATTAATTTATCTCAAACTGTCCGATCATGTATATTTACTTGGTTTGAATGTACTTTATATAATATATCTAAGCAAATAGCAACAATAATATAATAAATAAAAAAACATTTATGTAAAAAGGTTGAAATTCCAACATAGAGCCATATTCGTGTATATTAACACAGGAATGCCAAAAAACAAGCTATAAGGCAATATCCTTTTAATTAGTATTAATAATATTTATAATATTTATTCAATTATGTCTTATGCATAGCCCTTTATAATAATTTTATTTTAATTTTATTAATTTATTAAATCTAAAACCTCCATACTCTGACCTTAATAAAACAGTGAAAGGCTAAAAGGGCATATACAAAATTGGGGGGGGGGGAAGGGGGGGGTTCTCACCATCTTCTTAGTGAAAGATAAATGTAAAACTTATTGGTTAAAATAATCGCCTTTTCCTAAACAAACTACCTGTATAAAATGCATGCTATAATTGTTAAATTTATTCATTGGTATTTACTTATAAGCATTTATGTTCATGTAGATAGGCCAAAATGACCACTACCTAACTGTATTTTTTAGCCTTAAAATGCATTTTATAGAGGTCATTTCATTAAGTCCTGGGAATTGGTTGGCATTAGTTTTCTACTGCCAAATAAGTTATTTTTCTTCTAGTTTTAGGGGTTGGTAGTCTCCCCTAGGGTCATTCCTAACTTGGTCAATAACTTTGAATTTAAATTCATGACCTGGATTTTCTAAACAATGCCTAGCTAGTGCATTTTCTAATTTCCCCTTTCTAATGCTGTAGATATGCTCGTATATTCTTTCCTGCAATTTTCTGTCGGTTTTTCCTATATAAAAGGCTAGGCAGGACTCACATTTAGCCTTATAAACTACTTTTTGGCTGTTGCAATTGTATTTGTTCTTAATCTTATATGTTGTATTTCTAATGTTAAATTCATTTGTTTCGTCAATATATTTACACATATTACACATATGGCATTTTGACATACCAGGATTAGTAGGTGTCTTAAAATAGTTCGTATTTTAACTATTTTAAGACACCTACTAATCCTGGTATGTCAAAATGCCATATGTGAAATATGTGTAAATATATTGACGAAACAAATGAATTTAACATTAGAAATACAACATATAAGATTAAGAACAAATACAATTGCAACAGCCAAAAAGTAGTTTATAAGGCTAAATGTGAGTCCTGCCTAGCCTTTTATATAGGAAAAACCGACAGAAAATTGCAGGAAAGAATATACAAGCATATCTACAGCATTAGAAAGGGGAAATTAGAAAATGCACTAGCTAGGCATTGTTTAGAAAATCCAGGTCATGAATTTAAATTCAAAGTTATTGACCAAGTTAGGAATGACCCTAGGGGAGACTACCAACCCCTAAAACTAGAAGAAAAAGAACTTATTTGGCAGTTGAAAACTAATGCCAACCAATTCCCAGGACTTAATGAAATGACCTCTATAAAATGCATTTTAAGGCTAAAAAATACAGTTAGGTAGTGGTCATTTTGGCCTATCTACATGAACATAAATGCTTATAAGTAAATACCAATGAATACATTTAACAATTATAGCATGCATTTTATATAGGTAGTTTGTTTAGGAAAAGGCGATTATTTTAACCAATAAGTTTTACATTTATCTTTCACTAAGAAGATGGTGAGAACCCCCCCCCTTCCCCCCCCCCCAATTTTGTATATGCCCTTTTAGCCTTTCGCTGTTTTATTAAGGTCAGAGTATGGAGGTTTTAGATTTAATAAATTAATAAAATTAAAATAAAATTATTATAAAGGGCTATGCATAAGACATAATTGAATAAATATTATAAATATTATTAATACTAATTGAAAGGATATTGCCTTATAGCTTGTTTTTTGGCATTCCGGTGTTAATATACACGAATATGGCTCTATGTTGGAATTTCAACCTTTTTACATAAATGTTTTTTTATTTATTATATTATTGTTGCTATTTGCTTAAGCTTAGATATATTATATAAAGTACATTCAAACCAAGTAAATATACATGATCGGACAGTTTGAGATAAATTAATTTATGGGGAATATTTTTAATATACAGTACTTATATTTAATTCTAATTTTAAAGACTTTATATAACAATGTATCCCCTGTACACCACATATTTAACCAGATTTAGTACTGTGTAACTATATTTAGTGTTGTGGAGCAAGGTATTTGATCGTTTTCCTTTTTAAATGCAAACGAACTAGTAATTGGTTTATTACGTTAGTTACGTTAGTTTAAAAAGGTTCGTTTGTTTGTTTTAACTGAAACGCCTTCTGAAGAAGTCACGGTTTAGTGACGAAAAGTGTATGTGAATTACCACACTTTAAGGTTTTAAATATTGGAACATTAAAGCTGTTTTATACTACCTTTTACAAACCTGCATCTTTTTGGATTAAGAAAACTACCTTTACTGTGCGAACATAGCCAGTGTCGCTAGCTAACAGGTTGTTTTTTTCGCTAGTTTGTTATATTTAATAATAAACAATAAAAAATAAGACAATATTCAATAACTCAATGAATAAAGTGACAGAGTTCAGAATCGCAGGAAATATTTTAAACAACATTGCAGGACAGTCTCAAATACAGAAAACATCTACTAATCTTGCTATATTCCAATCTGTCCCTAAGAGAGGTTACTTATCTCTCAGAAATTTGCCTAGAACTGGATGTCATAAAACAGTTAAACACTTTTACATTTGAAGCCTGTCATTTTTTTCTGTTTCCAGACAATAGAAAGAACTTCTGGCTGCAGTGTAGACATCCTGTCTTCTTGATGAGATAAACACAATCATAAAACAATTCACTTATTTTCTTAGTGTTTGCAAATTAACTCTGTATGTTCCAACTTCTACCATTAAAGCACACATCTGCACAGGTATACAGTTATTATACACATTTCTGCTCTTTTCCAGCAGGGTACACTGTGGTTACATTCTTGAAACTCAGTAAAGAACATACAGTTCAACACATACTTCTGCACCAATAGTTTAATATACACATACGTATAGTTTTCAGTATCAAAAGGTAAAACGCTGCTACCTGAAGGTCCACTCTCATAGAAAATATAGAATATAACTTGATAAAGACGATGGCGGACCACCACGAAAAACAAATATATTTTTAATGTACAAACAAGATAAGCGCTTTCGCGTACATCACAGGTACGCTTCATCAGATCTCAATTAATTAAGCAAAGGCTAGCATTATATACAATCTCATTAATTAAAACCATTCAGAAGCAAATAATTGATTAATTAATTAATTAAGTAATTTAAACGGCCATAACCCAATGTTCCTGCAATGTATATGCATCCATATAATAGCATTTCATACAATGCAACCCTGTGCCCACAGATCAATTAATAAACATTCTCAAGCTAAATATGTCCAAAGTCAATACTAATAATAACTATAATTATATTATAATATATTTTTAATGTACAAACAAGATAAGCGCTTTCGCGTACATCACAGGTACGCTTCATCAGATCTCAATTAATTAAGCAAAGGCTAGCATTATATACAATCTCATTAATTAAAACCATTCAGAAGCAAATAATTGATTAATTAATTACATGTCCCACCCAGGACATAGTTTTAAATTTAGAGTATTACAAATAATACGTCCAAACAAGAGAGGTGGAAACAATAGAACTTGAATGGATATTTAGACTACGAGCCCATCAGGATCCAGGTCTTAATCAATTTATTACCATTAAACCCTTACTTGAAGCACGTAAATTGAAATAAGGGTTGTAGTAACCATGGGGAGATGGATGTGCCTAATACCAGATCAAGATTCTATTCCTAGACTTGCTATAGCGTTGGGCACACATAGTATTATGAATTTGACTTGTTCCTCTATTTGTTTATTTACTCATGTTTGTATATGAAATAGTTAAAGTGTCAGCATTCTTTTTCAGAGGTATTGAATATTTTATTTTATTTTATTTTATTTATTTATTTAGTCAATATCTAAGCCACAGTATTTGTGTTACTTATGTTATTATAAGTTGTTTTTATATATTGATAGTATTTAAGCATCATAAGCATACATATATAATTAGGTTTTTATATGCTATCTATAGTATAGTTATTTACTTAGGTATATATATATGTAGATAGTATCAAATCACTTATAATTTATTTGTATATTAATATAATCATATTTGTATTTATTATTATAGTTATTATTAGTATTTTCTTTGGACATATTTAGCTTGAGAATGTTTATTAATTGATCTGTGGGCACAGGGTTGCAGTGTATGAAATGCTATTATATGGATGCATATACATTGCAGGAACATTGGGTTATGGCCGTTTAAATTACTTAATTAATTAATTAATCAATTATTTGCTTCTGAATGGTTTTAATTAATGAGATTGTATATAATGCTAGCCTTTGCTTAATTAATTGAGATCTGATGAAGCATACCTGTGATGTACGCGAAAGCGCTTATCTTGTTTGTACCTTAAAAATATATTTGTTTTTCGTGGTGGTCCGCCATCGTCTTTATCAAGTTATACGTATAGTTTTCTTACATTTGTAAGACAAGCATAGGAATCATATTAATATTCGAAAATGACATATAATTATGTACAAAATAACACCTAGCTGGGCTGGCAGCCTCACAGCCGCTTTCCCCAAAACTTTGGGCCAAAAGGGATGATGATGCATTTGTTGGCATTCGGCTTGCGGTCATGTTTCTGTCACCAGTCATTTGTTTGGGTGAGACCCTCTTATTCAGATTTGTTTTATTAAGTCAGTGATGTGAATTCTTTACTTTATTGCAAATTTGTTGGCTTATTTTTGTGGATTGTAGTACTGTAGGGCTGCTAATGTTGACATTTTACCTACTTGGACTGCTGGAGTGGTTTTCCCAGTGTGAATTGGTAGTACTGTAGTGAATTAATGACAGTGTCAGTGTGTGCCAGTTTTTTTCATTGCAAGTGAATGAGTTTTCTTGGGAAGCATGCAAAGTAAACCGTGTTTAACTTGATGGTACAGCTCTGATTATGTCATTGAAAGCTGCCATCCTTGTACCAGTAAGAAACTGTTGATTACATGCTAACCATACATGTTCATAGCTCTATCGCAGTCCATCTGAATTTCATGAATTATATGAAGAACTTTTCAAAACGCCCATTATTACTGGCACAAAGTACAGACCAACAGTCACAGTAAATGTGATGCACTTTATGCGTAATGGTTGTTTTGAAGACTAATGGCATTAGTACTACAAATGAAACAAAGTGCCACATTGGCCCTCCTCAAATGCAATCTGGACAACTGGATGGGTAACTGTAAATTCACCCCAGGGATATTTTTGTGTTATGTTGCGGATGTAAAATGCTCCCTCCAACACCATTAACATATACTACAACTATGGATAGTTTTAATTTTTATTTCCTTATTTTTTAATGTAAATTGTTAGCCATTGTTTTAAAAATTATATAACTAGGAATAAAGTAGTTAATAGTTACTCCTTTTTTACTTTTCAGCATGGCTTCTGCATCCTGTCAAAGCAAAACCAATATGAAAAGAAAAATAGCGGATGAAAGGAGAGTCTTTCAGGAAAAATGGACTGATGACTACTTCTTTGTTGAATCTAACAATAAAGCGCTTTGCTTACTATGCAGAGAAGTGGTATCCATTTTCAAGGACTACAAATTGAAAAGGCATTATATTCAAATGGACCCCAAATTAAGTGAATTGCAAGGAGTGTGCCGTAGACAGAAAATATCAGAATTAAAAAAAAGTCTTACATTCCAACAACAGCTGTTTCGAAAATCAGCTACTCAGCCGGATTCTTTACTGAAGGCAAGTTATGTTGTAACAAATTTAATTGCGAAAAAATCCAAGCCATTTGCCGATGGTGAATTTGATAAAGAATGCCTTGAAAGTGTAGCAGACATAATTTGCCCTGAAAAAAAAATCAGAATTTTCTAAAATCAGTTTATCACACCAGACAATCGCATGGCGTGTGGAAGATATATCCAAATCTATTGAAAATACTTTGGAATCTCGGTGTGCAACTTTCAAGTTTTACTCCATAGCTTTGGATGACAGCACTGATGTTACAGATATGGCACAACTTGCCATATTTATTCGTGGTGTTGACAACGATTTCAGTATTACTGAAGAACTGGCCTGTCTGGTTCCACTGAAAGACACAACAAAGTCTGCTGATCTGTACAAGGCAGTAAAAGAAACACTGGCAAGATTTTCCTTGACCATCGGAAACCTGTCTGGCATAGTAACTGATGGTGCTCCAGCTATGGTTGGAAAGAAGGAAGGACTAACAACACTGATGGAAGAAGATGCAAAACAGATCAGTAATGTGCGTTTCATGAAGTACCACTGCATTATACATCAAGAAAATTTGTGTGCACAGACTTAAAAAATGGAAAATGTTATGAATGTTGTTATTAAAACAATAAATTTTATAAGATCCAGAGGATTAAATCACCGCCAGTTTCAGGAGTTTCTGAATACTTTGGAAACTAGCTATGGAGACATTGTGTACTTTATTGCAGTGAGGTGGTTAAGTCGTGGAAAAATGCTGAAACATTTCTATGATTTAAGAAATGAAATTAAGTCCTTTATGGAGTCAAAAGGAAAGCCTGTACCTGAATTTGAAAATGCAAACTGGATGGCTGATTTAGCCTTCTTAGTAGATATCAGTGCTCATTTAAATGACCTGAACCTGCGCCTCCAAGGTGAAAATCTACTAATAAATGACATGTTTCAAACAGTGACAGCATTTGAAGTGAAACTGAAATTATGGCACTGTCATATTAAGAACAATAACTTCATTCACTTTGAAACACTGTCTGAGCAAAACCATGTAAATACTGAAAAATATGCAACATTACTTAATAGTTTATCACAGGACTTTGAGAGTAGATTTCAAGATTTTAGAAAACACCAACAACAGTTCAGTATATTTGCTACTCCGTTCTCAGTTGACATCAACATGTTGCCTGCAAACCTGCAACTGGAATGCATAGAGTTGCAGTCAGATATACAACTTAAAGAGACATTTCTGCAAGTGTCTTTATTGGACTTTTATAAGATGTACCTGCCTAAAGAGAAATATCAGTCACTTCACGAACATGCCCTGTTCATGACATCTCTGTTGGGGAGTACGTACATTTGCGAGCAATTTTTTTCTCATATGAAATATACAAAAAATAAAATCAGAACGAAAATTTCAGATGAGCATCTTGAAAATACTCTTCGCATCGCCACCACCTCTATCAAAACCGATATAGATGCACTGGTATCAAAAAGACAGGCTCAGTGTTCACATTAAAAAGGTTATGCTCATAATGTTTGTTTACTACACAAAAGAACAATCTTGACTTGACAGCCTGAACTTCCTGATATGGAAACTTTAAGAAAGAGTAACAAGACCTATGACCAATATGTTTGAAGTCTGCAAAGGTCTGTGCCTGGCTACACCCATGTGAAAAGGTTTCATGAATAAATATTGCCACTACTAATAAAGTCAGTTATTTGTTAAAATTTGTGAAAAGTAAACACTGGAAGGCCCCTTTCAAATATTCAGCAAACATTGGGAAACAACTCAAGTTGGAGACGTATAGTGAGCTAAGGAAGAAGTACAAAAAGGTGTCATCTGATGATGCTATGCCTCATTGGGTGATCTGTACAAGTCATCAGCTGAAATGTGCACTCATGGACCTTCTTTCATCTTCAGACCAGCCTGACCAGATGTAGCATGTCTTGAATGATTTCAGGGACAGATTTCAAAGCTAGAAATGTGCCTCTCCAAAGGGGTGCTCAGTTTGAGAAAACTACTGAAGAACATTCTTTCATCTTCAGGCCAGCCTGACCAGACAGCATTGCAAATCAAGAAATATTGCCAGTGCCATATTTCAGGGACAGATTCCAAAGCTAGAAATGTGCCTTTCCAAAGGGGTGCTCAGTTTGAGAATACCACTGAAGAACCTTCTTTCATCTTTAGACCAGCCTGACCAGACAGCAGTGCAAAAGCAAGAAATATTGCCAGCCCCATATTTCAGGGACAGATTCCAAAGCTAGACATGTGCCTTTCCAAAGGGGTGCTCAGTTTGAGAATACCACTGATGAACCTTCTTTCATCTTCAGACCAGCCTGACCAGACAGCAGTGCAAAAGCAAGAAATATTGCCAGTGCCATATTTCAGGGACAGATTCTAAAGCTAGAAATGTGCCTTTCCAAAGGTGTGCTCAGTTTGAGAATACCACTGAAGAACCTTCTTTCATCTTCAGACCAGCCTGACCAGACAGCAGTGCAAAAGCAAGAAATATTGCCAGTGCCATACTTCAGGGACAGATTCCAAAGCTAGAAATGTGCCTTTCCAAAGGGGTGCTCAGATTGAGACTATCACTGAAGAACCTTCTTTCATCTTCAGACCAGCCTGACAAGACAGCAGTGCAAAAGCAATAAATATTGCCAGTGCCATATTTCAGGGACAGATTCCAAAGCTAAAAATGTGCCTTTCCATAGGGGTGCTCAGTTTGAGAATACCACTGATGAGCCTTCTTTCATGTTCAAACCAGCCTGACCAGACAGCAGTTCAGAAGCAAGAAATATTGCCATGCCATAATTTAGGGACAGATTCCAAAGCTAGAAATGTGCCTTTCCAAAGGAGTGCTCAGTTTGAGAATACCACTGAAGAACCTTCTTTCATCTTCAGACCAGCCTGACCAGACAGCAGTGCAAAAACAAGAAATATTGCCAGTGCCATATTTCAAGGACAGATTCCAAAGCTAGAAATGTGCCTTTCCAAAAGGGTTCTCAGTTTGAGAAAACCACTGAAGAACCTTCTTTCATCTTCAGACCAGCCTGACCAGAAAGCAGTGCAAATCAAGAAATATTGCCAGTGCCATATTTCAGGGACAGATTCCAAAGCTAGAAATTTGCCTTTCCAAAGGGGTGCTCAGTTTGAGAATACCACTGAAGAACCTTCTTTCATCTTCAGACCAGCCTTACCAAACAGCAGTGCAAAAGCAAGAAATATTGCCTGTGCCATATTTCAGGGACAGATTCCAAAGCTAGAAATGTGCCTTTCCAAAGGGGTGCTCAGTTTGGGAATACCACTGATCAAACTTCTTTCATCTTCAGATCAGCCTGACCAGACAGCAGTTCAAAAGCAAGAAATATTGCCAGTGCCATATTTCAGGGACAGATTCCAAAGCTAGAAATGTGCCTTTCCAAAGTGGTGCTCAGTTTGAGAATACCACTGAAGAACCTTCTTTCATCTTCAGACCAGCCTGACCAGACAGCAGTGCAAATCAAGAAATATTGCCAGTCCCATATTTCAGGGACAGATTCCAAAGCTAGACATGTGCCTTTCCAAAGGGGTGCTCAGTTTGAGAATACCACTGATGAACCTTTTTTCATCTTCAGACTAGCCTAACCAGACAGCAGTGCAAAAGCAAGAAATATTGCCAGTGCTATATTTCAGGGACAGATTCCAAAGCTAGAAATGTGCCTTTCCAAAGGGGTGCTCAGTTTGAGAATACCACTGATGAACCTTATTTCATCTTCAGACCAGCCTGACCAGACAGCAGTGCAAATCAAGAAATATTTCCAGTGCCATATTTCAGGGACAGATTCCAAAACTAGAAATGTGCCTTTCCAAAGGGGTGCTCAGTTTGAGAATACCACTGATCAACCTTCTTTCATCTTCAGACCAGCCTGACCAGGCATCAGTGCAAAAGCAAGAAATATTGCCAGTGCCATATTTCAGGGACAGGTTCCAAAGCTAGAAATGTGCCTTTCCCAAGGGCTGCTCAGTTTGAGAATATCACTGAAGAACCTTCTTTCATCTTCAGACCAGTCTGACCAGACAGCAGTGTAAAACCAAGAAATATTGCTAGTGCCATATTTCATGGACAGATTCCAAAGCTAGAAATGTGCCTTTCCAAAGGGGTGCTCAGTTTGAGAATACCACTGATGAACCTTCTTTCATCTTCAGACAAGCCTGACCAGACAGCAGTGCAAAAGCAAGAAATATTGACGTGCCATATTTCAGGGACAGATTCCAATGCTAGAAATGTGCCTTTCCAAAGGGGTGCTCAGTTTGAAAATACCACTGATCAACCTTCTTTCATCTTCAGACCAGCCAGACCAGATGTAGCATGTCTTGAATCATTTCAGGGACAGACTCCAAAGCTAGAAACAGAAGAGTACATGAGCAATTTGGACAACATATGGACATTAAGGACATGATGGAAGACATGGACATCTTTAAGAAACCAGCAAAATCACAGGTATGATCTCATACAAATTGAAGGGTTCGTACCTGTTAATTTTTTTTTTTTACAAATACACTTTGATGTTAAACTAAGATGTTAGAGTTAACTGTTATTTTAAGAATTAGAATGAGATATTGAATTTTAGGACAAATATTATGCATTTGTTACATTTATTCATTGTTCAAATTCACCTACAATACAGCCAGCAGGTCGACTTTGGTCACCTGCGACAGCAATACAGTTAATTATATGATATATTTTACATGCGGCCCCAAGACAATTTCTGTTGACTCAATGCGGCCCCTGCAAGTGAAAAGGTTGGACACCCCTTCTCTAGAGCATATGAAAAGATACATATTACTTTTTGCAACATGTTATCTTTGCAGTTACCTCACACTCTGTGCAAACTCACTTGGTAACTGATAGCTATTCATTTCAAATATCAGTTTAAATATTAAATGTGCCCTTGAAATGCTATTGCCATTTTGACAAAATATAATCTGAACTGTAAAATGAATGACTTGAAAGAAGTGAAGTAATGCATAGATTTCAAAGACAGTTCTTGACACTACAGTATAAGTAAAATGTATATTCACAAGGAAGTATTGAAATGTTTTAGTCTTTCAGTTAAAATAGCTTTCTGTCAACATTTTACAATATCAGAAAGTTTGAAGAGCTAGGAAATTACTATTCTTTGTCTTTATAATGATTATTAGACAGATGTTAAACTCTGCTTTGTTTAATGAATTGTGATGCATGTTTATGAGGAAAAGTGGACTCAATTACTCACATTGGACTACACATTCCTGGAAACTCAACTGAAATGTCCCCAAATTACTTGTGAATTTAAATGAAACTGACTGATTAAAAAGCATCATATACTTTAACAACCTGAATCCATAAGCTATCTGCTCTATATATGCTACATTATATATGTCAATTGCATATGACAGTCTCTAGAGCACAAGAAAAAATACATATTATTTTTGCAACATGCTATATTTGCACTAATCATACATTCTAAACTAATTCAATTGGCAACTGACAAGTTATTTATTTGAAACATCAGTCTAAATATTAATTGTGCCCTTGAAATATTGTTGCTGTTTTGACAAAACAAAACCTGAATTGAAAAAGGAATGATCTGAAGAAGTGAAGTATAGTACAGATTTTAAAGACAGCTATTGACACTACAATATAAGTAGAAATATATACATGCAAGGAATATTTTAAATGCTTTATACTTTTAGTTAAAATATCTTATTGTTAACTTTTGCATTATCAGAAAATTTAAAGAGCTAGGAAATTATTTCTAATTTGTCTTTATAATGTTTATAAAGTGATGTTAGTCACTGATTTGTTTAATGGATTGCAAGTCATGTACAAGACTGACTACTGAATGTTATTTCTATTTACCTATGTTTGCTGAATTCCCTTTATTAGTACTGATTTAAAACAAGCGAAAGAAATGGAAGGGAAATCTTTGTTTTTGGTCAAGGGAGGAGATGCGTAAGAGTATTCTAACTGCCCCGAGAATTCTCCAAGATGCTCTAAATACTATTTGATTAATACTTACCTAAGGTAAGTCTTGATTACCATATAGGTACCTTCACATTCATTCTAGATCTGATGTGATTACCCATTCTGGAAGCAGGAGGTGCCCTTTGCAGGATGGGAATTGTCAGGGTGATCATAGTTCATTCTTAGACTCTGCTTTGTAAATCTATAAATATGTAAAAGCACTGCACACTAGAATGTAGGGCGCCTCTACTCAGTGTCAAGATACCACTGATAAGCCATGTTATTTCATATGTGCAAGTTGAAGCTGGTGAGCCAAAGAGTGGGAAAGTAAAGGAACACAGTACACCTACAGTAAATTCATATTTCATTGGTAATCACTCATTGTCTCCTGTAGAGTCCTTTTAGTCAAATTATTTTAGTAATAATCTAAAATAATTTGACTAAAAGGACTCTAGAGGAGACAATGAGTGATTACCAATGAAATATGAATTTAATTATTTTAGTAATAATCTATAGCTGCAGTGGTACAGCAGTAGCATTGTTGCCTCACAGTAAGAGGTTCTCCTGTTCGATTCTCGGCTGGAGTGCCTTCTGTGTGGAGTCTGCATGTCCTCCCCACAGTCGAGTGGCCTACAAAAGACATGCGTGAATGGGCATACCTTCGCTGAAGGCTGGGCATTGGGCTGGCAGCTCAGCACCATAAAAATCTACTGCCAATCATTAGCGGACCGGAGTTCCGCTGTGGCAACCCCTAACCAGGAAAAGCCAAAAAGACAAAAAACATTTTAGTAATAATCTATTTGTTGTTGGCTTATTTAGTGTATGCTCCTCTGTTGTATTTAATTTATCCAAAATGACATATCTGACATGTTTGGGATCTCTTAAGGGTAACTAAATATTGGATATTTTCTAAGTCAACATGATAATTGTTTACACTACTAACATTCCATCCTGATATATAAAATACTATAGAACAATAATAGAATAAAATAGAATTTCATATATCTTTTAAGAAAATTCTCCATATAACAATTTAACATATGGAGCTCAGTTGATATTGTTGGTTAAGGGTATGAGTGATAATCCAATAGATCTATCTTTATCTATTGGATTAGGAATGACTTTCATTCCATGTTTAATGGGAAATTCATATTTACTTGTATTTGATACTTTAGAATTAATGTTTTATAGAAGTACTTTTTAAAGCCTGACCAGAATTTTATCCCACTTATATTTAAAGAAGAAAGAACATTAAATTATGCTCCCAAGTTTACACACATAAAAATAACATCCAGTGTTATCAGAGAATATGGTATAACTACTATAATCAAAATAAAAAAAAGAAGCAAAACGTTTTTTCCAACAATAACTTAAAATGGATTTAACATTCTTATCATTAAATACTAATGGCTTAAATAATGCAAATAAAAGATTAAACTTACTAAATATTTAAATCTAAATAAGGCACAGGTAGTATTTCTCCAGGAAATGCAATTTAAGACTAATGATAGCTTTATTTGGAACCCTAAGGACTGTACAGTCTTAGCTCAATCCTCCTATAGAACAAAAAGAAAAGGAGTATAAATTCTCTGGAAGAAAAACATAATCACTCCAAAAGTTATTTATAAATATGAAGGCAAAGAATGTCTAGCATTTGTTATAATTAAATTTAATAACATAATATGGACCTTAACTAATCTATGTTGGTTCCCAGGAATTAAAGCAGGAACAGTTAAAAACACCTAGATTTTATTTCCAACAATTATAAAGGAAATCTTATACTGGGAGGAGACTTTAATTGTACCCTAGAAGCTTCTGAAACAACCAAGAAGTCTTTTTGCATAGCAACTATTTCAAAATCCTTAAAAATGGATTGATTCATTTCATTTAATTGATACTTTGAAAGCAAAAGATGATAAATTCTTATTATTTTCCCATAAAGACCATAACTTTGGAACACAAACCAGAATAGACAAATTATTCGTAGTTCAAGATTTACAAACAAAAATCCTCAACTTCTCAATTGTTCCATGCCACTTCTCAGATCATGACTCTCTGATAATGAAGCTCCAAATAGAGTTTAAACCTTTAATCCTCTCAACTAGAATTCCATCATATATCATGAAAATTAAAGAATTCAGACCCTGGATGTTGTCAGAACTACAATTATTTCTTGAAATTCATAATACAACAGACATCAGTAGAGTCAAGGTTTGGGACTCATTAAAAACATATTTATTTGTTAAGACCCTTAGTTGGTACAAAAGCAAAGTTAGAGAGTGTGAATCTGAATCATTAGACTTGCAAACCAGACTCTTGACAGCAAAATCTAAAAAAAATCAGAATTGTCCAGAAGTCAAAAAAGAAATAGATGAATTAAATAAAAATATAATGAAATTCTAACACACAAAACTTGTCTAGCCTTGGAAAAATTAAAAATAAACTCATTAGCCACCTCACGCAGATATCTATATAACTCATCTGCAAGAATTAAAATACAATCTAAAGCAAATAACATTAGTAGTATATATCATGAAAAGAAAGGGAAAAAGTATCAGATATAGGAGACATCCTTGAAACATTTCAGTCCCATTATATGGAACACTTCAAAAAAGATGATTTGGATACCAACTAAATAAACTTAGATACAAACCTTATCAATATAAAAAAAAACCCCAAAAGCTTAAAACTAGATCTACAAAAACCTATATCCTACAAAGAAATTGTTGACAAGATAAAAGAAAGTAAATCTAACAAAGCTCCTGGGATAGATGTTGCAATTATGGAAATTTACAAACTCTTTCCTTCAGCAGTAATATCCCTTTTTCATAAAACTTTGCTAGAAGTCCAGTCAGAAGCAAAAATACCACCCTCATGGAAATATTCTCTCATAACACCAGTTCATAAAGATAATAAACCATCAGACCTTTGCACCTCATACAGACCTATATCATTACTGAATAATGAATACAAAATATTAATGTCAATACTAGCTAACAGAATGAAAATCCCACTTTCAAAAACAATTAATAATGATCAAACTGGATTTTTATATAACAGACACACACATGATAATATTAAAAGGATACTTACTCGTATAGATTATGTGAATAAAGTAGATAGAGAAACACTTGTAATCGGATTAGACATAGAAAAAGCCTTTGATTCCCTCAACTGGGAATATCTATTTAAAACTTTAGCATTATTTGAATTTCCTCCTCCCTTGATCTTATTATTAAAAAACATATATATTAATAACTTAGCCTACATTAAATTAGGTAATTCACCTCAGAATCTATCCATATAACAAAAGGTACTAAACAAGGATGTCCCCTTTCTCCTATTTTATTTGCTTTGGCTATAGAAATACTTGCAGAAATAATATGCAATAATCCAATAATAAAAGGAATAGAAGTCTATGACCGGTACATATCTAAAATAATGCTTTTTGCTGATGATATTTTATTAAGCCTATCAAACTACAGAGAGTCATTAGGACAGCTAGAAGAAGTAATGGAGAAATTTTATAAGATTTCAGGTCTACACTTTAATAGATCAAAATCAAAATTCATATTTTTAAATAAGAAAAAAACTACAAGTTACAGATAAATCCATCATAGGAAAACAAGAACTTACGCAAAATTATTTAGGAATAGTGTTATGCAAAAACATAAACAAAACAATATTAATAAATTATAAAAACATTATTAAAACAATAAAAATATATATAGAAAAGTGGAACAAAATTATATTAACTTTTGAAGACAGATTGCAATTAATAAAAATGGTCTTATTGCCAAAAATACTATATGTAGCATTAGCAATACAGTTAATTCCTGAAAGATGCATTCTTAAAGAAATAAACTCATGTTTAATAAATTTCTTATGGTATCCCAAAAAGAATAGAGTTGCTCTAACTCATCACATTAGACCCTGGAAACAAGGAGGATTGAACTTCCCAGAAATAGAAACATACATAAAAGCATATGTGCTTAAAACTACAATAGACTGGATAAACCCAAATTATTTTGCCAACTGGAAGGAATTAACAATGGCTATATTAACAAATGAATTTAATCTGTTAAAAAAAAATAATAGTAGACAAATCAAACATACCCTGTTACATAGTATGCATAAATATACAATATAATATAACAAAACCTTCTAAAACAACACTGATTAATCATTACATCAATTCCTTTAGGAAACTTATCAATGCAAACATAGATCTAAAATGTTGGTTTGACCTTTTAACCCCATTTACCATCACTAAAACTTTCCTCACAAAATAAATAGGGAAACAATAACCTCATAGGAACAAAATGGATTCTTATGGTGGTTTCAATGTGTAAATAAATTAAATGTTTTAGATATGCATATAATAAAAACTTCTTACAATACTCCAACACAGGACTGGTTAACCTTACATAGCATTCTAATGTACACTCAAGATCAATGCAGATTAACTAATAATTTCTCATTTAAAGATATTCCAAATCTAATACATTTTCTGTATGAATTTATATATAATAGTTGTGAAAAAAAATCCATTTCAAATCTATATAAAGAGCTAATAACATATAAAACAATTCTCAAACCTTCATACTGGCAGTTCTTAACAAAAGGTCAGTCATTGCAGTTACAGAAGAAATTAAAACTAACATCTTACTATCAGTTAATTACACCTCTAACACACAGTACTGGAAAATATTTAACTGGAAATACTTACATAGAGCATTTTTAACACCAGATAGAATTAAAAAGATTGGTACTACTACAAATTGTTTTTGCTGGAGGTGTGAAAAGTCAAATAAAGCAGACTGGATTCATATTTTTTATGAATGTAATAAAAGTAAATCATATTGGAATGAAATCAATAATTTTTTGCAAGCTTTATTTAATGAATCCTTTTCCTTAACTAAAGTATTGATAATTCTAAATGTAAATGAAGGTCCCTAATTGAATAAGACAGATATGTATTTGTTATGGACAGTACTTGCTATATCTAGGAAATGCGTAACCAGAAGGTGGAATTCAAATACACCCCCCTACCTTGGAAGAATTCTACACTTTACTGAAGACAACTGCACTGATGGAAATAAAAATCAAAGAACTAAGAATCTATCCCAGGCCATTGGTAAATAATCCTTGGAAGAAAGTTATATCTTTGTTGGACATTCTGCAATAATCAATATTTTATCTCTGATAACTGATCTGTTATTCTATATTTAATAACATACAGTGTATATAAATGAAAGTCAGGCTATTGTAAATATTGTACATAGTTGTTTAAAATGTTATTTAAAAATATTATGTAAATTTTATTTTAATTGAAAATAAAAAAAAATATTTGAGGAAAAAAAGAAACTGCATTTACATTCTTTTACACTTAGAGCAATAAAGGACATTACATATGTAAATTCTGGTCATTAACTTTAGCCTTAAAACAATAGGCAGGAAGCCTTCATCTAGCCGGACTGGAGCCAACTTTAGATCAAAGGGTCACAACATGCTTTTACTGGGTCAGTAGAGAACACTGTTGCCACATTTCTGTAACAGCATTTTTTTCATTTAAGTCAACAAGCCTGAGATTCACATTCATATTTACAAATGATAGAATTATGTATAAAATTCTATTTGACTAGGCTGGCAGCTTTCACCCATCTCTACCAGTCTTCACAATGAGTAACCTGCTGTCTAGTGGGGAATAAAATATGAGATGACCATGTCTTAAAAATCAAGTATTGAACACTCATAAAAACATTGTAAGGTAAACAAGATTGGGGGAAGTTTTATTTTATTTTATTTGTTTGTTTATTTTTCACTGTTCCGTGGCCTTGCCCATAGGGTCCAATAAGCCCATTAGTTTCAGGCATATGGGAGCCAGACATTCCTTGGCTGAGTGAGAGCCCTATGGATCTTTTGTTCCCACCTTGGCTCCTGATCAGCAATTCCATTCTTCAGCAAGAGGCAGGTAGTAGAAAGAAGAATAACGTGGTGACCCAGGGATGTAACCCAAAATCTCCCCAATGGGGCACCTTCCTCCCCCTCATTGACTTCTCCAAGCCTTTTTACTGCTGTGCTCAGAGGGGAAGGGTGCCTATGAATACGCGATTCCCCCTCAGTTTTACTAGTGGGAAACATAAAGCTTTTTTGACCCATTTCATAGTTATAGATAGAGAGGAAGTAAGATAAAAGGAGTGAAAGGAATTATGAGAGGAAATGGAGAGAGGACAGGCAGCAGTGGCAAGCAGAAAAATGTGAATAACACACACTGGCAGCAGTGGCACAAAGACGCAGATGAAGACCATTCAAAACAGTGCTGGATGTGCAAACACAAAGGGGAATCCACATTCACAGAACTACAAAGAGTAGACAAATGACAGAGGATTTGATGGTGTATAAGCAGCCAGCTACTGTTGAGCATCCCAGAGGAATGTAACTACAGACCAGGTGAGAGGGTAGTTCTGGGTGTCTGTAGTCAGTAGCTATAGGAGCAGTTGGTCAATGTGTTTTAGATAACAGGTTGAATGATCTATAGTACTGTTTCTGCAATGACTAGGACAAAGTCAGACAAAATAAAGTTATTCAAACTTCAGTGAAAATCACCTGTAGAGTTCATAAACAATACATCACTGAGGCATTTCATACTGGCTGCTAATAAATAAAAGTTTGGATTAGAGCTGACAGGCAAATAGCAATTATGTGAAAAAATGTAATAAATATGACTATGGAAAGTGAAGCAAATTAAAATCATGTATAAAAAGAAAAAATGCTGAATGTCATCTTAAACTTTTAAGTCCATGAGTGAGTGAGTGAGTAAATACAAAGAAAGGATCTTATGATATACAAGACAATTAGATCAGTAGCCATATGCTCCTTGACAACAAATCTACTCTTCTCCAACCATGGGTTTGAGCCCAAGACACCTAGATTGCAATCATAAAATTTCACCAAGCAGGGCTTTGGGAAAATTAGGCCAACTTAACAAATACATGCATGTTAAAATACATACCATATACATGTCTGATGTATGTTAACTGCAGAGATGTCACTGAGCTATTTATTGTATATAAAAATGTAAAACATCATATAGTACAGTTTGAAAACTGACACAGAAGAAATTTGATAAGCCAGCATGCATGAAATTCAGTTCTTCTTACAAGACATGGGGCCAGATTCATAAATGTCTACACTACATGCTAAATACATGTGCAAGTTGCTCAGTGGAGAGTGTGCTGTTTGGCATACATTAAACAGCTGTCCACACCACACAGCTGAATAAATAAAGGTAAGCGGCAAAATATGCTAATGAAGGCATAAGTAGGTGAAATATTTGCCAATTAAGCCATTCAATATAGCAGACTGATTCAAGAACATATGAGGGGCATGTGTGCATGTGGTCTCCATTTTGGCCTTAATTACATTACTTTTTGGAATACAGTCAGACAGTTGCTGATGTTCCCATTAACCTGTGTGATCAATACGTTTTAATACAAGGTGCTGCTGCTGCTAGACCTTGGCTTAGAATGAGAAGAGTGTTCAGACTACTTTTGACTTATCATTTACTTCATGACACCGATTTGTAGAGTGGTACAGGGTAGACAGATATATCTTAGAGGAAATGTGGTACCTCTACTACCCTCACCTGAGGCCACATGAAATTCATGGAGACCCTATCCTAGTGGAAATCAAGGTATATGTGGCATTGCATACACTAGCTACAGGCACTTCTCAGAGTCCCACAGGGGATGTGTAAGGGGTGTCGCAAGCCTCAACTTCAAGAGTAATACATCGATTTCTAAATGCAATGCTACAACATGTAAAGAATCATACCTGGTTTCCAAGTACCTCAGAAGAATAACTATAAACATGCAACATTTCTGTGCCCTAGCACACTTCACAGAGGTTCTGGAGGCCATAGCCTACACACACACACACACACACACACACACACACACACACACACACACACACACACACACACACACACACACATTGAAATATGAGTCCATACCACTCAACTGTACAGATTTTTGCAAAATGTCCAGATTTTGCCTCATAATTTTGGCCCATAATTCATAAAATTATGGTTTTCTGTCAAATAACTAGCAAATCATTAAAGATTTAAGTCACAAAATAATGACAGGCATTTGAGTTTCAGACTCTTCAGAAAATTCATAATAATGCAAAGCCTGTTATCAACTTTCTAAGTTTGTAAGAACTATATTTAAAAAATGTCCCTATTTTTGATCCTTTGTCCCCCATTTTTTATGGCTTTGTCCAGATTTCTTGATTTAATAGGTTGAGAGGTATGTATGAGCCCCACATGGTGAAAAGAGAAGGAAACACATCAGCAGGAAAGGATATCACTCTAGTAACTCTCCAGTGGTCTGTAATCACCAAGCAACCATCTTCAATGTGTGTGTGTGTGTGTGTGTGTGTGTGTGTGTGTGTGTGTGTGTGTGTGTGTGTGTGTGTGTGTGTGTGTGTGTGTGCGCACTTACACATTTAGCATACCTGTGACCAAATAGAGGTGAATTTTCACAAGGGCATTTAATGAGGGATGCAGGTTATGCACTAGAACTTACCTCATGACACTTATGAGAAACCTACACAACCCCACTGAGCAAGTATACAGTGATACACATACTCAGACATGGAATAATATAAAGCATGTATTTGGCTTGCTTAAATAAGGTTCTGATGTCTAGACACTTCTGGTGGCACCCCCTAGTATGATACAGCCTCCTTGGCCAAAATGCTGTCAGTATATGCTGGGTTGCACAAAATAATTCTCAGGAAGCAGCTGCAATAAGGACAAGGTCATGGACCACAATTTCCAGCACCAAGGGCAAGGTCAGCAGATACAGGTGAACAGTCTGAAGAAGAAGCAGCTGCTGTGGATAATCGTTGCAGACACAGGTGTGCACAATATGCTATGGCCCTGCCTAAGAGGCAGACAATAGCACATGCACTCAATACCCAAGTGAAAGCTTAAAAAGGCATGTCATACAAAAAAATGTAAACGTGACACATGTAAAATTCGCAGCCTTTACCTACCCATGCAATGGTTGCATTCTGAGAAAATTAGACACAGTCAACCCCAGAAGACACAAATTGGTGCAGCAGCATTAACCAAGGTAAGTGATAAACCTGTAAAGAAGAGATATAAATGATTACCCTCATATGTAAGTATTGTACGTCAGTAACATAAAATATGGCTCAAATGTACAGGAAGATAATCAGAAAGACATGAATCATATATGCAAAATATATATGAATCTGCCTAATACTGTCTATTATGCATTAAAGCTGTCCAACGTAGACACTCCAACAGTGACCAGGGAAATCATAGCATCATTTACACAAGGTGCTGAGCAAGCACTAATTACTAGTACAACTTCATTAATAAGAAAGTATTACAAATACAATGAGGAACAAGAAGTACATAAGAGATCATTTTAAAATGAGAAGGAATAATAAACATTAAAAAATACAATACATTTGATTAAAGCAAGCATCTGAGTAAACATGCATTAACTATTCACTCGGTGCATTAGACACAAGGCAACCCTGACTCACAAAGAAATGAGCAAAGGGCAAGGCACACTTATCATCACTTGTGGGGGGTTAGTAAGGGGGCAAGCCAACACCAAGGAACACAAAATAGCACCACAACTAATTAACAAAATACAAAAAGGGAGAAGTCAGTTCTGATGAAGTCCTGATACCTTGGGGATGAAAGCACTCAACATAATATTATTAATAAAGGCTTTTGCAGCACTCAGCTCTAAAGACTTCTGACACCAAGGAAACAAGGGTGTGTGTGAGTGAGAAATCTGTTTATCAGCAAGTATCCAGTGTCTGGGCCAGTTCCAACAGATTTAAAATATTCAGTACTGATGCTTATATATGCATGTGTGTGTGAGTGTGTGTGTGTGTGTGTGTGTGTGTGTGTGTGTGTGTGTGTGTGTGTGTGTGTGTGTGTGTGTGTGTGTGGTGGTATGGCCAAGTTGAATTTTACTGTGTGTGGGTCTGCATGAACACAATCAAAGAACTTGTACTAGCATATACCCTGGCATCAAAAACAGGTGGGACTCATGCATTGTAGAGGACTGAGTTCACTGTCTCCATCCCCACCATGAGAGCTACCTCTGCCAGAAGTTACACTGCTAGTTCCTTGACCTTGGCAATGTTATCTGAATGTAAATGATGAATGCTGAATGAGCTGCCATCATGACTGTGTCCATGACCACAACGATGTGGCCCAACACATCTGGGTGTGGACACCTCAATCACTGATGGAGCTTTGGAAGTAGCGCCTCTGTGGGAGTAGAATATGGCATAGTCACATAGGCTAACACTTGAGGATGTATCAGCTCTCTAGCCATGCGGATACTGACCATCCCCCAGCAGACAATTCCATTACAGACACTGCACAAACCAGAGTCTAGGTCATCCAGTCCGAGGAGTCCCCCATATGCTTCATGCAATCTCGCACATCAGAATGCACAATACACAGTACTCGGACTATCCCTTCCAGGGCCCTGGTAGAATATGCCTGTGCCTCTATGATGTCCCTACACATATGTTGCATGGCACCTTCTGATACACCAACATCAAGTAGGGGGTGAAAAGTGGACCTATTCTGAAAACCTCAACTGGCACCCCTGTGTAGTAATTCACCATCATGATGGTGAGGAGGGGACACAGCCAACTCAAAAAAACAGACTACCTTGTTCAACCGTGTCACTCTCCAACTGTCCTATCTGAGATGGCTCCATGTCATGGGTATACATAGGCATACTAACTGTGTCTAAACTCTGGGCAGAGGATATGGGAGCCATGACTTCAGTGTCAGACCAACTCCATGAAACCCCAAACTGTGCCTCTTCATCCTTTCTATCATTATCAGAGGATTTTGATACTCTGATAACAGGAGGCAGGAGTTCCACATTGCCAGAGAAAGGCTCACATTTGAATAAAGGAATAAAACACAATAAATAAAAGAAGAAATGATCAGACATATGCTACATTACCCTGAGTAAAGCAATAATAGATGCAAGTGTAATTAAAAAAGGAATTAAGTTAGACATGAAGAGAAAAGAAAGATGCTTTGCCAGAGATGGCCTGCACCTGTCACCCCTGGGATTCCGGATACTGGCTAGGGCTCTTGCCGCCCCTATAGCACCTTTTTTAGGCAGGGTTCAAATGACAAATTCACCACCGTAACAGGAACAGGCAAGCAAAAACCGAGGGTAATGCTACTCAATGCTATAAGTCTAAATTTCAAAATGCACTCACTCAAGGCACTCCTTACAGTGGAGAACATCGATATCTGTGCAGTGACTGAGACCTCGTTCAAGGCTCCAGAGAGCACCCCTGCACTACCAGGCTATTACTCATACCAAGCTTTTCGGCCATGTAACCTGGACCAAAACACCAAAGGCAGAGGTGTGTCCATATTCATTAAGGATATCCACACCTCCAGGCTAGTTGCTCAGCATAATGCATCCAAGGTTATCCAAGTGCAACTAACTCTGGGCAAAACTGCAATCCAAATTGTAGCTTGCTTCAGATCCCCCACCATGCCCCAGGATTCCCACTCTTCTTTTCTTAATGTACTGGAAAATATTAGGGTTCAACCAAACACCCTAATAATGGGCGACTTCAATTACCCCACCATTAACTGGAAAAGCTACCCGTGTACCAACTCCTTCGCTCAACGCTTTCTGGAATTCATAAACTCCAATGCCCTGGATCAACTTATCCACACCCCCACCAGGGGCAGCAATATCCTAGACCTAGTCATTACCAACATGAGTGACCGGAGTTCCACACCTGAAGTCAACTCCTGGTTGGTCTGATCTGACCATAAGCTAATCACCCTTGATATCCACATCCCACTCCCAACCCCATTAAGGAAACCACAGTAAAAAAATTCTCCAAAGCCAACTTCATGCTTCTTAAGACAGAAGTGGTGAACATCATGACACCAATGCAGATGGACAATACAGTTACAACTGCTGAATCCTACACAGATGCACTCTATAAGCACTTACATGAGTACATGGATCGTGCTATCCCAAACAGAACCAAGACGCTATCCTCCAAAAAGAGGAAGCCAACCTGATGGTCCCCTGCCATAAACAAACTGTGCAACAGAAGGAAGAATCTGTTGCAAAAGAGAGTAAAATCCCATGAGTGGAGGAGCTCCCTGGTCAGCCTCAGTAAAAACTGAGATCCCTTATAAGATCCTCCAAAGCTAACTACGAAAACAAAATTGCCACTGATTCTAAGGACAGCCACAAAGCATTCTATAGCTATGTCAAGAATCTCGATGGCAACACCCAGATCTGCTCTGAGTTACAGCACAACAGCACTTAAATTACAGAACCAACTGATATTGACAACATCCTGGTAGATAGGTTCAGTGCTAACTTTATCCCCCACCCCCTAAAGGGCCCATATCTATACAGGAAGAATGCAGAGTCCCTGTAATCACAACTATGCAGGTAAAAGCTGCATTCTCTAAAGCCAAAAACACAGCATCCATGAGAATGGACAACATCCCAGGCTGCGTTTTACACGAACTTCAGAACAAACTGGCTCCCCACCTAAGCACCATGTTCAATAATAGCCTCACATCAGGCTTTGTGCCCACTGAATGGTGCACAACAACAGTTATACCACTCCACAAAGGGGGAGCCACCACTGATCCTGGGAACCATCGCCCTATTAGCCTGATGAGCCTGGTCTGCAAGGCCATGGAATGTATCATCATGGAACTCATAAACAAAGACATTGGTAACCTGCAAACTCTGTATCCTAGCCAGTTCAGGTTTGTGAAAAGCAGATCATGCCTCCTGAACCTAATCAACTTCTTTGAGGCAGTCACCAAAGCCGTAGATGAGGGTAAGGTGGTTCACACAGCCTATCTTGACCTCGCCAAAGCTTTCAACACCATCCCCCATTCTGGAATTATAGCTAAAGTCACTAAACTAGGTGTAAATCCCTACATCACAAGATGGGTTGCCAACTGGCTCACTGACAGAACCCACACTCTAAAAGTTGCAGACTCCAAATCTGACCTCAAACCAGTGACAAGTAGAGTACCACAGGGTTCAGTCCTGGGACCTCTCCTGTTTGGTATCTACTTCTCTGAAGTACAGGCTAACACAGAAGGCCTCTGGCTACAAAGTTCACAGATGACTGCAAACTAGGAGCCATAGTCAAGTCCCCAAATGATGTGGACATCCTACAGAAGGGCTTCGCTGAGACAGATGCCTGGTGTCAGAGCCATGGCCTCAAGCTCAATGCCAAAAAGTGCAGTGTCATCCCCTTTGGTAAAAACTCTGTACCCATGAACTACCACATAGGCAGCAATCTACTTTACACCGAATGTGTGATAAGAGACCTTGGGACCCTGGTGGACAGTAGTCTCTCCTTTGATAGTCACATCACCATAGTAGTCAGGAATTCCTTCTACATGGCACACCTCATCATAAAAGTGTTCTCATCGAGGAAAAAAGAGGTAATTGTTCCCCTCTACTTGACACTCATTAGACCCATTATAGTGTACAACACCCCTTTTGGAATGTACCTCACAAGACATCTGCAGCAGCTGGAAAGGCCACAGAAGTACCTCACAAAGAGGATTACTAGCCTCAAATAAATGCCCTACACTGACCGTCTCAAAAAACTCCAGCTTTACTCCATAGCATATTGCCTACTCCGAGGTGATCTCTGCCTAACATATAAAGCTATGTCAAACCCAGAGCTGTTGGACATGCTATACCTAAAAAAATCCCAGTCCCTCCAAGCTACACCCTCTAGGGACCTAAACCTTGTCACCACAATAAACAGGACATGCTGTAGGGATAGATTCCTGTCCCAGAGACTTCCCATACTCTGGAACAGGCTTCCCATCTACGTCAATCAAAGTTCTTCATTAGCACTCTTCAAGAAAAATCTTGATGAGTGGATGGGAATGGCACAGGAAAATAACTTTCTTGGGTGGCGTAAGCCAGGGGAACCTTGTAGGCTAGGCTTACATAGGCCCTTGGGCCGATAGCCTAGTACCTACCTATGAACCTAAATACCATATATTAGTACTATAAAAAAGTAATGGAAATACAATTTGCAGGTAGTTGTAGAAACTCAGTACCAGATGTGCCTAGAAAGACAAAATGGAGAAGGAAGGATGGATGATATCTATTATAATGAAGATGACACAACAAACAAAAACCTCATATTCTGCATATTAATAAAGACTTTATACCTCTATCCATTCTCGCTCCTCATTCACCCTCTCCTGTCTTTATGTCTCTCTATCTCATTCTTCCCCTTCTCTCTCTCTCTCTTGATATATATATATATATATATATATATATATATATATATATATATATATATATATATATATATAAAGATACTTAATAGCATACCTGGAACTTCAACAGTAGGCACCCTTTGGTCATCCTGCAACTCAGCACCTACATCAAGCACTACAGTGGGAGCCCCCAGTGAGCTGCCTTGATCCCTTACAGTGGACAGGAAGTCCTCTTTCTTAGTGAGTCTGGGTTCAAATAGCAGGACCGCCACCAGTAGCATGACATTCCTGTGCTATAGCAGTGGCTGTTTTCTTTGCCTGAGTGATCATGTCTTTGATCTGCCTGTTGTCTGATGTGTTGTACTCATGGCCATTGCCATCCACAGCATTGACAATGTCAACCACCTGCTGTCAGATAAGGTCATGATAGAGCTTGTCAGATAAGACTTTCTCTGATATGCATGATCAATATTGGTGGAGTATTTGCACTATCACCTCATTTTCAGCATTTGAAAATGCAGGATTATATGGCCCATATTTCTTTGGAGCCATAAGATAAAAAAGATGCTTGCAGGCATCATTAACAGAAATTACTACTCTATAGGGATATACATATACATCTAAGTATTAAGTGGCCACCCCCCCCCAAAAATAATGCAATGACAAACCTACTAAGGATGAAAAAAAGTTGTATCTCTTGACTAGAGCAACATTAATAATAATCAAAGTGTACTGAATTTAAAATGTTACCATTTAGGATAAGCTTTGTTGATGTCAGGCATAAATAACAGGCTTAACACAGTTGTTGTTTTAAAATGTAACCTAGACATTGTTACTAATCATATAAGAATTTTTCCCACGTTTACATTCTCAAGCAAATGTTGCTATAAAGGCATGCTACATTAGCTAAGGATATTTCAAAGAACAACTGCTATACTATCTGTAACAACACCAATGGGCATCATGCAATATTATTTATTTATTTTACATTTGTTTACTGGGAAAGTCTGACTGGACACATGTCCTTTTTCAGCAGAAGCCTGAGAAGAAAAGCTCCAGATACAACAGTACAATACAGACAAGAAACAAAAATATATGCAAATATGACGCAATATTTATAATGTTTTGAAATGCTTCACAGAAGAAATTCTAATCTGTTACATATTTATGCTGTATACAATACATACAGTCTAAGGACTTAATAATGAATAATAATAGCAGTCTAGTGATATAGGCATAGGAATATAGGTATATATATATATATATATATATATATATATATATATATATATATATATATATATATATCTGAAAAATAATTCATCACAACTGTTGAAATAATTGTATTTGTAATGAAATCTCACATAACTTGATAGAATTTGTATGAATGTCTGAAATAGTAATGTAATTGCTGCAGTTAAACAGCAGTATCTCAAGTCAGTGAAACCAAGCAGTCTTCCATATTATAATACTAATGTCTTAACACCTGGCTGTGCTTATATAGCACAGATTAACATGTGTGGGCACTGTAAATAGGAAACTTGGGTGTCAACTCATTATCATTAATGAATCACTTAATTTGCTCAAAGTGCTGGGCAGAAAACATGGTCTGAGGACTTACACAATGCTGTGCACATGTCCTAGCATTATAAGAATGAGCATTGAGAATTGTAGCTTACTAAGGACTTGCAAGTGTGAATAATTAGAAGTAATGCAAGAATAATTAAGCCTTCACACTACTGCCACTTTGATGTGCATTTACTTAGGGTGTGTCAGTGAGAATAGACATAACACAAGATCTGGAATTACATTGTCTGACTTAGAAGATTACCTTTATAACATTTTTATGAATAACTGCATATGGCCTAACTACTCTTCTGAATAAAAAGTCTGTAATTCATGTCCAGTACATGACAGTTAAACATGCAAACAGAAATTTTCTAACTGCAATTTAGATTGAATTCATTGTAGAAACACAAATAGAGTACTGCTCAATAAAGAAAGAGAAGACACTCTTGTATTGCAAACATCTGTTACTATTGTGACAGAAATTTTGGTTTAACTACTTTAAATGTCCCATTCCTCTAGACATCTTCTAAGAAATTGTAAACGACTACTATGAAAAAATGGTTATCTTGGAACCTTAATGTAAAGTGGTACAATGTCACAGCATGATTATATATAGTTTACTTTTTCTTCTTCATAATATGTATGTGAATGAGACAAATGATAAGTAATCTTACACGTGACATGTTAATGCCATGGTTTCAATGTTCCAACTCTAGAGAGTATACTTTTTGTGTGAAAGTGTTACAAAATTGAGTAAACATCACAAAGAAGTTGTTAAAAAATGTACTGTTTATGTTTAATTTTAACCTCATCCTTTGTTTACGCATTAGCAGTGAACAATAGTTCACTTCTAAGGCAAAAATAAATAAACAAATAAATAAATAAAGAAAATAAATTTTCAATTTGGAATGCCATCAGTAGAATAAATAACACTAGTGCTATTGTGCTTCTATCAACAGTCTGGATAGTACTAAGTGAAGAAAATGCATCTGTCAGCTACCTTTTTCTGTGGTTCAAGGTCTTAATGCAGTGAGTTTGGTAAAAGTACAGAGCTAATGCCAGGTCTGGATCCAATCTACTGTCAGTTTTACTTCTGGCCTCAGAATAAGCAGTGTCACAGAATTTATATTATGAACTGAAAAACACAATTTAGTCTAATGAATGCTAAATAAGTTACATATAGTATGTGTGAATTACTGCTTAGCATAACACTGATCATATTTAATTGAAATGACACGTTCATATGCATACTGCTAAAAATATAGCAGTGATTGCCATGTTGTGAGTTGGTATATTATATTAGTAACATGTGACAGCAGCAATGATTCAGGTTCTGACTCCAGTTTTTGATAAACTAAAAGGTATTAGTCTCAGTGACACAAATGCATTTTGCTGGAAAATGAATTATTCTTAGTATTGTTAGCAACTTTGATAAGCATGATGTAAAAAATGATGTAAAAGTGTGAGAAAATAAAATCATTAACGTGATGAATGAGGAAATATAATTTATAATACATTATGGATTAATAATCCACATCTCTCAAGTAATAATCATGACAGCAATATATTTCCTTTAAAAATTACTATTGTGTTTGCTGTGTCATAATAGGTTCATAGGTTCATAGGTAGGTACTAGGCTATCGGCCCTAGGGCCCATACAAGCCTAGCCAAAAAATGTACCCTGGCTTTCACCACACAAGAAAATTATTTTCTTGTGCCCCTGTCGAGCAGAGCCACAGAAGTGATCCCCAGGGTGAATTTCCCATTTCCCATCCAATCATCAAGATTTTTCTTGAAGAGTGCTAATGAGGAGCTCTGTTTGACATAGATAGGTAGTCTGTTACAGAGTATGGGAAGTCTCTGGAACAGGAATCTATCCCTCCAGCATGTTCTGTTTATTGTGGTCACAAGGTTAAGGTCCCTAGAGCGTGTAGCTCGGAGGGATTGGGATTTCTTTAAGTGGAGCAATGTCCAACAGCTTTGGGTTTGACATAGCTTTGTATGTTAGGCAGAGATTGCCCCTGAGTAGGCGATATGTGATGGAGTAAAGCTGTAGTTTTTTGAGACTGTCTGCTTAGGGCATCTGTTTGAGGCCAGTAATCCTCTTTGTGAGGTATTTCTGTGGTCTTTCCAGTTGTTATAGATGTAGATGTAGGGACAGCAACTGACGCAGGACCCAAGACTTTGTTAATCAGGCCAACCGAGGGCTACCTGCAAGCAGATAACCCACATGTAATGACTGCAACAGTGAATACACTTGAACATCTACATCTATAATGAGACTTATATATTCTGTATGGCCCTTTCTCAAGAACTTTTATTACCTGAAAGGCTGATATTATGTAACAGAAATGCTACTTATGTGGCAAAATCTTTGAAAAGGATGAATGTGTCATGCTAATGTCACATGTTCTGCATTCATAGCTATATATGCCATTTATTTGGATTATTTTATTGCTTGATTTTATTTCCTTTCTATTTTATGGCTTCTGCCCTTAAATGCCACTTGGCACTGAGCAACAGCAGTTCACATCTGAAGACACAAACTCAAAATTTTAATTCGGGCTGTACTTTGGTTGTTGCATTTCTGCTCGTGCACTAGATAGCACTGAGGGAAGAAAATACACCTGTTGATTGCTTTTGTCTGTGTCTCAAGGTGTTAATGCAGTTTGAAGAGACTGCAGGGTTACTGCAGGGTTCGAATCCAAATTATTGATTGTTTTACTGAGGAAGTCAGAATAAGAAGTGTCACAGAATTTTATTGGGAATTGAACATGAAGTAAAACTGACTACTACAATATTAAATCTGCAACACAACTATGTGTAATGCATGTTACGTAAGGCAAATATAACTTGTGTAATTATTTTAAGCATAACAATTATAATAGTTAATTTAAACTTCACTTGCATAGGTATAATCTGCATAACATTTATTTTAAAAAACTATGCCTCAACACATACAATTATTATGTATATGACAGTATGTCCTGTAAAGTATGCACTGCACCTACCTCAACATGTGTTCTTTGGGACATGCAACTCCATGAGTATGAAATTTAGTTACATAAAATACTGCCTTTAACATATAATTCAAGTACAATGAAAAGTGAACGTCAGACATAAGCAGGCATGTCATATCTCCACTCATGTTGAAATTCTTGCATGTCACCTTGTGGGTCCCTATCAGTTCATCGAACAAGCTATTTGTTGAACTGTTCATACTGAGATTGTGGTAAAGTGAGGATCAGGAAATTTGCCCTTTCCCCACTGTAGTGTGATCTCGGAGTTGGTATATATAATTCGCAGGAGGTGTAGGGGACACAGCCCTCCACTTGAGGGGAATTTGATGTGTGGCATTTTCGATGAAATGCCATTTGTTGAAGTGATGGTTTGATGAAATGATATAGACCCCACCATACAACTTAAAGCTCTAATTTCTCATGTGGTAGTTAAAAAGCAACATTTACCATTTTAGCCATTTTAGCTTTTTACTCATGGATTTGATTCCCAGGTGGTGTTACCCAAAGTTTTGTGTTTTGTATGTTCCACCAAGCCATTATGTACTAAATCATAATATTTTACTTCTAAACAGCAATGATTTTAACAAACATCTAAAGGTATTTGATGATTTCACATTGGAATATCTGTAAATATGTTCAGCATCAGATATAGCCAAGTTCCAATGTCATATTTCGCATCCCTGTTTTCTTGCTTATGTTTTAGTTTTGAAATTGCAAAATTATTGTTCTTAAAATGTAATAATTTGGAACTTTTCTCCCTGTGCCTCCATTGAAATAGGCTTCTTCCCAACTGGACTTTCCTGGTAATCAAACATCAATAAATAAATAATAAATAAACTTAGCTGTGTGTGGGTTCAATTCACAGCAGCAGCAGCAATTATCTTCAATTACAAAGTAGTATGTAAAATTATTTACTGAAATGTTAAATAGCATTACAATTTTCATTTTTTTTGTAACTGAATATATTCTCTTCAAATGCATATATCATATAGGTTACAGACAACTAATTGCTTCCATATTGATTCTAATAGTACTGAGACTGATGTGTTTCATGACACATTGATGCCTTCATATCAAAGACTAACAGTTATGTGTTATATTTGATTATCTATTGAACTATTAATCTGACATGGCACTAGTTATTATCTGTTTTCTTTCCCCCTCAACACTAAATGTCTTTTTTTAATTTAGTTGTTTCCTTATGTATTTATTGATTTTCTATGAATAAATGCTGCTGCTGTAACACAAGTAACCATCAGCACAGAAAGGTAGACTGACCACTGTGGACTGGCCCTTCATACCTCCACAATTGGCTATGGTGGCATCATCACATGCAGCACAGACACCCAGCACATCTATGCCACAGCCTGTCAGCACTGCCTCCACAATTCCTACCCTACCTGTTCCACCTGCTTTAGGTAACTCTGCCCAGCTGCTGGTGCAGTGGTACCCATAGACAGTAACACTGGACACAGCAAATTTCTCACCCATCAGGAGCTGAAAGCCAATGCCCCATACAACACTTACCCAGGGATGTGTGACAGGAGATAGTGATGACAGTTCTGAGGCTAACAGCTAGATTCTCACTCTTCTCAAGCAGAACATGGATGTGCCTCCAATGTTCACTACATATGGCCATTCATTGTGTCCCCAACTTTTGTGCCAATCACCATCCCCGTCTGTCTTGTATGTCCTGTATGAATGCACCTGCTGCCTAACCTTCCCTACCTACCTAACCCTCTTATTCCTAGGCACCATACACAGCAGTATTCTCTATACAAAATTATAAAATAAAATAAAAAAAAAATAAAAAAATAAACAAAATGGGCACCTATCTCACAAAAAATATGTCTCATACTTAGCTTTTCACATTGACTAAGTGTCTGCTTGATGCACTTTGGGTCAATTGTTCATACAACATTATTCTGCTTTTGCCATACAGCCCTGATATTGTTACTTTCCAAATTTATCAAATTCTGGTTACAAGTATACATTTACATTGTGAAGAAGAGGATAGCTATGGTGTGCTCCCACTACCATCTGCACATTTATTCTTCACACTTTGTCCTACCCATTGATAGCCCTCAATTTTCACCACTGTCCTCATAACCCTTTTCTCACACATTTAACTAGTCAAAAAATAGAATTTATTTTATTTTACATTTGTTGACCGGGCTAGCCTAATTGGATATATGTCCATTTTCAGTAGAGGCCCAGGGAGAAAAGCTCCAAGCTTAGGCAACAACATAACATACAATATATACAATAGTAAAATGAATAGCAGAACATTGTTGATATTGTAAATATGGAAAAACTTATACAGAGTCCTTTATGGGATTTAGCTAACATGTGAGGAAGTCTAGCTATTTAGCGGATGAAAGCGCTTAATGTAATAAATTGTTGGTGGATTATCTGTGGATGCTTTCTTTTTATTTTGTTATTTAGCTAACATCTAATACAAAAAGCAGACAACACTGAAAAAAAACATAAGCCCCACTTACAGGAATCACACACAATATACATAGAAATGGTCCATAAAAAAGCTTTCAGTTGTTGTCAGCATTTGCGTGATAGTTGTCATCGCTCACCAATGCTGAATGATGGTAAATGGCAGTTCAGGTTTTATAGCAAAAATTGATGAGTATTTGCCTTCAGCTGCATTAGTCTGCAGCACGTTGCACTATTGTGCTTATCTTCACTGCCCAATGGAAAGACAGGCTGATAGCACTATGAGGAGACAGTTATTAGCATATGTTGAACAGGTTGCAGAGTTGAATGTACACCATAAGTGCTACAAATGTAACTACTGTAATAAAGTATGCTGCACACAAATTTACTTACTTCATAGTGCTTCCATAGTCTGAGATTCTGCCAGTATTAACATGCTTGGTCCATTATGTGTTTCATGGCCTAAAAATGCTCATACCTTCCTAAAAGGTTTTATGTGTTAACAAGTATAGTACACTAAGCTCATCTGAAAAGATATCACGTCTATACACACATAATGTAATAGGATGAATTAAGCTGCATTTCCATGCATATTCTAAAGTCTTTTAATTGTAACACCTACACGCCTTTTATCATGTAGTGGCTGTATTACAGAGTGATGTCATACAAACACAAACAATTGCATAAAAAGTAGTACAACATGCCTCAAATACATGGACAGTCACCAGAAATGATGGTGTCAGTGGTTGATACACCTCTCCCTGAGATCTGACCACAGCATGTGTTTGAGTCTGGGAAGCTGTAACTGCTGAGTATGTCAGTGAATGATCACAAGCATTATTTATTTACTCAGAAATAATGATCTGTATTGCATGCTTCATACAAACATTTACATATACATTTTATTATTTTGTTGACACTGTAGGGCTTTAAAGGAGTTGAGGCCTCATTCATTATTTCTTAATGTGTACCATGTTACAAAATCATAACAAATGGGGAGAGGGCCTGTGTTATGACACGTTCTTGTGGTTTTGTGTTTTGGTAGTTGAGGGTATTATAGTTTTTGCTGTACTTCCTTATGAGCATGCCCAGTATAATGATGTAGTACATATATGCTTTTTAGTGCACAGCACATTAAGTAATCAATGTCCTGAAATAGTTCTTGTCATTTGTTCTTCTTTGTCAAATAGAAATAGAATTAGCCTCTGGAAAGTTGGTTTTGTCAGTGTCCATACAATAGAGTTACTGACCTACATATGGCAGGATGACAGCATTTGTCACAGGACACTGTACAGTTGGTGTAGGGAAATATAAATTGTCAACAGATCACTTAGAAATATACATTAATGTTTCACCTGGATGTGATGTATGTTATTGTAGTGTCCTAAAGTTATTACTAATGTGTTTAAGAAGGCTTACTTCAGGTCTAAATATCAGTTACATCATTATGGTATACTACATTCACATATGTACTTTGATACACTTTTTCATGTCAAAATGTATGGAGTGGCACTTACACCAGGAATGACACTTCATATCATTGACTACGGTGCCACAAATGCATCATACTCAAGTAATTTTAGCCTGACATTTGATACATTTCCCTGGTAATTGATGTAATAACACCATAAAGCTGGCCTGTAATTTTGTTTTGCCTACGTCTTGTTTGGACTACATATCCATTTTTGTTATATACATAATATGTCCTATGAATGGTAATGTACATAATGACATTCATACACTCAACCCATTTGTCAGGGGACTGACTATTCATGAGGTGACCTTGATTAATGTGCCTGTTTGCACATATCACATGGCCATAAGCTTCATGTTGCATAAATGTGTACTACAACTGCTGTACTTAGACTTCTGTAGCACACATGTTAGATCATTACAACAGGTCAATTTGACACTTCTGTGTATGTGCCATGTCCTTCTGTATCTTGCTACATAAATACACAACATGCATAAAAAGTCACAATCCAGGCTGCTGCAAGAAATGTTTTTTTCATCAATTAAAACTATTATTGGAATGATTGCACAGGTGTCCATGATTCCATATTGACACTGGTATGTACACTGTCATGACAATGCCAGTATTGTTTCCTTAAAACACTTACAACCTTACACTTACCGGAAGCCTTACAATTCTTTAACCTATATATATGCTCTAACATCAATCATTTGGATGTACGTTATTGCCTTTGATCTCTCCCATAGTTTACATTCCAATGGTAGAGTAGTTCCATACATCTGCAATGTGGGTGTAATTAGTCATTCTCAAAATAATCATGTGACTGCTACAGTTTACTGGGCATGCCTCAGTAAAAATATATAGTGAAAAATGTACAGTTAGATTTTTTAACTGCATAAATTATTCTATAATTTACATCAATATACAACATATGCTTTGCTAACAGAGTTTCATCTTTACAACAGCCATTCTATGGTTGCAAGTGACAACAAATAGCAATAAAAAGTCCCTTTTGTCAGTGCATATGGCAACAGATTTCAAGTTCACTTCAAATATTTTACATGATAGCTGGGGACTAAAGCATAATGTTGGATATGCAGTATCTCCTAATAAATCTACTTTGCTTGGTAACTGTTATTGCAGCTCTGCACATTAAATCAGTTTTATATGCATCCACATGTAGCCGGGTCCTTCTCACATCCTTTGTCAGCATTTCTTTTTTGTTATGTACATGTTCCTAATTGCACGTTTACTTGTATAGATGAAAATAATTGATTACTGTTGTTTGTAACTACACTGAAGGAACTACACTTTTTAAGCTTCCCCTGGTCTTAATTATGTCAAAGTGTCCTTGCCTTGTATTGTTCTTGCTTATTGTGGTTGCATGTATATACAACCTGCTGTTTATATCGTATGCTCAAGTCTTCATGCACAAGTTCATGGCTGCTAGCAGGTGTTCTGGCTAAGAAACAGGTGCTGCTGAAAATGTAGGATTGTTTAGTGGCTTGCATATTCAAGGAGCACTGCTGCTAATTGCGTTAACATGGATGAAGCATATAGGCTTAGTGCATGTATATGGATGTTAATGAATCCCCAGGATGGTACACTGTTTTTGCTTTGATTTTAAAGTTTTGCCCTTTCCAATATAAGTGTGTAAGAACAAGAAGTAGAAGTAATACACTGCTGATTAGCTAACATATCGATGTTTCATCTGAAAAAAAACTAAAAAAAAATATTGATTTATGATAACAGTAACATGTATGACTATACAAAGATCTGCAGAGTTACTTCTAGCTTTTGCATTGCTTAGATACTGGATATGGTTACAGTTGTCATCATGTGCCTATTTGTCTGCATATCTTCTCTCCCATCTGTACTCTACACTTCCACAGGTGTGTGGATGATATACTGAGCTTATAGTCAATTTCCACCTTACCTGGCCTTTACACTGTTTGTGCCAAGGTGTCTTATTTTGCGATGCAATGATGAATGCATCGGGTAGTTTCTTCTTCACAGCATTCTTGTAATTTTTATCTAACCTCAATTACTTGCTGTTATGCATGGTGTTCTTTTTTTTTCACTTTCTTGTGTTGTCCCAGTCAGTGCTACTCTGCATTAGATTCATGAATGTCTCATGTCCATCAGGCCAATATGCACTCTTTGCAGGACATCCTTTGTTATGAATTTTTTTTGCATTTTCAACTCCAGAAAATACAAGTCTCTTTTGGATTTATCTGTGAAAGCCATGTTATGTCATACAGCAAAACTAACATAAATGCGCAGCAGATCAATGCTTGTTGCATCATTGAATTAAAATTAAAATAACTTGTTAAACCAGACTGCATTTTCTGCTCTTTGGTTATCCATTTGTCAGTATTGCTCTCACCATGTCATTATAAACACAGATCCATCTGGTTTCAGAAGAGTTTCTGCTTTTAAAAATAAATTATTTTCAGGCCTTGTTTCTTCAGCACTGCAGATATGTGAATGGAAATGCATCCCTGTCATTACAGTTCACATATGTGGGTGCTCATTCCGCAGGTGGTCTTATAATCCTCTGTTTATAACATTACATATGGTTGCTGTGGTAATTCCTGCTATGTCACAATCTAGGCATTATGGTATCTACTCTACAATAAACCTCAGCTGTGGATAAACTGTTAACAGGCTGTTTGGCTTTAACTTCCATCTGAATGTTCTTAGCAGCTATGAATAAGTTGGCTTCATGTGCCAGATCTGTGAAACACTGATTTGAAGGATAACTTTCCTTCAATAACTTTTTTCAGCTTCTGTCATGCAGAACTGTAGAATAAGCAAAGAAAAATACTGCACTGTTTATATATTTAAACTCAATTTAATAATATTGGTTAAATAGAAATTATTTCTAGACTGCACAGTGAGTGCAAGCAAAATTTTGTTGTACAAAAAATATTTTCCGCATTCAACATAGTTAGATTACCTAACATGTCTTATCTATTTACTTACAGTTTGCTGACGGGGTTAGTCTCACTAAGCACTAGAATATTTTTGAAAGAAATCCAAGGTGGTATTCATATTGATTAGGGAAATTCATCCTAGGTACAAGGGAAATTCTCCTACTTGTTCTGATAAGTGCTATGGAATCTTTTACATCCATATGAGCTCACACCAATTCAAGCCATATCTCTCAACATGCAGACATTAAAACAAAAAGTCGCATTCAAATAAAAATTTGGGCATTTCATTAGAATAAAGCTCAAAAGCAAATAGCTCATAAATCTTCCCATTTCCAGTAGAACTGTGGATACTACTCAGAAGAGCATGCTTAAAAAACAGTGTCACAAATAATGAAAAAAATATAAATGCATCATAAAAGGGGTAGTATAAAATCTAGACTTTAATGAACTGTATTGCAAAATTCTTCCACACGAGGTCATTTATTGTCGCTTAAGAAAAAGGGAGATGTTAAATTTGTGTCATCTTTCCTTAATTTATTTTTGCCTTAATATGTTGGTCATGTAGTATGGTTTTCTGCATGGTAGACAGCTTTAAAAAACACATAATGAAGGGGAGTCATAAAATTGTGTGAAAAGGTAAACCAAGTTTGAAAACAGTGACATACCTGTAAAACTAGGGACACCCTATGCAGGGGTTAATCATGCCTGAAAATAAGAATATTCCTCCAAAATAGGGACAGGTGAGTGGTCTCACTCACGCAGATGAGACCTCAATTTAATATCTCGCCTATAAGCTGGTATATTTATGAGTACAACATCCCCCCTTCCCCTTATTCCACACTGAAATCTCAGCATTAGAAAATGAATTCCAACAACATAATGTGGGAGGAGAACCCAGAATCATTTAATTTTCTATCATCAGTGGAAAGTATGCTACTTGCTGAGACACTGACACTACTGGCAAATACAGACCACCACTTTCTTATAGATATACGCATAATCTATTTCTTCCTAAACATATAGTGTAATTATAAAAATGCTATTTAAGAGATACTAATAAGGAGGGTTGTCCAACAGATAATGACAAAAAAGGAGGGTCATCCAATAAACAGCAACTGTACACAACAGACTAAAGCCAAAAGTTACTGAACAATAGAAAAAAATAAATGTCCTAGTCTTCTTCTTAAAAAGGTTGTGCTTACCAGAAAACAAAATAATACAGGACGGGTTCACAATGCAACTTCATCTGAAATCAGGTTTCATTATAAGTAAGTTCTTTTCATAAAGTATAAGTATGTATTTCATGTCATTTTTCAGTTTGCAGATTATATGGCATTGCTATCACATATTCAGTTATCGCTGTACTGATGATACAGTACTCACCATGACATTATTTTGTAGTTTTAGTTTTCTCATATTGCCAGGCTTTAGCACAGTTTCTATCTTTGCAGCAGTATGCCTTTATATATATTTAAAAAAGACCTAGTTCCATCTCAACAAACACTAGGGACAGATTTCAGAAATGAGCATGGTGTGAGCATTAAGGCTATGGCAAAAAGGGCATTTAATATGATCATGGGTGTGACACCCCACCACTGGACCAGTAATCAAGGAACCTCGACCCTCATCACTGACAACAATAAGGGAATGTTCACTGAGATGATCACAGGTACATGCACAGTATTTCCAGATGCAGCTCCCTGCATCAAGTATAATATCCCTTAAGAGCACACAGAGACAACAGTCGGTCCTTGACTGGTTTCTAACTCTTTCTCCAGATCCACAATAACACTCCCCACTGGCACTGCTATAGAGTTGAGTCCTTAACAAGGGTTCCAAGTCAAGTCCTCCAACACTCTCTCTGTCCAACCAGGGATTCATGACACACACACACTCTTGGAGATTTATTTTACACACACACATACACACACACACACACACACACACACACACACACACACACACACACACACACACACACACACACACACACACACACACACACACACACACACACACACACACACACACACACACACACACACACACACACACACACACACACACACACACACACACCTGAGAAAGGCTGGTACAGGTCTACTAGCTATGCCCCCTTCTGCCCAGACAATAAGGTAGTTACCACTGTTACCAGAACTCCTTATCAGCTAATTTAAGGCATTGCAGGGATATCCTCAAGCACACCTACTTGCTTGCTTCCTTTTCCAAGGTGAACCCTAGCCAAAGGTATTTGAGACTGGGTCCATCTTAAAGCTCTCACTGGAGAAGACTGCCTCAGCAAGTAGTGCTCCTTTTTAACCATTGCAGACTTCACAATGGTTAGGTCAGAGGCTGTGTTTTCCTTAGCAGGGGCATGTACCCATCTTCTAAGATTAGATATAACCTCTTGTGGCAGTTTGGTACTCTTTTTGTCTCCAGACAACTTAATGCTGGCATTCTGTCATTCCCACTTGCTGGCTCCCCAACCTTCTGTTGCCCACCTTGCTTCTGTGGACATCTACAAGCTACATGGCCACACTGGTTACATTTAAATGATTTAACCCTTGATCTTTCCCCTGTACCTGAATTAGTGGCTTCTCCTGTTACTGGTGGACTCTCTTTGGGTGGTTTAGACTGCCCACCATGGGTTCCCTTAGACCCATGTGCAGCACTGGGTATCCTTTCCTGTGCAGTGATGCCCTGTTTGCTAGGTATAGGTCTCCTTATTTCCACAACTCATCTGCAGTCTTGCACTCTTTATCTGCTAACCAGATTCTCATGTCCTCAGGCAAAGTGCTAAGGGCTTGTTCCCTCACCAAAAGGTCTGCCGGCCCTTCAAAAGTGGTGACTTGACACCCACTCCCCCTACTATGAAAATAAGCGCTTATCTCAGCAATACATTCACACACACTTTCATCTGCCTAGCACCTATGCTCACAAACATTTTTCTATAAGCTTCAGGAGTTAACTTAAAGCATTCCAATAAACAATTTTAACTGTATTAAAATTTAAGCAATCAGTATCAGACAATGTAGATACAGTGGTTACAGCTTTACCATGGAGTAAGGGGGTCAGGAACCATACCCAGAGCCCTTGGTCAACATTATACTGTTTACATACCCTTTCAAGCATATGAATAAAACTATCAAAATTATCACCCACTGTAAATTGTAGAAGAAATTTGTTGACCTTTATTGCTTTTGGGTTAGGTTACTCCCTTCCCAGTTATCTCCATGACCCTGGTAAAAAGTCAGCATTTTCTTTTCACATTTCTTCTGCCTCTCATTTACTTCAGCTTCCAGATGTCTCAGTCTCTCTGCTGAGTCTAATTCCATTTGTTCCTGTTTCTCCTTTCTTTAGCCTCCAAACTTCTCAATCTCTCATTTTCTTCAGCCTCCAAATGCTGCACTTTCTCACTTTCTTCAGCCTGCAAATGATGCAGTCTCTGCTGATTCTGTTTCCAAATGTTTGGCTTCCAGTTTGTCTCTTTAACTCCAGACAGATTTTTAAGTCTTCTGAGGCAAAGCTGAACTGTCCATTTGCTGAGAAGTGTACATCCCCAAGGCTAGTCTTCTTGTTGTCCTGGTTGCTGGTCTGTGATGCAGCTGTGACTATGGCTGCAGTCATTTCTGCTTTAGTCAGTTTGGCATGCAACAGTCCTTTGGCTTGGCACATCTCAGCCAACTGGATCCTTGTCAGCTTGCCATAATCCTCTGCTGACATCCTTGCCTGCTCTACCTGACTAACTAAGCTAACAAAAAATAAATAAAACTATTGTGATATGAAACTCTGAATGTCTACTGTGTGGTTACTTGACAGTACAAACACCTTTTTAGTGACCACTGTTTACAGGTACAGGAGTTCAATATCCACACCACTGAATCCCAATATGTGATATGGTGATCCCAGCACTGCCAGCCAAATGTGATGTGGATATCTCTCCACTGCTCACCAAATGTGAAGTCCCCCCACTGGACCAGTAATCAAGGAGCCTCAATCTTCACCACTGGCAACAGTGTGGGAATGTTCACTGGGAGGAAGACAAGTACATATACAGCATTTGTAGATGCAGCTCTCTGCATTAAGTGCAATTTCCCCTAAGAGCACAAAGAGACCACAGTCTTTCCAGGGCTGGTTTCTCACTCTTTCTCCAGAACCCCAATAAGATTCCCCACTGACATAGCTATAGATATGAGTCCTTAGCCAGGGTTCCAAACCAAGTCCTCCAACACTATCTCTGTCTAACCAGTACTTCGTATCCCTGCCCAAGTAGATGACACATGCACTCTTGGAGATTTGTTTTACACACACACACACACACACACACACACACACACACACACACACACACACACACACACACACACACGTACACACACACCTGGCACAGGTTTACTAGTTATGTCACCTTCTGCTCAGATTATAAGGTAGCTACTACTGCCACCAGAAGCCCTTATCAGCTACTTTAAGGCCCATAACAAAGGGTGTCCAATTTTACTCTGTAATATTAATACTAATACAAACGGTAGTTTGATCAAGAGTAAGGCTAATAGGAGTGGTCCACACAGTGTCACCAAATAAATATGCAAGTACTCTCAAAACTTAAATATCTCTAAATAGATCAGCCACAATGAAATCTTTAAATATATTTAATAAGAAATAATAAAAAAAAACAAGACAATACTAAATATATATTCACAGTGACATCAAAGTTAAAAACCATAGGAAATATTTAAAACAACATTGCAGGACAGTCTCAGATAAATAAAAAAAATATATCTAAACTAAGCTTCACTATATTCCTGACTGAATCTAAACTAATTACTATAACCTAAGAACTTATTAGTAGAACAAGCAAATGTAGTGAGTGGATCTTGTTGTTGTCAGGTCCAAGACATAAAGCAGAATGCGCTGACTCACTTAGAGACCTCTCAAAAATATATAAAAAATATTATCAATGGGATAGCTTGCAGATTGACATCACTTACTGTTGTCTGACCCTAGTTCCCGGGCCAAGCCCTCCACTGCTGAAGCTGGTAGTATTTTGCATCTCCTTGTAAAAATATACAGACAAGGGCTTCTCCTCAGATCTCTGGCAGATTCTGGAAGTCATAAAACAACTGCAATCTTTCATGCTTTCAAGACTAGTAATGAGTTTACCCTAAAAACAATACAAAAAGATTCCTAGCATAGAGATTATGTCTTTTGCTGCATTAAAACTGAAATATATCATCTTTTATGGCTTAGCCATAAAGAAATTTAATTTCAGTTATTTTTCTGAAGTTTGCAGGAATGAAGTTAACCTCCTGTATTCCAGTTTTCACTCTTAAAAATATATACATTTAAACAGTTATAACAGTGCATGTACATTTCTGTTCTGTTCAAGTAGGGCACACTGTGGTTAAATTTCAAACAGCACTTTGCAAATACCTTTCCAACACACACATCTGTGCAAGGAGTTTGATATACATATGACATACAGTTAGTTCTAATACAATTGTAACACAAGCATCTTATATAAATCATTCACCAATGACATATAGTTATTTACAAAATTCCAACTAGTAGTGCTGGCAGTATCTCCTTTCATCACAATGGCAACCAGTGATTCTGAGACACATTAGCTGAAATGAGGAAAGGCCTTATTATCAGCTAATATGCATGTCTCTGAATTGATCAGTAATTACCACAAGTGCTAAAGAAACATTTTGGTGTGGTAATCACTGCTGGTGACCCATATGTCGCTATGACACAGAGACCCTCCCCATTAACTCTCCCACACACATGCACACATTGCAAACATTCCCACACATATGCGCATACAGACACACTCACACACATGCACATACACACACGCACACACACATGCACACACACGAGCATATGTACACATACACAGAGTTGCTATCGTACCTCTTAACTATCTTATCCCTGAATTAAAAAGTAACCCCAATGTTGCCTTTTATTTTTTCACCATCCCTCATAAATCACACATGACTACAGTCAGTCAAATGTGCCAGTCATTTCAGTGTTATTCTTCTTAGTGTCCATAATAAGCTTCATTCTGTGAAGTCTGTGCTCTGTTATCTTTATGAGTAGATTAGGATAATATTAAAGAGTGTCTTGGTATCTAGCCCCCCTTACCATAGTCTTTTGCATTGCAAAACCTGTTGTATTATTAACTGTTGAAGTCACTTAGGATAATATTTAAAAGTCACTGGTGTGTAGTGCCCCCTCCCATTTATGTGTCTGTACATTAATCAGAGGGAGATTAGAGGTATGGCCACCATCCCCTCACACACACACACACACACACACACACACACACACACACACACACACACACATGTATGTGCACACACACGTTACCAGACACACAGTCACTCATTGTACATCAAACACACAGATCTCTCACCCAGTCATACTCACAGATATGCTCACCCACTCACTCATACACACACACACACAGACACACCTGAGACCATTCATTCATACATTTGCATACACTCATACACGTAACATGCCACACACAGAAGTGCATACCTACATCATATACCCACTCAATTCCTTAGCAATTGCCTGTAACATATCTCACACACTGAAAGTAATGGGTACATATAAGGCTGTAGCTAGGTTAATCAGCTGACAGTGGTGATTTTCACAATTAAGCAGCTCTATGACTTGTTCAACTACACTGACTAAAGTCATTTCTTTGACAGCAGCACATGACTCATCACCATATGCCTCGCTCCCAGAATAACCTATTTACATTTACAGTAGGCCAGAGAAAAACTCTACTGTGGTGTTACAGTTCCTTGAATAGCAGCGCTGCAGTGGGACTGTCTCTGAATAGGAAACTGCTACTCCCAGTGGTAAATAGGTTTACCACTGGCAGTAACATTTCCGAATTCCAGGGTAGGCTTATTTGGTATATCAGTCTTGCACTGATCCCTTGTATCAGAAATGGAGTAATGCAAGACATTAAGTGGCTATAAAGCCTTTCTGAATGGGAGTATGATATGCAGAGAAAGAGTTAGCATTTATTTGTTTGTAAACGCAGCATATTTTCTTACTAGTGCATTCTTAATTGCATAATACAAGATAGACTATAGACAAAGAACAATAGAGCACAAAAGGTACAAATATATGTCATTAACCTGGGGAAAAAAGCTAATAAATTCATCAATCCACAAGTAACTACTAGGCAAGTAGATGAGAGCACCATAATCGGAGTATAGCTAAATAAGTCAATATACTTAGATCTCGTGTTTTTTATGTTTCAGCTGTGCTGTCTTGAAAATCCATCGTCACTAATATTGTCATTGAATGTGGCTAATATTTTTCCTTCTTAGAATATGTAGGGAAAGCTATGGCAATGTGGACAATGCATTGTGTAAATGATCCATTGTGCTTTGACCTGCCCCATCTCTGATTCCTATTTATTTGTTGATGGAGATCAAAGTCCTTGGTACAGGCATGTTTGCAGGAGCTAGGTTTTTTAAAGTAAAGTAGATTGAATATGATTGTGTCTTTCATCGTATAAAAGGTTATGTGTAGGTCACCATGAAGGAGTCTGTAGGAATGGAACCACACAGAGAGGACAGATAATCTATGTATAAAACAGATTCCTGTGATTTTCTTCATCAGTAGTTTTTGGGGTAACTCAAGCTGAGCAAGATACTTAGGGGTACTTGCCGAAAAGAGCAATATATTTAATAAAGAGCCTGAGAGTAGATGAGTTTAAAATAACTATGGAATCTCTTGATCGAGAGAAGATGCTGAGCTGATTAGAATGTGTAATGCTTTGTATGGAGCCCTACAGACAGTGACACAACAGCCCAAGGAAACACCAAAACTGGTTAACTAAGCAAATAAGAATACACACAATGTTATTTTAGTGTAAGTGTAATAAATATGTTTTTATTAACAATATGAAATATTGACTTGGTAATAGGGTGGCAAAGTGGCACAGTGGATAGTGCTGTTGCCTCAGAGCAAGAGGTTCTCTGGTTTGAGTCTTGGCTGGGGTGCCTTCTGTGCAAATTCTGCATGTCTTCCCTGTATTTGTGAAGGTTTCTTCTGGGTGCTGCAGTTTCCTCCCACATTTCAAGTACGTGCAGTAGATGGATTGGACATTCTAAACTGGCCGTAGGTGTGAGTGTGTGTGGAATGGAAGAATAACTACTGCAAGGCTAACCACCTGGTGGTGTGAACCTTGGCTCTAAATGATTGTCGCTGTTGAAGTGACACCCTGACCCAATGTGCAAAGAGGGGTTGTGGATGGATAGACAGGGATTAAGAAATATGTCAGCAGTATCCAATGGCACAGGTCAATTATAAAGCATGTCATTTTCAAACAGGAGTCAGATAGAACCTGGATGTCTGGCTAACCAGTGAGATACAGTGCACAAGGCTGCAGGTCACGTGCATTAACACTAGTAATATTCTTAACAGGAAGAGTAGTAGGAGAAGTTGAAACCCAAATCCCACATTACTAATATGCATGCAAGTCTTTGAAGGTTTTGTAAATCACAAAGTGAAGACAAAATACATTAGAAGAAGCAATGTGAAATAGAAAGAGGTGAAGACAATAGAATGGGTTAAAGGACTTGACAAGGCAATCAGAAGAAGATGCATAAACTTGAGGTGGCTGTGCTCCAGCTGCTTTCCAGTAATTGCTCATGAAGAATGTTCATTTTTGCATTTAATTTCAAGTAGGAATAAGCACATGTCACAGAGCTGACATATACTTTATCTGAATTACAGTGACTTGGAAATAATATATTTTGAAATCAGAGTCTGGGACTAGAGCCTCCATATTGGGGTGGGAGGTGCATTATGGACTGTGTGATGGCCAGAACTATGGATTTTAAATCCTTGTCCCTACTGTTAATAAATGTGATGGCCACCAAGGTGATGGTTTCATAGTCCATACCACTGGCACCGATATAAGAAGGACAAAGGCTATAGTCTTTCACTCTGCTTCACTGCCCCAATAAATATTAGTAAAAAAGCAACAGATTCAAACATATAAATCTACATCTTTATTTATACTTTTATCTATATCTACTGCCTACAATTGTAAGTGAAGCTTGGCCTTAATAGCATGTAGGAAATGTGTACTGTTTTCATAGTTGTCCTCAGTTATGGGTTCACAGCAAACATACCACAGTAGGATCTATTATAAACAACCATAAGCAGGATTGCAAGGCCTAGTTTCCTAGAGTGTTCCCATCTTACCCTAAAATCAGATCTCTGCAGCGTTCGCTTAACTACTGTAAGTATAATTTTAATAAACTATTAAATACACAGATACACAGGAAAGCAATCCCTTCAATACTATACAACATTCCTGTTTTTAAGGATGAAACTCCAACCATTCATATCAAGTTGTAAAAACTCATAGATGGCTTTAGGCACCAGAGAACCCTGCAGTTGCTGGGGGCCCCCTGTTCCTGGGGGGCTCTCAACCATAGCAAATTATCTTATCTTGATATTTTGTAGAATGTCTGTCAAACTAACAAAAGCTAGTGCAGCAATTTTGTATACTTAATAAACCAGATGGGTAACATCTCTTATTTATATCTCCTCTAAAATTCCAAGATATATCTGGTTATAATAGCAACAACATAGCCAGCTTTAGATACCTGCAATACCTGTGGCTGAAAGGGGGGCCCTTAATTCTAAGGGGATCCAATGTGTCATTCTAAGGGGATCCAATGTCTGTCTGCCTGGGATGATATGTTGGACAAGCCACGCTGCTTCGCAAGGGATGGCTTACACCTGTCACCACTGGGCTTCCGGATATTGGCTAAGGCTCTTGCCACCCCCATAGTGCCTTTTTTAGGCAAGGCTCAAAAGACAAACCCACCTCCTTAGAAAACAAAAATGGAAAAAAACTAAGGGTAATGCTGCTCAACGCCAGAAGTCTAAATCTCAAGATGCAGGCACTTGATGCACTCCTCAGCATGGAGAACATCGACGTCTGTGCAGTAACTGAAACCTGGTTCAAGGCTCCTGGGAGCACCCCAGCACTACCAGGCTATACCTCGTATCATGCTTTTCGGCCCTAAAACCTGGGCCGAATCACAAAGGGAGGGGGAGTGTCCATATTCATAAAGGACACCCACACCTCCAGGTTAGTAGCAACACATGAAGTATCAGAGACCATACAGGTGCAACTAACCATAGGCAAAACTGCTATACAACTGGTAGCATGTTACAGACGACCCTCCCAATCTCAAGAACCCCACTCAGCCTTCCTGAAGACATTGGAGGATATGACTGTATCACAAAATACCATCATACTGGGAGACTTCAACTACCCAAACATAGATTGGGTACATTATTCTAGCCCTAATACCCTAGCCCAAAGGTTCCTGGAATTCATAAATTCAAATGCACTGTAACAACTAGTCACCTCTCCCACTAGGGGAGATAATATACTAGACCTGATCATCACAAACATGGGGACAAAATGCTCCACACCGGAAGTATACCCCTCACTAGTGAGATCTGACCACAAACTAATCACCCTGGATATACATATCCCACCTCCACCCCCAGCACAAAAGACCACAGTGAAAAACTTCTCAAAAGCAGACTTCACTCTTCTTAAGACTGAGATGGCATCCTTTAAGCCCACTGTGCCAGTGGATACCACATCCCACAATGCTGAATCCTTCACAAATGCTTTCTATAGACATCTCCAAGAATGCATGGATCATGCAATCCCAAACAAATCCAAGTCCCTCTCCACCAAATGTAAGCGTCCTGTCTGGTGGACCTCAGCCATAAACAAATTGTATAACAAAAGAAGGAAGCTACTGCACGTCAGAGCGAAATCCCATGAAGGGAAGACATCTCTGATCAACATTAGCAGAAAACTACGTTCTCTCATAAAAACATTCAAGGCAAACTTTGAGAGAAAAATCGCTAAGGACACTAAAGATAACCACAAAGCCTTCTTCAGCTATGTTAGAAACCTGGGTGGAAACCCTCAGATATGCTCAGAGTTGGTTCACAGCAACAAAAAATACACTGAACCCACAGATATTGCTAACATTTTGGCTGACAGGTTCAGTGCAAATTTCTCCCCTCCTTCACCCCCAAAAGAAGAAATACTTATCCCAGCTGAATGTAATCTCCCTATCATCTCAGATATCCAAGTGAGAACCGCCCTAAACAAAGCAAAAAACACAGCATCAATGGGACCTGACGGTATCCCGGGGTGCGTGTTACGTGAACTCCAAGAGGAGCTAAACCCACACATAAAAATGCTATTTAACCTTAGCCTTACTTTGGGATATGTACTTGAACACTGGCGTACAGCAACAGTGGCCCCACTCCACAAGGGGGTGCCTCTACAGACCCTGGAAACTACCGCCCCCATAAGCTTAACTAGCCTGGTCTGCAAAGCTATGGAAAGAATCATTATGGAACTCATAAACAGAGACATAGGGGACCTACAGACACTTGACCCCGCCCAGTTTGGCTTTGTAAAGGGCAGATCCTGCCTTTTAAACCTGGTTGACTTTTTTGAAACAGTCACTAGAGCCATTGATGAGGGCAAAGCAGTCCATACAGCATACCTGGACTTGGCTAAGGCCTTCGACACAATACCCCACTCAGGCATCATAGATAAGCTAAACAGCTTAAAAGTAAACCCTTATGTCACTAGATGGGTTGCAAACTGGCTAAAGGACAGAACCCATAAAGTTAAAATCGCTGGAGCAATGTCAGACTCAAAGACATTCACAAGTGGTGTCCCACAGGGATCTGTCCTGGGACCCTTCTTGTTCGGCATTTATTTCTCAGATGTTAAAGCAAACATGGGAGGGCTGTGGCTGACAAAGTTCGCAGATGACTGCAAACTAGGCGCCATAGTCGATACACCAGCAGACACACACATCCTACAAAAAGGCCTCACTGAAACAGACAACTGGTGCCGTAGTCACGGCCTTAAATTAAATGCCAAAAAATGTATAGTCATCCCTTTTGGAAAAAACAAAGTACCCACAAATTATCACATAGACAGCAACCCACTGAGTACGGAAAAAGTAATCAGAAACCTAGGGACCCAAGTAGACAGTGACCTCTCATTTGACACCTACGTTGCCAAAGTGGTTAGAAAAACATTCTACCTTGCACACCTCATCATGAAGGGATTCACATCCAGATCCAAGGATGTCATTGTACCCCTATATTCCTCCCTCATCAGACCCATGATTGAGTACAATGCCCCATTTGGTATGTACCTCACCCGGCATTTGCAACAGCTGGAGAGACCACAAAAGTACCTCACCAAAAGGATCAAGGGTCTCCAACATATGTCTTATTCTGCCAGACTAAAGAAACTTCAGCTCTATTCAGTAGCATACCACCTACTCAGAGGTGATCTCTGCCTGACGTACAAGGCCATGTCCAATCAGGATCTGATGGACATGCTCCACCTCAAAAAATCCAAATCCACCAGGACCATGAGAGCTAAAGACTTAAACCTCGGCACAAGTATGAATAGGACATGCTGGAGGGATAGATTCATAACCCAGAGGCTTCCCATGCTTTGGAACAGGATCCCAGTTCGTATTAGGCAGAGCCCCTCACTGACTCTCTTCAAGAGAAATCTTGATGAGTGGATGGGAGATCGTAAGTTTACCCCAGGGGTCACATCTGTGTCACTGCTAGACAGGGGCACAGTAAACTAATTCTATTATATAAGGGGACCTTCATTGTGTCACTACTAGACAGAGGCACAGTATTCTAGATTTATTCTGTACATTTTTGTACCATTTCATGGGGTGGCAAAAGCCACATCACTATGGCTAGGCTTACAAATGCCCCAGGGCAGATAGCCTAGTACTATACTATGAAACTATGAAACTATAATCATCCTTGACTGTGTGGGGGACCTACAAAAGCAGCTGATTATGCTCTTTAACCTGAACAGGGCTGTGGAATGACCCTGTTAGGATAAAGCTGATAATTAACATAAGCTAGGTAAGCAATAGAGAGATCAACAGGTTGGAGTGAGTGATCTGAGTGCAAACCTTGTATTTTATGAACAGCTGAGACTTCCAATCTTTAGGGATATTTTTTTTCCTTTCAGGGAGTTTTATAAATACTGGTAGAGCACAAGAGACTACAACTCTTAACTTCTTTGCAGAAAAATTCAGCACAATTCCAAAAATATTAGCAAAATAAAGGCTCAAAATCAAGAACACATTTTAAATATTACTCTAATTCACTTACAAAAGTAACACTTTTTGAACCGCATGCATTTTTTGGATAATACAAAGTATAAACCTCTGATGCCTGGAATTATTAACTGTGTATTCCTGAATGATTTATTAGCAAATCAAACATTTTTATGAAGGACTGAGCAAAATCAGGGAAAGTCTATAAAATCAGGGACAGTGACAAGTATGCATTACACCTCAATGAGGTAAATAAATCTGACTTACCCCTGATGCTGTTTGACTGCTAAACAGCAGTCACTGATTTGGTGTCACAGTACCTGTGTTGGACAATGTATTGCTATTTGCTGAAATAAGTATAAAACTAGTATTGCTATGGCTTGTGTATATGTGTGTCTAATAATATCACTGATGTTTTTCTGTGCATACACTCAGTAATACCAGAACACATGTATTATTCTTCTAGGTATCAGTGAAATCTGTAGCTAACAAGTAATTATATTCAAAAGTAATGCATAAAATATATCACAGAACATTCAGACACTTCAGTCTTCAAAGAGTCTGGTGGTCCCCATTCCCCAGACTGTATAAATTGATAGAGGGGGCTCCCTTAATCACCCTTGACTGTGTGAGGGCCCCACAGAGCTGTTGCTGGTTGGGGACAAACTGAGAAAAAAATGTATTACTTTTCTGATTATGCTTTTTAACCTGAACAGGGCTGACTCTGTTCGGATAAAGCTGATAATGGCCTCTGCTCTCAACTGCACCCATTCTAATACCAGTCCTGCTCAGATGTGTGTGCACAGAAAGCTGCTGTAGGTTGTGGGGGGTTTACTTCTTTAATTTTCATTACTGTCTAACCACAGAGGTGTGCACATGAGGTTATTGCAACTTTTGTTTGGGCTGAGGACAGTGTGTTCACAGACCTCAGACGTGTACAAAGAAGGTTACTATAGCCTATGTAGGGGCAGTGTGTACCGTCTAGGATCAACAAAGTTGAATACATTACTACAGTCATTATTCTTTTCACTTTCCTCACAATCACACTTCAGGCATGTAACATAGGTAGCTGCCTTTGACAGTTTGAGTTGAGGAGTGAGGAGTCATGTTATGTTTATGTATGTCAGCACTCACTTGAAACACATGACACTGGCAATATGAACCTTTGCTTTTATTCCAGTCTAACACCAGAGGGATGGATAGGCAGTGACTGCCTTTTTTTTTGGGGAGGGGGGGATTAGGGAGGCAGGCCATATCCCCAGACTGGACCTATGTATCCAGACAACAGACGGCTTGTTAGTTTTTTGTGAGCTACTATTTTGTCATCTTTGAATCTTAAGCCTTGGGCACATCTTATGTCATCCTTGAAAGAAAAAGAAAAGACCGGAATCCTTTTCTTACTCGTGGTTTTTGTTTAGGACACAATCAGATTAAAAGGTTGGGAAAATGCTTTAAAATGCATCTCAGAACACCTATATATGTTTCCTAAGTGGTTATTACTGTGCTGTCTTGGTCAGGAAGGGTGTGCTGAAAGGATGCAAGGAAAAGTTGAACAGCCACACTGAATTTCTTTCCTTAATCATCATTTCTGTTCAAACCATCACTGGATGAAAAGATTATGTAAAAAAAATAAATAAATAAAATGCACTTTAGAGAATATAGACAGCATCTATACATAGAGTTGCTATTATGTATCATTGTTGTAACTAAAATGCCAGTAACTGTGAACATCCCTCTGTTAGATGGGTGAACATAGTCTGGTACATAGGCCTGTCATACTGTAACAGCATTATAGCTGAAGGGTAGTCTGTACATAACTACTTCTAAAAGTTTGCAGCATGAGCTAAAAGGCTGCTTTGGAGGGGTGGCAGTGACAGGGTGATACTTTGACAGGAGTGCATAGGGGCCCTCACACTTGACATTTGCTGGGGGCCCCCAAAATGCTAACACCGGCCCTGTAAAAACTACTTGCTGCTCCACTCTTTTAAAACTAAGCAACTTAAAATATAATAACTCTGAATAGTATTGAGTGTCATTCTGTCTTTCAGAGTTGGATGACACAATTCTGTACCAATAGATAGCAGTACCATTCTATTTATAAAAAATGCTTAATCAAGCAAACATATACATAAAAAGCCAGAAGCCTTTAAAATTAAAAAAACTGGAAATATTTATAAAAAATAAGGAGCAATATATTTTAAGAATTAAATATACAGAGTGATACGCAACTGCAAATAGAAACATAAAATAACAATTTTTAAACAGATGGATTGTATAAGAAAAAAGTCTGTCTACCAAGCTAAATATTTCCCAACAAAACTCTAGGTAATAGGATTCTTAGGCTACAACTGCCTAAAAATAGTAAAATACCGCATACAAATAAAATAGACTCACTACTGAAGGGGTGGGACAAAGGCCATGAAGCTCATACAACACATCATAAAGAAATATTCAAAAATGCCTTCTGTTAAATGAGTCTTCAGACCAAGAAGTGGGTCTTCACAGAGGAAATGTCACTTGTTCTCTGTCGGACAGACTCACAATATGTCATCACTTGGAGATATACAGATCACAAATATCCCAAACAGATCATCCTCTGTCTCCTGCATTAGACTAAGAAGCTTCTGCTTCCTGGCCTGAGAGTCCTGCTCTCTGACTTGCCAATCAAATACAACCTGCAGATAAAGCTGTGGAACTTACAGTGATGATTTATACTGGCAACAGGGGTACCCTTACAGTCACGTGCATGGCCAGGTACCCTTTTCCTGTGCAGTTGTGACTTGATGGCTAGATAGGGGTTCATAAGTTCACAAGATCATAGATAGTTGCTAAGCAATCAGCCATCAAACCATTAACAGCCAAGTCAGAACACCCAACTTTAAAAGTTACCTCTGGATCAAGAAAGGTTGCACAAAATAGGTCTAAAGAGAATTTGGGAGCATCCATCCAATTGTCTGGGTTAGTCTTAAATGTAAGGTACTAGCCTATTCTGTAGGTGGGGAAAATGCTTGAGTAAGAACTTTTCATACAACCATGTTGTTACTAATTTGTTGATAGAGATTAAGATGGCTGTGGAAGTCTGTGGCTCAAACACGTAGCATACTTGATTCTAGCACTGAAAGATAAGAAGGCATTGGGTTGTATTCCAACCCCAGGTGACTGAATTAATTTTCCATTACTAACACTTCAGTGTAGCTTCAGAGGGTGCTGCACTCCTAACTTTGCTGGCCTTGAATGAGATGTTAAACAGAGGTCTCATCTGCCTGAACTGGCAGTAGCTCAAATTGATGTAAAAGATCCCTGACATTTATTGAAAAGGGTAATGGAACTTTCATTTTACCCTGGACAAATTTCCCCTAGTCAGCATAAATACCATCTTGGATTTTCCCTAAAAAGTGACTACTAGCCTAATGGGACAAAGCAAGTCAGCAAAGGATAAATAAACATATAAACAGATCACTGGGGAGGAATCTACAGAAAACAGAATACAAAAAAAGGTGAATAATCAATCTAGATATCTAAGACACTTCAGGACTGTGATTTTTTTTTTTGTAATGAGCCTCTGTGTTCTCTGAAGTTGAATGATGTGTTTCAATTGAGTAAAGAGGGTATCAAATAAAAAAAATGGGGAAGATAAAAGATGAGTACAGTGGAAGTAATACTTCTTTGGTTGTACATACGATTATCTTGGCTATTAGTTGGACCAGGGAAATGATTTTATAATTAGGTGAAGGCATGATGATCAAGGGACAAGGTCTCTAATGAGAGTGTCTTCCTTAATGAAACTGTTATCTATGTAGTATGATAAGAATTAGAGTGTCATCCTTATGGGACATGTCATCTGTGCAGTATGATGAGAATGAGAGTGTCATCCTTAAGGGACAGGTCATCTCTGTAATAAGATGAGAATGAGAGTGTCATCCTTAAGGAACATGTCATCTGTGTAATATGCTGAGAATGAGAGTGTCATCCTTAAGGGACAGGTCATCTGTGTAGTATGACAAGAATGACTGTGTCATCCTTAAGGGACATGCCATCTGTGTAGTATGATGAGAATGAGATTGTCATCCTTAAGGGACATGTCATCTGTGTAGTACAATGAGAATGAAAGTGTCATCCTTAAGAGACATGTCATTTTTGTAGTACAATGAGAATGAGAGTGTCATCCTTTAGGGACATGTCATCTGTGTAATATGAGGAGAATGCGACTGTCATCCTTAAGGGACATGCCATCTAGTATGATGAGAATGTGAGTGTCATTCTTAAAGGACAAGCCATCTAGTATGGTTAGAATGAGAGTGTCATCCTTAAAGGACGTCATCCACGTAGTATGATGAGAATGTCAGTGTCAACCTTAAGGAAAATGTCATCTGTATAATAAGATGAAAATGAGAGCAGCATCCTTAAGGGGCATGTCATCTCTGCAATAAGATGAGAATGAGAGTGTCATCCTTTAGGGACATGTCATCTGTGTAGTATGACGAGAATGAGAGTGCCATCCTTAAGGGACATTTCATCTGTGTAGTATAATAAGAATGAGAGTGTCATCCTTTATGTACATGTCATCTGTGTAGTATAATAAGAATGAGAGTGTCATCCTTAAGGGACATGTCATCTGTGTAGTATAATAAGAATGAGAGTGTCATCCTTAAGGGACATGTCATCTAGTATGATGAGAATGTGAGTGTCATTCTTAAAGGACATGCCATCTAGTATGGTTAGAATGAGAGTGTCATCCTTAAAGGACGTCATCCATGTAGTATGATGAGAATGTCAGTGTCAACCTTAAGGAAAATGTCATCTGTATAATAAGATGAAAATGAGAGCAGCATCCTTAAGGGGCATGTCATCTCTACAATAAGATGAGAATGAGAGTGTCATCCTTTAGGGACATGTCATCTGTGTAGTATGATGAGAATGAGAGTGCCATCCTTAAGGGACATGTCATCTGTGTATTATAATAAGAATGAGAGTGTCATCCTTTAGGGACATGTCATCTGTGTAGTATAATAAGAATGAGAGTGTCATCCTTAAGGGACATGTCATCTATGTAGTATAATAAGAATGAGAGTGTCATCCTTAAGGGACATGCCATCTGTGTAGTATGATGAGGAATTATTTCTATTAGGAAAGTGGGCTATACCACAATTTTGGCATTTAGATTGAGACCATTGCCCTTACACCATTTATCTGCGCAATCCAGCACATGCCAGAATTTTTTCATGTCAGTGATTGTTTGAATAAGAACACCCAGATTACAATCATCAGCAAATTCTTTTAACCAAAGACCTGTGATTCTTTCTTCTAAATCAGAGAAGCAAATATCAACCAGATGAAGACAAAACACTCAGCTTTGAGGAAGCCTGCTTGTTACATTTTTACATACTGAGATAGTACCTACAACTCACCAACAACTCTAATGATGTGTGCTCTCTGACATCTGATTTGCAATACACCTTTCTTCCCTTAGACTGCTAAAACTTGAGTTACCCCCTCTTTCATATGTAATTGCTTACTGCACACTGCAACTCCAGGATGTAAACCCATTGTTCATCATACCTTTAAAATCTTCAACAAGTAGTCCAATACCACCAATTATTGGAGAGCCCACATTGGGCCTCTCAGTAGTCATCTTGGGATTAGTGCTTCTATTTTGCTCCTGGTGAGGGAAGGAGCAGGCAGCATTAATTCTTGACTGTCTCTAATTGGGCAGTGAGTGTCTGTGTGGGACCTTCCTGATTGGCCTGGTTGCTATTCAAAGCATCTACCAGGAAAAGGCTACAACAAGCCTAAAGATCCTTGCATCATTTTGGACAAGACTGTTGATCACCAAAGAGCCTGTGGTCTGCTTCTCTTTTTGGGATTGGAGCTACTGTTTTTTTTTTTTTTCTGGTGAGAGAAGACTCAAAGGAACATTGTATCCCAGCAGTGTAAAACTGTGCTGAGACCAGCAATAGTAGTAGCCAGGCAGTAGCCAATCAGGCAAATCTCGTCTACTCATAATTCTTGACAAAGCTAATTATTTCGCTAATTCTTTCTTTTCAGTGAGTACTGTTTGATTAGCTGCTGTCTAACCTAAGTTCAGAATATCTCCCTAGATACTTTATAAATCATCACAGTCTACCTTACTTGTTTGTTCTAAAGAATTTGGTAGTGCCCTGTACAGATGCAGGCACCTTAAGTTGATGCTTTTCCTGTAAAAGAACCCTTGAAATTTCACCAGTACCATGGTGGAAATAGGGCAATTAGTTTGTAGTGACAAGCACTGCCATCAGAGCTGCGCACCAGAAACTCCAGACATTACTATACATTCTCACCACAACTGCCTAATCAGTAAAAAGGGCCAGTTGCCATGAATATGAACTTTCCCAATATCTACATTACCAACTTCATGGATATGGGTATCCCTTGGCAATGTAAAAATTGCCTCATGTTTACTGACAACCAACTAATTCTCAAACAAATTGATAAGGTATGTGAAAGATGTATTTACGCAATGTCACTACAGCAAAGCTCTTACATAAAAACACACCCAATGTCAATCAGGTAATGTAACACAGGCTGCATCCATTATACACAGTAGACCCACATACACTGAGGCACTTAAATGCAACCTTCCTAAACCCCAAAGACCTCCTAGATGAACTACATATAACAAATACCCTCTGAAGCCATGAATACCCTCAAAACAGCACCCACATCAACACACACAGCCACATCTCATGGAGCCTCTACTTCTAAGCCCATAAGGTAAGCCACCACACAGTCCAACATTTTGTTCATTGGAGATGTCATTGTGAGACACACTGATGTCATTTTCACTAAGTGGAGTAAGGAGTATGTCACGGTCAGTTGCTTAACAGGGGCCAGAATACACCACATTACACACAGGCTCAGGTTATTGGATCACAAGTACCTGTATGACTCAGTCATATAGCTCATGTGGGTATAAACAACATAAGATGTACCTCCCTAGACTATATAAAGAGAGACACCATGGAGCTCTCAGAATTTGTGTCCCAGGCTTGGTATGAGCCTAGCATTCAGCAGCATTTTACCTTCTCAAAAGATGATGCGACAAAATGAAAAAAAAAATGACTGGCTTTAATAATTCCTCATGAAACGTCCAAACAAACAAGTGAAAATAAGTGTAAAAAGGGAAAATATTAAAAAACGAAAGGCTAAAAACACAAAATGACTTTATTACATAAAAATCCAGCTGGTAAACGCTTTCATTCCCTTCATGGAACTTCTTCAGACCAAGTTGTATAATGAACAAACTTATTTAAATACTTAATAACGATAACATGATTCAAAGCACTTAATAGCTTAACCCGTTCCTCCTAAGAACAACTTTAAAGTTTTCCCTATCGTTTAACCCATGGTATGCACATATATTCAGCCTGATCTGCCAGCAATATTCTCTCCAATCCAGTTCATCTTCTGCATCAAACCTATGATCAAAACTATCGACTTCATCAATTATTGCAAATTTGAAGCATGGCTTACTTTTTCTAACAAATATTTTTGCTTAACATATTTTGTCAAGTCATGTTTACATTAGTCTTGTCTATTGCTCGGATATATTCATTCACTCGCATGTAAAATTCTCTAATGGTTCTTCCTAAATAAAATGCTGGACATAATTCACACAGAGCTATGTATACCACATATTTGGACCTGCAATTATACAAATTATTAAAGCTAATTTCAAAGCTTTTTGCTGTCACTACAAAATTCTTAACTTCTTTCATATATTGACATAACTTACAACTGTTAAATCTTTTCATCCTCACTTCTAAAACATCAGACATACTTGAGCATAAATTCCTTTTCTTAAAAAAGCCTTTCCTCTTTTAGAGACAAAGACAGGGTCTCCCCTATAACATTTTTAAGTTCTTGAAAATTCATTAAGAATCTCCACTTATTCTTGGTTATTCCTTTGATTATACTTTCATCTACTGAATTGTCTAAAACACATGCTAAGGAAAATCCGTTTCATTTTCTTTTGACTTGTTATTTACATTTGCTACCTTATGTTCCCTTACATTTTTTACTTCCATCCAGGAATTGTTAATGATGTCCTTGGGGTACCCTCTTTCTTGAAATTTCCTTTTGAGTTCTTCACATTCTTTTGCAAAAAATACTGCCTCATCTGTTAACCTGCTTATTCTAGTGAATTGCCCCTTCACTATCCCCGGGATTCACGAAGGTTCCATGCAAGAATAAGTTATTCTTGCATGGAACCGACCATATCCATGTGCAGCAGAAGCTCACCTTGCATATTCATGAAGACGCGCTGGTAGGGCACCCACAGGCAGGTGCAAGGGGGTGCTCTTGCACCCCCCTGGAACCGGCTGATTTTATTTTAATTTTAAAAAAAGTTTTTTTTTAAAGGGTGTTCCTCTTTAAGAATGCCCTTTCCATCCCATCCAGTCGCACAGACGCAGCAGGTGTTTATGACCTGTTTTCATCTTCTGAGCATAGGCGCCACCTGGAACCATAGCATTTTTCAGCTGCAAAGACCTGTTTTAGGAGTGAGGGCCCAACAGTCATGTGTGCGTCGCATGAATTTTAAACACAAACATGCACGGGAAGGGAATCACATCATTGCTGCCAGAGAGTCATGCACAGTAAGGTAAGGAGTGTGAAATTCCAGTTTGGTTGAGTTTTTCTTGCAGTTTTTATTGCCTTGTTGTCTGTGAGATCTTTCTACACATTGGTTTGGATGTTACTTAGTTGAGATATTTTGTAGGCTTCTTGACGTTTATGAGGTTCAGCTTGGTTTAAAATGTATTTTTAACTGTAGCCAAGCTATCTACTTATGCTGTGCCAATGAGGTCAATTAAAAGTCTAAACCATACAAATCCACAACTAGCAGAGTTTAGCTTTATTGGCTTGAAATATCTTTTAAGCCTTTGAAAAAGGAAAAAGTTATGGGCATTCGAAAGCTGTGTTGCTGAAACACGTCAGGTCCTTATGGGGTCATTTGCTTATATTTTAAAGGCCTGCATTACAAAAATTTTATCAGGTATTGAAAACTCTAGCTTGGCTCTGTCTCTTGCTGTGTTTAGTGAATAATTTGTCTGTGTGACCTTTTTACCCTTTGGTTTAGTGCCTAGACTTACCACTGTGCAGCTAGCCAGTTTGAAAGCTAAGGTATAAAGAAGCAAGTATGTATACATGTATGGGAACGCATTAAAGAAAACACGGTCACCATATTTGTAGAGAACTGTTAATGCAGGTGTTATCAAAGTATACCACCAAAGACTGCCATTTATTTATGAAACTTGCTGCCAGAGTCACACTCTAAGCACTGCCATGTATTTATGTTATGAAACTGCTGCTGGGCTTGCTCCGTTCACTGTTTAAGCTGATGGGCTTGCTCCATTCACCATTTAAGCTGCTGGGTTTGCTCCATTCATTGTTTAAGCTGCTGGGCTAAGTTGCTCTGTTCACTGTTTAAGCTGCTGGGCTAAATTGCTCTGTTCACTCTTTAAGCTGCTGGGCTTGCTCCGGTCACTGTTTAAGCTATTGGGCTTGCTCTGTTCACTGTTTAAGCTGCTGGACTTGCTCTGTTCACTGTTTAAGCTGCTGGGCTAAGTTGCTCTGTTCACTGTTTAAGTTGTTGGGCTAAGTTGCTCTGTTCACTGTTTAAGTTGTTGGGCTAAGTTGCTCTGTTCACTGTTTAAGCTGCTGGGCTTGCTCCAGTCACTGTTTAAGCTACTGGGCTTGCTCCGTTCACTGTTTAAGCTGCTGGTGACAGCATGGGATTGTCTAGGTACCATATATTCTGAGTATAAGTAGACAAATCTGCTTCTAAAACAGTAGTAGTTGTGTGTACAGTGACTTAACTTTTGACAAACATGAGCCCAGAGTCATAAGAAAGTCTTTCGATAATGCACAGCTCATAAACAAATTGTGACTAGATCTAGACATGTTATTGCTCCCCTTTACAAAGTCCCCATTAGATCAATCATTTTATAATGCCCACTTTGGCATGTGCAAGTTGTAAATGTACAGTATATTCATGTGCTCTACAGCTTACTTTTATGAAGGTAGTGCACAGAAGGAAATAAAAGCATAAAGACAAGGCACAATAGACTGGGTTCTTTACAGATCATACAAAGCACAAGTTTTCTCTTCTGGAAATTGATTGATATATTTGAATATTTGATGCATAATTTCCCCAGTTCTAGTGGTGCAATTGCTAGTTTACTGAGATTCTTTTTTCTTTATGAAAATAATTGTTTTTCATGAGTAAAAGAGGACAGGGCAGTGAAACAAAATACTATGTAACATGGTGAATATATGGCTATTTTTGATAAAAACAGAGAAAACAGGAGTAATTTGCATATGTACTCTACTTTAATATGACCTAGTAACTAATCACTACAGCAGGAGAGGTAATGCTGATCAGAGCTCCCTACAGTTTTCTACAGGGACACAGGCCTTGGTTCATTGTAATACTAGAGAATACATATGTCCTTGAGAAGCTATTGTGATGAACATTCATTGCTGACATTTGGTTCTCCGAGTCCTTGAAAGATGGATGTGGCATAAAAGATGTATAGAAAACTGTAGTGTTTAGATGTAAAAACTGCAGGAGTTTTGTAAATCTCTAAGCTCTGTACATCTCTGTTCACAATCCATTTAACTAGCACATGGTGCATCTATGAAAGCTTTGAGATCCGCACTGACATCATTGCATATTTGACATGTGTCTGTGTATGGGAGAGAGACAGAAGATTAAAGTATAAATGAAAAAAATGAATAATCCATTAATGACCGTTCACATCTGTCTGACTCTCACACAGATTCTTTTTTGCCCCCCCCCCCACCCCCTGCAAAAACCTGAAATAAGAACTTTCCATGTTTTAGGTTACTTTTTTTGTAAGTTTGATATTTCAGCACTTCAATCCTCTGGTCTTCTACTATCAAGGGGTTCGATGTTCATATATATGTGTGTGTGTGTGTGTGTGTGTGTGTGTGTGTGTGTGTGTGTGTGTGTGTGTGTGTGTGTGTGCGTGTGCGTGTGTGTGTGCGTGTGTGTGTGTGTGTGTGTGTGTGTGTGTGTGCATGTGTGTGTATAATATACACCCATATGCACATGATGAACTTCAGATGCTTATTATTGCTAAAATTATATACCAATGTCCCAATGAGTTAGCAAAGAAAGAAAAGGAGCTATAAGGGAATATACAGGTAAATTTATGAAAGGAGGGATATAGAGAAACGTTATAGGAAGCATGTGGAGAACATTGTCATATATGATCATAAATAAGTAAATGTATGGAGAAAGTTCACCAGGGAAAAGAATAATTATACTAGAGGAGATAGAGACAGGGACTATGCTGGTACAAGACTCCAATGAATATGATACTAATAAGAAATGTCGACAGGTCATGTCACTGTAACTCTTTTTGCAGAAAACTTCTGGTGGAGCTTCTGAAGTTGTACTGTTAACCTTAATCAGTAGCAGACAACAAAATAGCCAAGTGTGTATGTGTGTCTGTATGTCTGTAAAAGAAGGAGGTAACATACCCCTCAGCTATCTAGGTTTTTTCAGAATGTCCAGATTTTTGCCCCATATTCCTCCTAAAAAGGATTGAAGTTGCTAAATAATGACAGACGTTTGAGTTTTAGATGTCATATCCTTTAGAAAAATGCATACTAACATAAATTCTGTTATTCTAGCAATGTTCTAAGTTCTTGAGAGCAATATTTATAATCTGTCCCTATTTATGTTGGCCTTTGTCCAGATTTATTGCACTAAGAGGTTGAGGTGTGTGAGAGAGAGAGTGAAATGCCCTAGTTAGGAGTTAGCAGGTGGAATTTATTTTCAAGTGCATTTTCATGGAATTGTGAGCTTCAAGGGAAGAGACGTTTACTGCTGCTCATGCTAAGTCTGCTTAAAATGTGCAACTGTTTTGTTTAGCAAATGATATCACTATTGTGATAGACCCCGGGATTCATGAAGCTTGGCGCATGGCCGGTGTAAGGCCTGCGCCGGCGGTGCAGTGAATAGTCGGCGTAGTAGCGCCATATGCATAGTAATGAGAGCGCGCCGCAACCACAGACACGTGCGTAGTGTACGTGAGCGAGCCCAAGTAGGATGCGTCCGGAGGCGTGGCTAAGCAGGCAGGCGATGAACAACCTAATGTGCTGACTGCCACGGTCCGCCCATAATAGTAATGGCAGCAGCCAGGGCCCGTGCAGAATGAAACGCACGTAGATTATGCAACATAGTACTCGTCCCAACAAAACGGAGAAGCAAATACAACCCACGAAGCCCTAAGTGTACCCGTCCAAGGAACAAAGGATACGCGTAACACCGTGTTTGTCCCGCAATGCACCGTCAGTGGGCATACCCAGAGAAGGTGTACCGCAGCATGTCAGCGCGCCGCACCGACATAGGAGTAGCAACTAAGGTTACCACCTGTCCCACATTGCGAGGGGCAGTCCCTCTATGGGCAGTTGTGTCCCGATAAAAAATATTAAAAACGGCAAATGTGCTAAGATTGTAGGACATAATGATATGCCGTATTTAATGTAATGGTTGCATGAAATGGTTATTTCCGTAACTGAAATACCTAAATGTCACAAGAAACAGAATAAGCAACCAAACTGCTACAACAATAAGCTTTTATTTAGGCAAACAAGTGAAGTTCTATGCTATATAGTGACCGTGGGTATGTGTCGGCCTGTAAAATCTGATGTGAGTCCCGAAAATGTCCCACCTTGGCCACTGGAAAAGGTGGCAACCCCAGTAGCGACATGGGCATGGTCACCAGGGTTACCAGCTGTCCCACTTCGCTATGGACAGTCCCTCATTGGACAGATGTGTCCCGCCAAAGATCGAAAAACTGGCAAATGACCTGAGATTTCCTGCCAAAAATATTCCATAATATACCTGAAATAGTAGCATAAAATATATATTTTGTATATGAAACACATACATGGCATAAGAAACTGAATAAGGAACCCAAATGCTAACAGAATAAGCGTATATTATGGCAAACAAGTGAAGTTCTGTCAACTCCACTTGCTGTGGGTATGTGTTGTCCTGCAAATTCCGATGTTTCCACAAAAGATGTCCCACTATGGGCATTGGAAAAGGTGTCAACCATAATGGTCACAAGCAGTAGTGAGAGTACACAGCCGGGTAGCTGTGTCGACATAACAACAGGAAGGAACCAAGATACCCTAAACACAGGCAAACATGTGCATAGCAACATGTCCCACACCCAGCAACGTGTTTGTCGCATACACAGGATGGCGTATGTCTAAGTGTAATATCCAGAAGCAGGACCCATGGATGCAGATGTAATACACAATAGCCCCATTGTAGCATGTAAGTCCCACCCATGTATGCCTGTGCACCCAAACCAGCTAGCATCCTTGTGCAGCTACACACCTACACACAATGGGCATACCTGAAATGTGGTAAGAAGTATTGTGTTAGGCAGTGCCACGCGGGCAAATATGTACCCCACATGTCACCAACCCACCTCAGGTCCAGATATGGAAATGGCTGCATGTGAATGTGCCTGCAGAATGTGTACATCCCGCATGTGGTATGTACCCGTCCAAACCATATAGGTTTGCACACGCCACGGTGCACATAACTGTACACATGTGGACAAGTCGGGTTGTTGAACCACCGCATCGATGATTAGCTATGCAGAGAAGTCAAACACATATAGCGGAACATGTGCCTACCAAACAGGACGTCCTAACAGGGTGCCACAGGCACAGAAGGGGGAAGTGGGACATCACATGTGGAGAGTAGCGTTTCCGGACGGCCAAATACACACGGTCAAGGTAAAGGACGGAACAACATGCATATGGCCGGATGGATGTTGTTAGAAAAATATATATAGAAACACATATGAAGTGCCAGTTTAGAAGCAAAATACTATATAATGCATTGAATTGTACCGCACAATATGGCAGTAGAAATGATCATGCATGTAATTGGTGAAGCGTAGCTGCAGTGTGATCGAACTCTGACCCTGGCAGTAACCAGTACAGCAGGCCCATGTCTCTCAGCATTAATTATCTGCTGGGTTACAGAAAAATAAATGTATGTACATGCATAACATCCTCCTTCCCTGAGGAGGATGGCCTTGTGAGCTCTATCGAAGATAGAGTACAACTCCTTACCAGAGAGACAAAGGAACGTATTAAGAAATGAACTGACTATTGTATCGGAACAGTCCAGGGTCCTTGAAACACCTACAATCACAGAAGGACACTGTAATTGACCAGGTGCCTTGCAAGGCTGTGTTATTCTCATGGGAAAACATTTTAAAAGCATGACTGCAGCACCCACGTATGTATAGAACATTGCGGACCATAGTGATGGAAATGCCCTGTGACCGACCACGTCAGTAAGGTGGGCAAAAGCTGATTGTAAACACTATATAAAGAAATTGCTTACTGTATAGAGTCAGACAAAACTCTCATACTTGGACTGTATATTATTTTGCCTACCTGTGTACACTACTAAAACGTTGTGAACCCGAGCTTCCTGTGTTATTGACTGTCACTTAGAAAAGCCTACTGATTTCTACAGTCTGGTTTTAACAACTTATTTGACATTGTGGTCTTTCTTAGCCGGAATTCCCTTGGTAAGCTACAGGTCAGAGTGCATGGGTGGTTAGACATCTGCACAGGAGAATTTGCCTAAATGGTTCTTCTGGAGTGAAAAAACCTCCGACTGAATTGTTGTGTGTAAAGAGGCTGTCCACTGTCTGATCTGTGGCTGAAAAGCGGAAAACTGGATCCCAAGAAGAAAACGTGCAGTCATAAACAGGAGGCTCAGGTAAGGAGGGTTTGCCTCTTTGTCTCTATTGTAGATCAGGGACCAGACTACATTGTGTTTCTGTTAACAGTTGTGATAGCAGGTCGAAGACCAATCCAAGTAGTTTTAAATCTGGACATAGATCAGGGGAACACAGAGTAGAGTAAATAGTCATTGTAGACACTACAGTGGATACAGGGAAGGAGATACCACGTAGTATGAGAGAAGGGTTACGTAACAGTCGTGTAGAGGATATGGGAGATTAGTGCACAAACAGATCATGTGATCCGCATTTGACGTGAAGTATATGCAATTGCAGAGAGCACATAATGTGAGATATTCTGCAAAATGGGGTAATAAATATGACATTGATGGTATATTAGACAAAATATCGTTACTGAAACATTGGAATCACTGAAAATGTGATGCAGATGTTCTAGGGTAACCACCTGTCCCACTTTGTGAGGGACAGTCCCTCTTTGGCCAGTTGTGTCCTGCAAACAAACTGAACAAATGGCAAATGTCCTGATATCTTAGGACAAAGATTTCTCAGATATCTTCTTAAATGGTAGCATAAAACAGTAAGTTTGTATCTGAAACACCAAAATATCATAATAAACAGAATAAGCAACTCAAATGCTACAAGAATAGGTTGCTCTCCTGGCAAAAAGTGAATTGCTGTCCTTAGTACTGGCCGTGGGTATGTTTTACCGTGCCAAATTACACGTTCCTAACACTAATGTCCCACTTTCTGCATTTGAAAAGGTGGCAACCCTAAGATGTGCAGGCGAAAAAACAGCGACAATTGGGTATCCGTCAAGCACATAGGTGGAGTGAGGTAGTGAACCGAAGGGAACAGAACACTAGAAATGCGAAAGCATCATACGTACACAAAGAAGATAATAATACAGTAGTAGCGACAGACCCCCCCACCCCCCTACCACCTCCGATACCACATCCAGGATATGAAGCGGGAGGGCAGGCTAGTCCCCCCCACGTTATCCTGTGGCAACAGAGGTATCACAATGACCAAATGTAAGAGAAGCTATTGAAACCACATCCCGAACTCGTAACATACCTAGGGACACTCAAATAAGAAGACAGTCACTAGAACAGAGTGAGGATATCTGTCAATTAATTGAAGTACCGAACCCTCATGCAGGACAGGAAGGCCAGGTCCCAACTCCTTTACTGTATAGACCGTGGACACCAGAAGATATCTGTAAAGTCACAGAGGGAATTCCCCATCTACAAAGTAATCACTATTCACCATGCAATACCCCTGTATCTTCTGATAGAAAAACAAAGGGGGAATGGCGGATGGTACAGGATTTACAAGCTGTAAATCATGTAATAATACCTAGGGTACCGATGGTGCCAGACCCACACACTATATTGAATGCTATGAACCCGCCACAGAAGTATCTTACCGTGGTACATATAAGCTATGCTTCCCTCTCAATACCTATACATCCAGATAGTCCATATTGTTCTGCATGTACATTCAGGGTAACAGATACAGCCATACCCGGCTATCGCAGGGATACTGTGAAAGTACAACGATATTCGCACAGGAGATGGCTAGCAACATTCCGGTGTTTACTCCACCCGGGGCCAGTCAAGTTCTGCTTTATGTGGATGATATTCTGCTTGCGGCCCCTACCCAGCAGCAATGTAGGGAAGATACAATAGCATTATTGAAATATTCAGCAGAACAGGGACATAAATTAAGCAAGCATAAATTGCAACTACAGAGAATACAGGTCAAGTACCTGGGATATGTGGTATCCAAGGAGGGTAGAACATTACATGACGATAGGAAGGCAGCAATTTCACAAGCACCCAAGCCAACTACCAAGAAGGGAATGATGTCCTTCCTGGGCCGACTAACATTTGTCAAAGCTGGTTACCAAACAATGCTTTGGAATCTGCTCTATTGTCTGCTTTAATCTTTAATACACCTATGGCAGCACAACATATACTACACTGGATTCCAGTAGCAGAAACAGCTTTCTGCAGACTAAAACGATTGATAGCTTCAACATCTGTATTAGGTCTCCCGAATAATTATAACAGATGTTGTCAGACTGTAGAATGTAAGCAGGGATATATGACGTCAGTCTTGATGCAACAGCATGGAAGTAAGCAACGCCCCATAGCTTACTACTCATCGCATTTGGACACTGTGGCATGGTCAGTGCCACATTGTGTACAGGCAGTTGTTGCAGCACCCATGGCAGTACAGGCCTCGGCCTTAATGTTATTATTCCACCCTCTCACTGTGAGAGTGTCTCATGCAGTTGCGATCATTCTGCTGCAAGAGAAAATAGCATTCCTGACCCGTGCTAGACATCTGTCTTGTTTGACCATACCCCTGAGTCAATCTCATATGGTGATTGAACGTTGTACAACATTAAACCTATCAACGTCACGTCTGACACCTGTGTATGGCACACCACACAGTTGCCTATATGAAATGGAGGAAATAACTCCACACAGACAGGATATCACTGATATACTCTTAGGTGATGCAGAGGTGACAGTTTATGTGTACGGATCATGTAGAAAGAGTCCTACAGGAAAGAATCAAGTAGGTTATGCAGTAGTTATTGATAATGAGATTGTAGAAGCCCAACCCCTGCAGCATAAGGTGTCTGCTCAAGCAGCATAATCGATAGCTTTAACACGTGCTTGTACACTAGCGAAAAACTGATGTGTGGACATTTATACCGATAGTCAGTATGTTGTCTGTACAGTGCATGTTTATGAGCAGCAGTGGAAGAATAGGGGAATGATAACATCCACCGGTAAACCGATCAATCATGTGCAATTGATCTTGAATGCGTTAGATTCCATTCAGTTACCCACTAAAGTAGCTAAATGTAAATGTGCAGCTCATACAAAGCAACAGGATAACAGTAGGAAAGGTAAGGCACGAGCTGATGCAGCTGCAAAACAAGCAGCCTCACAGTTGGAAAGTGTCTTTTTGAATGAGGAATGACAATCCTCAGACATTCTAGATGTAGAAATGTTACAAACAATGCAAACATCAACTACAAAAGCAGAAAAGCAGACGTGGGTATGACGAGGAGCGATCCTTGAAGACGGACTGTACATATCCACAGTGAGAAAGACAATATTAACGTCTAATGTATTCAGATATGTGGCTGTGTTGAGCCATGGGTAGAGCCATGTCTCAACAGGGGGGATGGTACAGTTGGTTAACAGAATATCCCTAACATATGGAATTAGGAACCACATACACACATCATGAGCAGCGTGTCATATTTGCAGTAAACATCATGCACAGGGAGCATTTAAACTGAAGGGAGTGGGTTTACCTACACCACCATAACCGTTCCGTACCATTTGTTTGGAGTGTATACAGCTGAATAAATGTGAAGGGAAGAAATACTGTTTAGTGACTATAGATATATTATCAAAATGGGTAGAAGCATTCCCAACCAGGAATCCGGATGCAGCAGCAGTGGCAAAGGTCCCAGTAAAATAAAGTATCCCTAGATCTGGCATACTGTAAAGAAGCTACAGTGACAATAGAACACATTTTGTGAACCAGACAATCCAGCAACCTGGGTGATTATTTGGCATTTCCATGAATATAAATTGCATGTACAACCCACAGTCAGCATGACTGGTGGTACAATGGGATCCCGAGAAACAAGTTGAGGAGGTTGGTGGGTGACACCCAGATGAGTTGCATTTGCTGTCTACCTCTAGCATTGCTGAGCATGACAACAGTTCCAAATGTAAAGTGTTTGACCCCCTTCAAAGTAGTATTTGGAATGGCATATCATGTGCCAGAGTGGAAAGCTGTCATGCCTGCAGAGCTGGAGGTCGATGGCTCATTAGCAGGTGACATGAGAGGATTGTTAACCAATAACACTGTTTTGCAGTTAAAGTCTTTACAGATAAAGAGCAAGCGGCCGGACGCATAGCTGACTCCAGTATCTTGTGTGTATTTCACTGTTATCCAAATAAGATAATCTCCGAGTCCAACATGTGAAGGTCTGTACCAGGTACTGTTGGCAACGCCTACTGCAGTAAAGTTTGGAGAGGTGAGTCCTGGGTTCACCTCACAGTTTTTCAAAACGGTAAAGGATATCAAGTCTGATTTACATCTTGTAGCTGATATACCATAGAGACTGAATCACCCGGGCCAGACTGTATAACAATACAAAGCAACCCCAAAGACATTTGGTTTACTGTCCTACTGATCATACACCTATTAACCATGTTTGTGTTGACTTTACATTTGCTGGGACCTTACCTGCATATAACTGCACAGATACAAATAGTGATACGTGATGAACTGGCCAGAGAGTGGCATCCAAACTTCAACACATACCTAGGCATGACGCGTGTGCATGTACAGACTATGAACATTTTAAATTGCTGTGTTTGTACTGCCATACCTACATCATATGGAGGACTTCCGATGTATGTTGTCCCCTTGGGGATAGATTGAGACTTGTGAATATTTACACCTTGATACAGGTTCTGTGAGATCACAGGACAAAGTGGCACTGTACTTACCTGTTACACAAAAAGGAATTGTTTGTTTTCATAAACATGATACAGTTCAAGTTGGTGGGAATATTTGTAACATAACTGTGTCTTACAAATGTCATATAACAGCCAAAGATCACAGTAGTAGTTGTAGCACCATTCATGATTTGTATTGAAGCGTCATGAGAACAACGTGGAAAGATGTGCAGAAACATCCTGAATTGTATAAACAGTCCTCTGTTATAGACAGGAAAATGTTACATGCAGAGTTAACCCGCATCAGTAGTAAAGTAGAATATTGTTATTTTGTTTGTGGGAAAAAAGCATATCAATGGTTACCTGAGGATTGGTCCGGCAGTTGTTTTTTGGGTTATCTCGCTACGGTCACGTGACATACTGCACAGTTGCCTCTGGAGTGCAAGCGAACTATAAGACATATAGCTCGAAGAACTGGGAACACAGTCGAGAAACCCACTAATCCAGTGGGTGAAATCGGAGCTGTTCTGAAAATCCATTCTTCTGCAAGAGATAAAGGAATATTGACTCATATGGACTTGAGTGATAGCGTTATATCCTGGGCTGGAACACTCCCAGCTTGTGGAGTAGTGAAATCAATCAGGGAACAGAGGAAGTTGTCAAAACCTGTCGGAGGAATGAGCAATGTGACATTTAAGCTTCTGCACTTGTGACTGATGAACTGGATGCAATGAGAACTGTTGTGTCACAAAATGTAATAGCGCACGACTGCACCCTGGTGGCGAGAATTGGTACGTGCACGCTTATCAAAGAAGATCGCTGTGTCTAAGTACCACATAACATGAACAATATCAACGCCCACCTAGAGGTAATACAGCAGGTGTCATCCATGGCGGAACCAGGCCCAAACCCACTGTCGAACCATTTCCACAAACCATTTGGTGGATGGGGTTCAGTCATACTGAATATCTTGATTGCCATTTGTGTTGTTCTGCTCATATTGGGAGCATGTGTCTGTTGCGGGATACTTTGCATGTAAGTATTAGTCAGGGACTCTGTCGACGTATCTGTAACCGAGACTATGTATCAAGACCTGTAGTGGTATTTGTTAATACAAAATGAAATCCTTTCTGAAATGTACAACAAATGACTTGCCTAGTTAAGCGTTCCAGAGAGGAAGAGGCTAGGGAATGAAATAATGTTGTATATGTTTCTGGATAGAATAGAAGCAATCAAAGGAGGGAGAATGTTAGCAAAATATATATTTAAACATATATATGACGTGCTAGTTTAGCAGCAAATAGTGTATAATGCATATTATTCTATTTTACAATATGGCAGTAGAGCTTATCATGCATGTAATTGCCTGTAGTGTAGCTGCAGTGTGATTGAACCCTAACCCTGGCAGTAACCAGTGCAGCAGGTGTATGTCATTCAGCATTAGTCATCTGCTGGGTTAGAGAATAATAAATGTATGTACAGGTATATCTGTCATCCTTCCACTGAGGAGGATGGCCTTGTGAGCTCTATCTAAGACAGAGTACAGGTGCTCACCAGAGAGACAAAGGAACCTACTAGGAAAGGAAGTGACGACCGGATCTGAACAGTCTTGGAACCTTGACAGAGCAGAATTTACAAGGACATTCTAATTGACTATGTGGCTCAAGGCTGTGCTATCCTCATGGGAAAACATTTAATAAGCATTACCTTAGCACTGTTGTAGGAATACAATATTGTGGACTATAGTGATGTAAATGCCCTGTGACTGACCACATCATTAAGGTGTGCAAAAGATGATTGCAAACACAATACTCATACAGCTGTTACCTGTATAGAGTAAGACAAAACTCTAAACTTGTACTGCATAGTTATTTGCCTCCTGGTGCAGAGTAGTAAAACGTTGTTAATCTGAGCTTCCTGTGTTATTGACTGTCATTTTGAAAAGACGAATGAGTGTTACAGTTTGATTTAAACAACGTGATTGACAGATGTGTATGTTCTAGCATGGGAATAGGTCAAGCCAAACACCACAATCACCATGTGTACCACATACAAACAGCCAGTAACACGCAGTAGTAGTGCATGAAGGCATACACGACTGTGGGAATAGTACAGGACATATGGCCGCGTGCCAAGTGCAGATGCATGACACAAACCCCAGGATGGGTGTCCTGCAAAGAGGAACATGTGCCAACCACACCTCCCACAGATGTACCGGCAATAAAAACACATGCCAAACACACAGAAACACTACCGTCCAACACACGACTGCAATGGAGGCTGGTCAAACACCAACATGAAGCATGCACAAACAGGGACTTGTGTAATTGTTGCCTTAACACCCCCCCCATAGGCCAAAGAAGAATAGAATGGACATATGCATGTAATGTTGTGAAGGATGTGTGGTAGTCCTCAGTATCACAGTGTTAGGGACACAGATACACTGTCATCAACTGTGACGTATGTGCACTGTAGACAGCATACCTGCAAGTAATACAGAGGACAATCATGTGCCACAGAAATATACACTTGAGAAAGAGGATAGGGGATAGACAAGTGTAAATGGGACAAACTATGAATATAGGTTCATCGTCCATAGGTACAGGGTAGGCCATTGACCCAGGTTCAGCCATAACCCTACACCATAGTTAGGATTACTTTGCCAACCTGGGTTTTT
>NC_056744.1:1092421028-1092523528 GCF_019279795.1 Protopterus annectens
ATGTAGAGGTTTTGCACAAACTCATTCCATTTCATGCAAAATATTCACAGCCTTCTGCATAACCTGATCATACATTAGTCAGGTGTGCAACTGCCATACACAGTGAGTGACAGTGGTGGTGCAGCTCCCTCTATAGTTTGTCCCACCAGTGACAAAAAGCCAGCCAATGGCAGCAACAGCATGGCAAATCCTCTGCATGCTTGTGCAGGGTACATGGCTGTGCAGGCAATGTGGTAGCATCTAGTCCAAAACTAATACTTGGTACTTGCAGTGTTACCTGTGGGCTACACTAAATGTCAACTTATACTGTACAGCATTTCTCCATATGTCATACCCAAATGATATACTCATATGCTTGTAAGCTTTCTACCTCCTTTCCTACTAATCTATACAACCTTTTTCTCAACTATTATTTAGTGCTTAGTTGGACCTGCTATATCTCTGATCCCTCCTTGCCTCTTTCCTTTATTTCCTCCCAACCTACCTGGACTCATTTACACATTTTCCTAGCATTATTAACCCCCAGCTTAAAAGAATGTTTAACACATCGTATATACCCATTTTATGAATTTCTCTATATCTGTAGTTTCATTTTTATATGCAAAGTACAGTTGTGTACTCTTACCATAAATGTAGATGTTCGAGTGTGTTCACTGTTGCAGTCATCACTGTTGGGTTCTTCCTGCTGGCAGGCAGCCCTCAATTGGCCAGAGTCCCAAAGTCTGAGTCCGACGTCGGCTGAGGTAGTTTCTTCCCTGCCTCTGCCGATGCCATTTTCCTCAGTTTTTCTTGCCCCAGATGTCAGGTGCCCCAAAAACAAAAGGCCAATAGCTTAGTCAGAAGAATAAACATATATCAAACTAGAACATAACCAGAAATCACCAGCAAATATACCTCAGAGGAAGAGTAGTGCTAAGGAAACACAGACAGTACTCATAAAAAACAGCAAAAGAGGGGATAGGAGGGAGGGTAACCCAGACTGCAACAGTGAACACACTCGAACATCTACATTTATGGTAAGAGTACACAACTGTACTATGTTCATCGAGGTTCACTGTTGCAGTCATCACTGTTGGGTTGAATCCCAAAGCTAAGAAAGGGTGGCTGGAGATGGTAAAGAAGGGGCGGCAACAAGGCTCTGCAAGACTGCAGAGGCAAAGCCTGCCCTAGATTTAGAGTAAAGTGGGAGGTTGTAGTGCTTTGAAAAGGTATGCACAGAACTCCAAGTAGCAGCTTCTAAGATTTCCTTGGTAGGAACTCCACTGAGGAAGGCTGCTGAAGTAGCAGCAGCTCTGGTAGAATGTGTCCTAATGTTAATAGGAACTGGTTTGCCATGATGAGAGTAGCAGAACCTGATGCAGTGGGCAATCCACTTAGAAATAGTTTGTTTATTGATTGCTTTTCCCTGAGATGTAGCAGCATAGGCTACAAACAATTGGTCAGTCTTCCTAAAAATCTTGGTCCTGTCCAAGTAAAAGCGAAGCTGCCTGTGTATGTCCAAAGAATGTAAAAGTTTCTCTCCTTCATTTTGAGGATTAGGATAGAAAGTAGGTAAATGAATGGTCTGATTCAAGGCTACTTTAGAAACCACCTTAGGCATAAAAGTGGGATTAGTCCTCAGGGAAACCCTGTCCTGATGAAAAATAATGAAAGGTTCCACAGCCATGAGTGCTTGCAATTCAGAAACTCTTCTGGCAGAGGTTATTGCTAAAACAAGAGCAGTCTTCCATGATCAAAACTTCAAATTTGTGGAAGCCGCAGGTTCAAAAGGAGGCAGAGTTAACTTTTCCAAAACATAGTTGAGATCCCAAGCGAGAACTGCAGCTCTTCTAGGGGGCCTTATATTCTTTGACCCCCTGAGATATTGTTTAAGTAACGGATGAGAAAAAATTGGAGGATCCGTATTGTAGTGTGCAGAAATAGCGGAGGCATGTATTTTGATAGATGAAAAAGATAGACCCTTATTCAACATCTCTGTTAGGTATTGTAAAATCAGATGAATGTTTGGGACTGTAGTATCAACACCCTGGGCCTGATTCCAGATGCAAAATCTTTTCCATTTTCCTGCATAAGATTTCCTGGTGCTGGGCCTTCTAGCTTCAAGAATTACATCCATTACCTGCCTGGTAAGGGTAGAATTGCTTATAGCCCCTGGATCCGCCAGGCTGCTAGATTCAGAGTTTTGACATGGCAGTGCAGGATCAGGCCGTCTTGTTGAGACAGTAGATGCGGAATTTGTGGTAGAATCCAGGGCGGACCCTGAACCAAGTTCATCAGGATTGAGTACCAGAATTGTCGAGGCCAGTTGGGAGCCAGTAGAATCATTTTTGGTTTGTCCTGTTTGATCTTTAGAAGTACCCTTGGTAGAAGAGGCAATGGAGGAAAAGCATACACTGAGAGGTTTTTCCAACTGAATGAGAGGGCATCCACTTTCCATGCCTGTTCATGGTAGGTCCTCGTGCAGAATGTTTGCAGCTGGTGGTTTTGGGGGGATGCAAAGAGATCTATGTCCGGGCACCCCCATGCCTCTGTTATCATCCTGAATATCTGAACATCCAACATCCATTTGTGTGGATCTGAGAGGTTTCTGCTTAGACTGCCTGCCAGAGAATAGTCTTTTCCTGGCAGAAATTGAGCTTGTAAATCTATCTTGTAGGCCAGTGCTGTGTTCCACAGAGTCATGGCCAGTCTGCACAGGGGGTAAGAGTGGGAGCCTCCCTGCTTGTTTATGTACCACATCACAGTAGTGTTGTCTGTCTTTATCAGTAATTGCCCCGGTAGAATAAGATCCTTGAAAGCTGTCAGAGCATTCTGTGCAGCTACCATTTCCTTGAAATTTATGTGCAGGTGCATTTGGTCCTCTGCCCAGGCACCCTGAAGACATTTCCCTTGCATGTGGGCTCCCCATGCATAGTCCGAAGCATCTGTCATTATCACTTGATTGGCTGGAGTGGGACAGAAAGGCTTTCCCTTGTTCTGGAGACAGTCTTCGGCCCACTAAAGAAATTCCCGCTGGAGGCAAGGCAAAATTGTGATCACTGTTTCCAAACTGTGGCAATGTTGAGACCATACACTCTTGAGGTACCACTGTATTTTCCTCATATGCAGTCTTGCATATGGTATTAGCAAAATGCAGGATGGAATGTAACCCAAGGCCTGCAGAATTTCTCTTGCAGTTAGCTGACTCTTTGAAGCCAGTGTTTTGAAAGAGGAAGCCAGTTGCACTTTTTTGTCTGATGTCAAGTAAGCCATATGGGTTGTAGTGCTCAACAGAGCATCCAGGAAAATAATCTGTTGAGTGGGTACCAGGTTTGATTTCTTTAGATTCACTGTAAACCCTAGACACCTGAGTAGATGCTGCACAAAAACCAGATGCTGAAGTAAAGTCTTCTTGTTGTCCGCTTGAATGAGACAATCGTCCAGATAAGGGTATATTTGAATTCCCTTCTGTCTGCAGAATGTCATTACTGGTGCCAGGCACTTGGTAAAGACCCTGGGCACAGTAGATAAGCCAAAGGGCAGCGCAGAGAACTGGTAATGCTTCGAGCCAGCTTTGAATCTGAGATACCTTCTGCATTCCTGCCTTATGGGAATATGCAGGTAAACTTCTTTCAAGTCCAAAGTCACTATCCAAGCGTTCTTGCTCAGCATAGGTAGCAGATACTGCAGAGTAAGCATTTTGAATTTTGGTATATCCAGAAAGGTGTTTAGTATGGAAAGGTCCAGGATTGGTCTCCAAGAGTTTTCCTTCCTGGGAACCAAGAAAAGTCTTGAATAAAAACCTTGCTCTATTTCTGTGTTTGGTACCAATACTATGGTCCTCATAGCCATGAGGGACTGAACTTGCTTTTGAGCCTCTGCCCACTGATGCTTTGGCAGGTCTGGCCATCCATTCGGTTTTGGCAAGGTATGGAAATTAAACTTGTAACCTCTTAAAACTATGTCCAGAACCCATTTGTCTTGAGTTATGCGGCTCCAATTGTGATAAAAAAGAGAAATTTTTCCTCCCAAAGGCACTTCCAGGAGAGGAGCCCCTGGAGCTAATAAGGGAGAGTCATAAAGACTGTTTCCTGTAAGGTTGTGACCTATCTTCTCCACCCTTGGGAGAAGGAGCACTTCACTGCCTGGGTCTGAAAGAGGTCTGGGCCTGTCCTCTTCCTCTGGTACGCCTGTATCTGCCTCTCAGGGATCTGTCCGAGGTCGGAAAGGACCAAGGCTTAGCTGGCCAGTTCCTGCCAAATCTAGGTGGTTGCACCTGTAGAAAATCTTTAACCATCTGCATAGATTTGGCCTTATCTTCCATTTTCTTTAATACCTCCTCGGCTTTGGCCCGAAACAAAACATTGCGCTGTAGAGGGGCATCCAACAGTTTGGCCTTGACCTGATCTGGCAAACTTTGCTCCCTTAACCAAGCATACCTTCTAATAACTGTGCCAGTTGCTGCAGCCCTGCAACAAGCCTCCAAAGAATCAAAACCACAGTGCAGGGTATGTTTACCCACCTGCTCAACAGTGTGCAATAAATCCTGTAACTCCTTATTTTCTGCACAACCCGAAACAGCTGACATCTTTTGTTTCAACACAGACAAAAGGTATTGCTGATATTTCAACATATGAAATTGACAATTCAAAGCTCTAATAGACAACGTAGCAGAAGTATAAACTTTTTTGCCCCATCTTTCCAAGGCTCTGGACTCTCTGTCAGAGGGAATAGGGTTCTTAGCAGAGGCCGCTTTAACACCTTTAGGGCCCTGAGAAAAAGTTTCTGGATCAGCTGAAGGATTTTTTAGAAAGGAATTTGTGAGAATGTGGAACCCTATAATACCTATCAGGTTTGACAGGAGCAGGAGGAAAAGAATCAGGAGAGAGGGTAGATTCTGTAAAAACATCATCCACAATGTCCAAGACAGGGGGGATAGCCAGGGGCCTATGCTAGGGGAGAAGAAGAAAATCTCTAAGCCTTCTCTTGGATTCAGAGTATTCCTGTCCTTCCCAGTGGAAATGCTCTCTCATGTCATGCAAGGTTTCCCCAAAAGAATAATCTTCAGGAGGAGAAGCTGAAGGAAGGGATTCTTCAGCATCAGAATCCTCATAAGGAGGGAAGGAATAATCCTGCTGAGAGGAAGAAGCAGAAGAAATTGAAACTTGATCTGATGAATCATAATCTGGCTCTTGCCTAGGCCTTTTGTCAGGAGGGGTATGGGAACCCCTGATCATAGTCAACAGGTCTTCGGCCATTTTAAGCATCTGTCCCTGAGGTCTAGGGCCCTGAACTGAAGAGGCCTGTGCTTGTTTCTTTGTCTTTGCTGGAGCCTTAGTCTTTGTCTTTGCCTTTAAAACTGATGCCATCTTTACATGAAGCTGTGTAGGCCTGAAAACCCCCTCAGAAGCCGGTGCCTGCAGAGCGGTTCCAGACCCATCTGAGGGGGCATTATCCGAAGGTCCAGTCCCTTGAAATTCTGAAGGCCTCATCGGCTCCTCGTGGGAGTCAGTAAAGGCAAGCGTTCCAAAAGTGGCGGACGACAGGGGCTGCGAAAGCGCCTCACTGATGACCGATGAACTGGCAACTGGCTCTGGTAGAGAAATGTCATCCGTTTTGGACCTCGGAGGCCTGTCTTTATCTTTGCGCCGTTTATAAACTCCGGCAGGATGAGAATCCGATGACATGTTGTAGTTAAATCTTCTCCCAAAATAATGGAAGGCAAAATCGTACCTGTGCTTAATAGTGCGTTGGTTAAATCTAGCACAAAACCTACAACTAGCTACATCGTGGTCAGGGCCTAGACAAGGGATACAGTATGAATGAAAATCCTTATGAGGTATTTGCTTCCCACAAGAAATACAATTATTAACTTTTTCTGACATCGGACTGGAGCAAGAAAAAAGTTTCCCCAATGGGGTACTTAGCTTTAAGAAGAATTTCCTCAGATAAATCACCAAAAGTGAAAAGGAGTCGGCCGACCGGCACTTGCAAACTGCTTTGCTTCGGGCACCACGTGGCAAGAAAGACTGAGGAAAATGGAGTCGGCTGAGGCCTTTATACCCCTGGCGCTCTGACGTCAGGGAAGAAGCAACCTCAGCCGACATCGGACCCAGACTTTGGGACTCTGGCCAATCGAGGGCTGCCTGCCAGCAGGAAGAACTCAACAGTGATGACTGCAACAGTGAACCACGATGAACATCTGTAAATAATTTTTGTATCTAACTGTAAACACTATGTAACTGAATCATTTTTGTATCTAACTGTAAATACTGCATCTGGAGCTTTTCTCCTCGGGTCTCTGCTGAAAAAGGACACCTTCCTAGCCAGACTAACCCGGTTAACAAATGGCAAATAAATACAGATAAATAAATAATGCTAGAAGTCATCACTATCTGAACAGTGATAAGTGGTCAGTGGCACAAATGCTAGTTATATTAGTAGAGTTTGTGGAGTTGTAATATAGCAGATGATATGACAAAAAATGTAATGCTACAGTCAGAGTAATTAAACTTGATGTTTTACTGAAGTTGTATTTAATTGCTAATGCAAGCATAATTTTTTTATCTTTAAATGTTTCATTGCTGCAACTACTCTCATTTTTTTGTTTCCTTTTTTAACTTCTTTCATTTTTCAGAAGTATGAAGGTAAGTGTGGTACTTGTCAGTTCCAACAGATGTGATATGATACTTACATGTATAATTACTTTGATAAATTCCTGTTTCAGTTTTGTAATGTTTTTTTTTTCCTTCCATTTTTACTGTGTGTTATAAATTGTTCATCTATGTTATATGTAAGAATGTGTATACTGACAAGTTGGCCTACGAGTGACTGCTGGAAGAGTAGGTAAATAAAATAACAAGTTTGTGTTGGTTTGTTCCTTAAAATGTGATAACATTGCCTGCAACCTGGTCCTGAGCATTTCCACTGCTAGACACTACAGTCTGCAATAAACAGGTTCACTGATGTTAAGATATTGAATATTAACTAAATATGATAATTTTACGCAGCCAAGACAGTAGCATGTATAACTACAGTAGTGTAATAAGATTACCTTCCTTACCAGCAATTTAGAGACCAAAGCTGAACATGTCACAGTAAAATCCAGTGGTCACAACCTATTTCTTCTTTTCTGATCCCACCTTACATATTAGAAATTATCTGCTTTAAATCTCACTTTTCATCAACCTTCGCAGAAACTGTCCATTGGTGCTCAAAACTGTGAAACTGAGAAAGTTTCAAGAACTTTAAAAGATTCAAAGATTTAAAGTAAAGTTTATTATCATTAGGTACACACATGTGCAACCTAAACAAAATTTCATGCATCAGCTCCTTCTTAAGATTACAAACCGAAAGTAAAAACACATAAAAGCAAAAGAATGAACACAACATAAAAAATTCCTACTCCCATTACCCGTACAAAAGAGCAAAAAAATTCCAACACGTGAATACAGAATAGGTATACCCTCCCCTAAGTTATAATAACTGCTCCATTTAAATAAAAGACACATTACAAATTTCATACTGCCTAAGTTGTCTGTGTAATATTGCACTTGATGGGGATAATATAAATAAATATTGCACTTACTTGGAATTTGTGTGATATATATTACACAACAGACTACAGGTATTTGTGAAAGAAAGAGCTGACTTAGTTAATGTCCAGTTCTCTAGGACTTATGCTCTAGTTCAGAAGTCTGACGGGTCGGGTAGAAACTGTTATTGAATCTGGTAGTCCTGCAGTGGATGCTGTGATATCTTCTACCCGATGCCAGATGCTTAAACAGTCCATGCGCTGGATGTGTGGTGTCTTGTATTATTTTGGTGGCCCTTCTGATGCTTCTTGCAGAGTAAAGTTATTGTATCAATGAAAGACTAAAACACATTACCTTCTCTGTGACCCTTACCACTCTCTGTAATGCCTTCCTTTCTGTAGCTGTACAACTTCCAAACCATACTGTGAAGTTGTTGTTGAGGATATTCTCAAAAGCACCTCTATAAAAGGTGGAGAGGATATGAGGTGGAAGCTTAGCTTTCTTCAGCCTTCTCAAAAAATGAAGCCATTGGTGTGCTTTCTTGACCAGCTGGCTGGTGTTCCTCAATCACAAGAGATTCTCTGATATGTGTATCCCTAGGAATTACATACACTTGACCCTCTCTACACTCCCACCATTGCTCATGAGTGCTGCATGGTTTGTTTTCTTTTTCCTGAAGTTGGTAATAATCTCTTTGGTCTTGCTTACCTTCAGGTCAAGGTTGTTCCTCCTCACACCAGCTGATCAGAGATGCCACCTTCTCTCTGTATGCTCTTTCACCCTCCTTTGTGATGAGCCCCACAACTGTGGTATCATCAGCAAACTTGATGATATGGTTAGACTTGTGCTTTGCATATCCGTTGTGGGTCAAGATGGTGAATGACATCCCTGTGGAACTCTGGTATTAATCTTGATACACTTTGATGTGCCAGTTTTTTTCTATCAGCTGCATTGGTACCACTGTATTAAATACTGAGCTGAACTCTATGAGCAGCATCCTCACATAGTCATTGCCCTCTAGATGTTCAAGAGAGATGTGTAGTACTAATGATTTGGCATCAGCCATGGAGCTGTTGGCTTTGTAAACAAACTGTAGAGAGTCAAAATATGGAGGTAGGCTGATGACAAATGCTTTTGATCAGCCGCTCAAAACATTTCATAACAGTGGATGTCAGAGCAACTGGTCAGTGGTCATTAAAGCTGGAAGGGAGGCTTTCTTAGGCAAAGGAATGATGTTTGTTTTCTTATAGCATGAGGGTACCTTTGCCATGGCAAGTGAGATGTTAAATATCTCCATGAGTACTGTGCACAGTTGATCAGCACAGCATTTTAACAGCTTGCCCACTTCTATACAACTTAAGAAGTTCTTATGCAAAATGAGCATTTTGGCACTCACTTCTATGAACTGCATTACTACGCTTACATGTAACTGCATTTCTAATCCTAGCTGAGTTCCTTCTGTTATGATTAGCCGCAAAGAACTCATGCATGTGCATGCAAACTCTTCTTTCCTCTGCTTTCTGGTGCAAAGTGCAAGTTAGTGCAAGTGTATTTCTCTTCTGAGGAGGCACCTAATTTTTGCACCTATCTTCAGAGAGGAAGGAAGATGAGGGACTTATGGAACTTCATACTGGTCGTAAGGTTTGCAGCAATGCCACTTGTACTAAATATACCCCTTATCAATGGCATATTTTTGCAGACGTAACTACTGATGAAAATATCAATTAAATAATATGTAGATATTAGTGTAAAATGCAGACATTTAGAGAGTCAAAGATTTATAGATACTCCAAGGCCAATGAGTCTCATGACCATTCTTGCCATGCCAGTACCTTACCTAAGGCAGCAGCTCCTTTCTCTATGAGGGCCATACCAGTCAATCCTGGAGTAAATTTTGTCACTTCCAAAATGGCTGCACACTAGTAACAGCTTAATTTCAGCTCTCCTAGTGTGAAAACATAAACTCAAAAAAGTGAACTAGTGAATTTATCTTTTTGTGTACATTTCAGTAACTGAATTTCTTTTTTGCTGGCATCCAGGCAGCACACTTATTATCCAGAGAAACTGAAAGAAAAGCAATCACAAAGGGTGAGAAGAAAACACTGTCTGGGAAGCATCTTGCAGCTGTTTAGTAAAAAGCAGTTCAGGCTCCAGCTTTGGTGCAACACATGACTTCCAGTAGTCTAGTGAAAAAATAAGTCAAATGTGCTCACAGCTGATTAAAATAAATGACACAATGAAGGAATATACTAACTCAAATAACAAAATGCTGAAAAAATGGAAGAAACTTTAAACAGATACCTAGATGAGGTGATAAAACTGCAAAAAGTCAGAGGTCAAAATGAAGAAAAGGCTGGCTGATTATGAGACTGGTCAAGAAGAGATGTTTCAAAAAATGGTAGAATTATAGGACAGAGCATATATGGAAAACCTGAGAATTTCTGCTGTACCAGAGAAACTGGAAGGAACAGATTGTATTAATTTTAAGAAAGCCCAAATAGGCAACCAGACTGGCATTCCACACCAGGAGTTGTTAAATGAAAGGAAACATTGTGTGTATGCTCCAAATCTGGCCACGAGAAAGCAACCCAGGCCTTCAATAGTAAAGATGCAATCCTACAAGCATAAAGAGTTGATTCTGGCAAAACTGTGGCAGAAGGACAAAGTACTAAAAGTGGGAGACAGTAGAGTGTTTGTGGAAAATGATTACCCCCAGGCCTTCAATAGTAAAGATGCAATCCTACAAGCATAAAGAGTTGATTCTGACAAAAATGTGGCAGAAGGACAAAGTACTAAAAGTGGGAGACAGTAGAGTGTTTGTGGAAAATGATTACTGTCTGTACACCAGACAGAAGAGGAGTAAATGTATTCCAGCATTCAGGAAATGTTGAGAAGCAGGTGTGGATTTCAAACTGCTGTATTCAGCTATTTTCAGAATATTTCTTCCTGGAAGGTCAAAATCATTTCTGGATACAGAACATGCTAAGGAGGAACAACAAAAGTTTGTTCAACAAAAAGTGAGCTATCAAACAGAAGGGGGTGCTGCTTCTTATTCTTGTGATAATAAAGCCCATAGAGAGAATGTGCCATTGTAACCTTTTCCAATGTTCCAAAGGAAAATGCTTGAGAGGGAGAAAAAAGCAGAACAGCTGACAAGAAGAACCAGAAGTTTGTTGGAAATAAACCAGAGACTGCATTTGGGAGATGGAGAACAACAGGAAATAATCTAGCAATTCAGAAACTGATGAATGTTGTTGTTGTTGTCTTTCGGCTTTTCCCGGTTAGGGGTCGCCACAGCGGAACTCCGGTCCGCTCATGATTGGCAGTAGATTTTCACGAACGCCGAGGTACCAACTCGATGTTCAACCTTCAACGAAGGCACGCCCATTTACACATCTTTCAAATGCCTACCCAACCGCGGGGAGGACATGCAGACTCCACACAGAAGGCACTCCCCGCACTCCAGCCGAGAATCGAACGGGAGAACCTCTTGCTGTGAGGTAACAACGATACCGCTGCACCACCACAGCTCAGAAATTGATGAATAAATGTGGGATTACAAACCATTAACTACATTTGTGAAATATGACAGAACAAGAAAACCTGTAAATACTGAACTTTTTGACTTTGTTAATCTTGTAGGGGACTCCAAAGTAAACAACCTACTTCATACCACTAATCTTTGGAAGAACATTTGGAAGAGGAAGAGGAATGAAAGAGTTAACTGTAAGTAAAACAAAATTTTGTTCTTAACAGTATTTTTGTGATAAATGTTATACATGGTGTGTAGTATTGATAGTAAAGTAAATAGCAACCCCTATTTTTCCTTCTTTTTTCTTTCTGCTTGCTCAGTTTTAAGAAATGTAGGTGCAGCAATGTAAAAAGTGAAGAAAGCCCAGACAAAAGATCACAATATAAGAACAATTGGTGTGCTTTTTCTTACTTTGCCTAGGGTAATGACTAGATTAAGGCCCTTGGCTTGAAATAATAACAGATTTTAAGAGGAAACAAATAAATAAAAGAACAGTGAGAATAATGAAAAGCTTTTCTGTAGCAAATAAATGTTCACAGGGCAATATGAAAAGCTTGTAGTGGAAGGCAACTGTGTATCTGGTTCTCATGTTTCTAAGGAGACAATCACATAAGGGGACAATAAAAGCATAATACTTATTTTTTCAATGCCTAGGAAATAATGTTTTCTGAAATTCCTGAAAACATCCAAGTTGATTTCTACAGCTGGAGAGGAATAAAGACAAGATAGAAAGCAACAGCACTTATTGGAAGTAGATGCACAGGCTATACCATGCATCTTACCATGAATAACCTTCATTATGCATCATTTCAAGCCTTTGAGCATGGCTGTCAATCTGGGACAATTGTTCCTATTGGGGGGGGGTTAAAATTCATCACTTGAAGATGTACATAGTTTTGTGTGCTAGTCCTGGGCCTGTGTGTGCATGTTTTTTTGTTTTGTAAGATGTGACATAGTTATATATGGGTATGACAGGAAGCAGCTGTATAAAAAATCAACCTGTCAACCATTATGTATGCATGTAACAAAAAAAATAAAACCAGAAACTTTAAAAAAGCTATTATACATAACAGGTGGGAATAATAACTCCTTATCATAATGACACTTTCCATCTTATGTTTAAATGTGAATGGTCTCACAAATATATACAGAAAGAAAGAGGAGCGAACTACATTAAAAAATGTAGAGTGCAAATTGCTATGCTACAGGAGATACATTTGGAAAGAAATGAGCATGTGCATTTGATAAAGAGGGGATTTCAGGATGATTATTCAGTAGAATCTCTGGGACAAAGGAAAAGGGGAGTAATTGTAAAAGAAGCTCCAACAGTGATAGAACAGGGGAAAAAAAGATAATAATGGTAAACGGTAGTACTAAGGGGCTACTGGCAAGGGAGGAGGTTTACGCTGGCATGTACTAATATTTCACCTAAAAGTGCTACAATGGAGCTTAAGACAATTCTAGGAGAAATAATCAGCTTTCAGCAGGGAATATTACTTATAGGTGGGGACTGGAATTTGATTTGCAACAGCGAGAATGTATCTTGGGGGGGCTAGAAGGGAAAATATAAGAAAAGAGGGTAGATATTTGAAGAAATTTATGAAAATATTTGGTATGGAAGATGTGAATTCAGTAGGAGGAGTTCGGAGTGAATTTACATATCATTCCTCAAGGTACAAAACTTGTCTAGGCTAGATAAGCATTATATTCACAGGAACATGAGCATTTAATTGAAAGTTTTGGTACACATCCGATAACTATTTGAGATCATGCACCAATAACAACTACAATAAAAATACAAGGTAATGAAATAAAAATGAGATACTGGCACTTCCCCACCCATCTGTTAAAAAGAGAAGAATTTAAGGAATGGGTAGTGAAAATTATTCGGGAATTATCAGGGAAGACAGAAACTTTTTTTCTGAAAATATAGCTAGGGAGTAGATAAAATTACAGTGGAGTTTAAAAAATAGGATGGAAATAAAAGAAAAAAAATAGATAGGGTTAAGAAGTAACTAGAATTATTTAGAGGAACTGAAAAAGGTTAAAGAATTGCGGAATAGGGGGAATCACTTAGAACAAGAGGAGGCGCATTTGCAGACTGCAAAAGAGAAAATAAGGGACTACCTCATTATTATGAAAGAGTTTAGAAATACTGCTGTTAAGCAACTGTTGTTTTGATAATAACTCCAAAACACAAAAACACTTTGTACAACGGCTTAGGCAACAGAAAGCAGAAAGCGTTTTTGCCAACCTGTATAACACAGAAAATAACCAGAGATCCAGTAGAGGTATTAGAAATATTTCAAAAAATTTATGAAACTCTGTATAAAGCAAAAAATGTGGACATCAAGAAAAAGTATGAATGGAAATATTCATGGAAGAATTAAATATGTCAAAGTCAAAGGTAGATGAGGCTCAATTACTAACAGTTAGAATAGGAGGAGATGAGATAAAATGGTGTTGTATAACCTATCTACAGGAAAATCCCCAGGAGTAGGTGGTATTCCTGTGGAAGTTTGGAAGCTAGGAGGGAAGAAAGTGATAAAGATCTAGAAGGTTTTGTTTAACAGTATTTTAAAAGGATGAGAAGCACCAACATACTGGAAAAGAGCAGTGGTGGCTGTAATACATAGAGATGGTAAAAAAATTATCAAATCCAACGTCAAATAGGTTCATTTCAATTTTAGACCATGGTTATAAAGTGTTTATGTCTATAATGGCTAAACGAATGCAAAGGTGATTCCAAAATTGGGTCTATATTAGATCAGCAAACGCTGATTAATCGACCTTATGTAAGCGAAAGCTTACAATCTCGAACTGTCAGATCAGCGATTTTTTTCCTAGGGAAAATAATTGCTGATCCAAAACACATACACACAACACAAGCACACCAAACAAACAGAAATCCACACACGTACACCTAAAATCTGACACCTAACCCTACGCTAAACTATGCACACACCACTAACTATCCACTTACCTTAACCCAAACCCTAACCCTAATATCCGTCACTATCACATACTCACCTCACCCGCTCCCTAACGCTAACTCACTTAAATCCACCCTAACCCTCATGTCCACACAATCGCACACATACCTAACCCAAGCCCTAACCCTAACTCACCTAACCCACCCTAACACTCACATCCACACAATCGCACACTTACCTGAATCCGACCTGTAACTTTCCACCACAGCACTGAAAATACCGAAGCAACAGAAATGGAGAACCGAATTCTTTCCCTAGGAAAAAATTTGAGTTTCTGTTGCTTCGATATTTCTAACTTTCACTAAATTAAGGTTGATCAATCAGCGTTCGCTTGTTTAAGTGTTCGCTGATCTAATATAGACCCTCCAAAATTGATAGATATGGATTAATGTGGTTTTGCAGAGAGGATGTACACATTTATAGGTTCATAGGTTCTTAGGTAGGTACTAGGCTATCAGCCCAAGGGCCTACATAAGCCTAGCCATCAAGGTACCATAGCTTACGCCACCCAAGAAAGTTATTTTCCTGTGCCACTGTCCAGCAGAGACACAGAAGTGATCCCCAGGGTGTATTTCCTATTTCCCATCCACTCATCAAGATATTTCTTGAAGAGTGCTAATGAAGAACTTTGCTTGACATAGATGGGTAGCTTGTTCTAGAGTATAGGAAGTCTCTGGGACAGGAATCTATCCCTCGAGCATGTCCTGTTTATTGTGGTGACAAGGTTTAGGTCCCTAGAGCGTGTAGCTTGGAGGGATTGGGATTTCTTTAGGTGTAGCATGTCCAACAGCTCTGGGTTTGACATAGCTTTATATGTTAGGCAAAGATCACCTCGGAGTAGGTGATATGCTACGGAATAAAGCTGGAGTTTTTTGAGGTGGTCGGTGTAGGGCATTTGTTTGAGGCCAGTAATCCTCTTTGTGACGTACTTTTGTGGCCTTTCCAGCTGCTGCAGATGTCTTGTGAGGTACATTCCAAAAGGGACGTTGTACTCTATAATGGGTCTAATAAGTGACGAGTAGAGGGGAACAATGACCTCTTTTCCTGGATGAGAACCCTTTTATGATGAGGTGTGGCACATAGAAGGACTTCCTGACTACTGTGGCGATGTGACTATCAAAGGAGAGACTACTGTCCACCTGGTTCCCAAGGTCTCTTATCATGCATTTGGTGTTAAGTAGATTGCTGCCTATGTGATAGTTCATGGGTACAGAGTTTTTACCAAAGGGGATGACACTGCACTTTTTGGCATTGAGCTTGAGGTCATGGCTCTGACACCAGGCATTTGTCTCAGTGAGGCCCTTCTGTAGTATGTCCACATCATTTGGGGACTTGACTATGGCTCCTAGTTTGCAGTCATCTGCGAACTTTGACAACATTAACAGAACATTGATGATCCAGAGGGAAGCAGAATGTAAGAAAATACCATTATTGATGGGTCTTGATGCAGAGAAAGCATTCATCAGAGTAAGCTGGGATTTTATGATAAGGGCAATGGAAGCATTTGCATTCCCTGATAAAATTATAAGGTTGATTATGAAGATATATGAGGGATCTGAGATGAAAATTAAATTTGGCGGGTTCCTCCCTAATATGTTCTGTTTGAACAGAGGACACAGGCAGGGGTGTCCTCTTTCCCCTTTGTTATGTGTGTTATATTTAGAACCAAAGGATTAAGAAATTCAAGAATATAATAGATTTGGTAGTCAAGAAAAGTGTTTTTTTTTCACAGATGATATAATTTTATACCTGATAAAACAAGGAAAGGACATTTTTGTTTTGTGGAACATCCTGACACAGTTTCAAGTCTTTTCAGGATACAAAATCAATGAAGATAAAACAAAGGCAATAGCTGCAAAGTATGTACCCACATATGAATTGGTTCAGCAATACCTATATTTATGGGGACAAGATAAAATAAAGTACTTAGGACAATGGATTAAAAAGGATTCTGTTATGGGAAACAAGAATATGTGGGAAGGGACTAAACAAAAGATAACACAAAAACTGAGAAATATGAAGCTCTGTTTTATGGATGTGGATAGCAAGATATAAGCAGTGAAAATGGTTTTAGTCCCTTTAGTTTTATACACAGGTCAGGCATATTTTTATCAACCAGAGAAGTTGTGGAGAGCAGTTAATCCTGGAGTAAATTTGTGGATACCCATCCAGTCATCTAGTTTATGTTTAAAGAGAAAACAGTGAGACGTACTGTTTAACATGCAGGGGAAGTTTATTCCAGATGTTTGGGAGGTGCTGAGTTATAAACCTTTCCTAGAGGAAACTCTTGTGAGACTGACACATCTCTACTCTTCTTCCCAAGTTCTAAAAATATACAAAAGCTCTCCTAAATTTACAAATAAGTGAGGCACGTTGAGCCTGATTTGCACATATTTACATTCTTTTTAGGTCAGTTTACATAGATTCAGCTATGCAAAACTGTAACTAGCATTCCTCTGCAGGCCAGAAAACTTCCAAAATGAGCACTGCTTATCTGCAGTTTACTTATTTACATACTGGCATAGCTATGTTATTCACACATTCACCTTATACATGTGAAGTGTGTGACTATTAATACCAGCCCTTGTCTCAAGTGACATATGAGCTGATTTGGAAATGTTTTGTGTCACGTTGTGTACCTTTATCCTTCTACACAACACATCAGTACATTTTTGCACAATTCTTATGGTGTGGTCTCCATGAAGCTGAATATCTCCCTTGGTCACTCTATACATCATAACAAAAAGTATTTTTTATGTTAAACAAGGTAATTTGAAAAATATAATGTGAATGTATCATCTACTAAATTATGTAAGGAAAAAAGTAATGGTGAAATGTAAACTTGGAGGAAGAAATTGTCAGTGAGATTAAATGAGAAGTGCCAACTCAATCAGACAGACGTGAAGATAGAAATAAGTTAATTCAACTTAATTATAAAGAAGCAGCAAGAGGCTTAGAAGAAGTTAGACATGATCTATGGCAATAAACTGGACTGTTGCCTGAATAATACCTCAACCTCTTAATGCAAGCAATCTTGACAAAACCTAAAATAATATGGGAACATAGGTCCAAAAATAGGGACAGATTTTAAATACTGATCTTATAATCTTAAAAAGTTGCTAGAATAACATGATTTGTGTTTGCATATATTTTCTGAAGGATATGCAGTTGGAAACTCGAATGTTTGTCATTATTTAATCACTTCAGCCCTTGCCAAAAACCCTCTGGTTTGATGAGGGAGAGGATAAAAATATGAGGCAAAAATGGTTTATTATCAAAATAGTGAATGGAGATGCTCTGCAGACAGAAAACTCAAAAGATGGATGTTCAAGTTTCCGTTGTGCTGAACATCGCCGTTTTCAAAAGTTCATATAATTTCCAATACCTGCTTTGTCCTATGCATAGTCCATAATGGAGATGGAACCTATCCCAGCAGGCAAGGGGAACAAAGGCATAGCTTCAGTCCTATGTTGTAAACAAATACTCTATCACAATTATTTTTATTTCATCATCCAAAAATTGCTACTGTAGTCATAACGCACTCTCCAACCTGATCCAAGTTAGTAAGGTAAAAATTCTTACTTATTTTTGCAACCATCCCATATTGGTTCTAGGTACTGATAATGCAGCACTTGCATGAAATTTGAAATCTGTTTGCATACAGAACCTTTCCTCTGCAACATCTGCTCAAGAAACACAGTGCCTGTACTACCTAAAACAGCCCACAGAACAAGCTAAAATCCAAATAAAACATATGGCAACAATGATGACCAGTTTGCAACAAAGAAGTATGTAGTAAAGTGGAAATGAAAACACCGTAGTTCTCTACATTCTGGATGTTTTGTTACACAGTGGATGACAGCGATCACATTTATTACATCTAGCATGTCGGCTCACTGATAAGATCTCTCCCTCAGAGCTCTGTGGTCTTGGTTTCAATCTTAAACACTGATAAGTATTTATATGGAATTTGCATGTTTTCCCTGTGTCTATAAGGGTTTTCTCAGTAACTTTAAAATCTCAGGACTCGCACTGTTGAGTCCCAAGATTTGGAGACCAAATGACCAAAAATCCAGACTTGCATACATTAGGTCTGAGACCATCATTTCTGAGAATATTACATTTTTGTCTGAGGATCATAAAGTTGGTATATTTAAGTCTGGGGGTTAAGGGGGACTTACCTCCTGCAAAAAAACAAACTTAACGGAAAGGAGTAATCTTCGATATTCACTCTTTTCCTGTATTTTCAGGGTTTTTTCAGTGTCTCAGGACATAGCAATGTGAGTCTTGTTATTTCAAAATAAGTTAGCTTTCTCCATTTCCTTCTACAAAATGCTAGTTCAGTTTGTCTGTAAATAATGTTTACCCTTGCATTTATGGGCCGGGTCATGGCTGAAAGGGGATGATGCATCACCCCAGTTAAAATGTGATAAATAAACATGCACTCTAAAATGTATCATTGAACTATCAGTTTAGTGTAAAATATACAAAATGTGGTCATGTGCAAATTTAGAAAAGCCCAGGATTCTAACTCATGAAAACAAGGGGTGAAAATGCTCATGCTGGACATGAAAGGCAATGAGAAACACTTCTTTCCAGAGCACAGAGAGAAAAAACAAAACTGACCAGAATCAGAAATCTGACAGCTGTCCCATTCATGAGGTCTGCTGAAAAGATGGCTACTTTGTATACTATGGTTGAAAATATAGTAACCAACACTGGCAAGGTGGTAGTACTGACCGAAATAAATAGATAAATTCTAAAATTTCTGTCACCCAGATTTAAAAATACTTTTTCCTGTGTTGCTGCTTATATTGTCAATTGAAAACTGTATGTATGTGCAGTCATTAAAAATACAAGCTACAGTGCTCTCTGTCAACTATTTTCATATTACATGCTATCCTAACCATGTATTAAACAAATGTTGACATTAAGTTTAGCACCTGACAATAAGATGAGATGATTTCATGACAAAATTGCAAAATGCCCTCTGGTGCAGAGCTGTGCAATGACAGTGCCCCCAATTAATTAGAGTAGAACCAATAAAGATATATTGAAAGTATGGAGTAAAATCCTTATAATTTGCCAAGATATTTCCACATGTTCAAGTCTCCACAGAAATACTGTGACGCAGAAAACTATTAGAGTGCTTACCTTCAATTCAGCTCCATGGAATGAGAATGTTTTTCCAGTCCCATGAGGTAAGTGTACAAGTGTGTGTGTGTGTGTGGGGGGGGGTCTTGCAGCTCTACATTACAGATGTAGTAGGTGGTCTGCTCCACAGTGCAAAGGTGAAGTGCAATCAGATATGGCAATGAAGGACTACTTTATCATTTCAGGAACAGACCAGCTAACTTTAATTCAGAAGATATGACACATCAATATACAACCCTCACAACCTCCCTAACCTCCTTACCTATTACAAACTACTTCCTAGATTATACTTGCAGACAGTTGCATTTACTGTTGCCACACAGACTGATACTGTTGCCGATAACCTTCCCTGTAAAACAGAGAGCTATTCCCTTTTCCCACCCTCATTCTTGCTTTTGTTCTTGATGTGATTATCCACTGCAACCTCTACTTTTAATTTAGATTTGTTTCCTAGAGCACCCGTTGCCTGTCATCATTCTAGGCATTCCCACTTTTTGTCTTTGGGAAATTAAACTCCACTCCTGCATAAGCTCATACTTCAAAACTATTCTGCTTTTTAAAATATGCCTGGTTAACATAAGCTATGCGTAGACCCCACTAGCTGTGCACATGCCTGTTTCATCCTTTTAGCTAGTGGGGTTTAGCTTTATTTGTATGAATGAACCTATAAAGACTTAAAAAGTAAAAAGTACAAAGTCATGTGCATTCAGAAGCCATGTAGCTGAAACACTATATGTCTTTAAGGGGTTATCTGCATATATTCCATGGGCCTCTACTACAGGGGGTTTAAGGTATTACACAGTGAAGACTCATGTTTTGCTTGTTTTTTTCCTGCAGTTTTTACTGAGTGGTTTGACTGAATGACCTTTTTATCCTTTAGTTTAGATGTTAGTTGTTTATGGATACTTATGGATATCAGGCTTGATTTTAAGTTCAGTGTTTCTAAAGTACAGCCAAACAATTTCCTTAAGCAAAACCGATAAGGTCACTAAAAACACCAAAACTTTTATATCTGCAGGTAGTGCAGTTTGGCTTCATTAGCCTGGAACCCATAAAGACTTAAAAAGTAAAAGTCATGGGCATTCAAAAGCCATGTAACTGAAACAGTATATGTCCTTAAGGGATCATTTGTATATATCTCATACATTTCCAATCTTCTTCTTCTTTTGGCTTTTCCCCATTAGGGGTCACCACAGTGGATCACCTGTCCGCTCATGATTGGCAGTGGAGTTTTACGGTGTCAAGTTGCCAGCCTGGCACCCAACCTTCCACAGAAGGCACACACACTCCTAGGGTCAATTTAGAGTGTCCAATCTACCTACAGCATGTCTTTGGGATGTGGGAGGAAACCTACACAACCACAGGGAGGACATGCAGACTCCGCACAGAAGGCACCCCAGCCGAGGATCGAACCGGAAAACCTCTTGCTGTGAGGCAGCAACGCTAACCGCTGCACCACAGCGGCCGCCCATCTCATGCATTTCCAATACAGGAGTCTTAATGTATTACAAAGTGAAAACTCTAGCTATGCTTAGACTTTCTAGTAGTTTTTACTGAATGGCTTGTCTGAGTGACCTTTTTATCCTTTAGTTTAAATTTATAATATTGGGAACATGGTTCAAGAATGTCAGCTAAGGAGAGAAAGCTGAAGAATTTTATGGCATTTCCTCTGTCTAAGTGAAATACTGGTTGCACTGTCCACCTAGAGAGACTGCTAATGGAATTTGGAGATATCATTCACTTACTGCCTCTGAGAACTATAGCTAGCCTCCATGTAAAGAATTCCTCACTAAGTTAATGCTCATGCACCTCACCTGTATAATCTATATTAACAAACACTTTACATTCTTACTAACCTAACCTCTCATCATACTGTTTATATAAACCTTTCATCACCTGCCCTCTCTTCACTCTTAGGGTGGACTTGTATATTCCTTTTTTATTTTCTACCACATTAGACTTCTAATGATTTTCTAGATACTGATTGTCATACTTAATCATCTTCTTTTTTTTTTGTTTTACTTCTTTTTATTTTTTCATTACTGGTATCCATTCACACTTTACTGTATCCTAGCATTCCACTATCAAACTGCATGTATATATATATATTTTAAATTACATTTGTACTAGTGTTTTATTCGATGTTATTTAACTCTCTGGAGCTTTTCTCCCTTGGCCTGCACTGAAAATGGGTATTTATTACCCAGCCAGACTTTCCCAGTTAAATAAATAAGGTTTTCAGGGTCACAGTCTGATGTTAGTATAAGTCAATGTCCTGCCACTTCAAAAGGAGGCAGAAATATTTAAGACCCCCCCTTTAAGCCTTTACAAAGAAGGCGCTCTCTGCACTGTCTCACCCCAATCACTCTTCTCAAACTTGCCTCATGAGAAGGTTACATTGAAGAGAAAAGGCAGCTGAAGAGCAATTAGACTGCAAAATGAAGAGCTTGCAAGAAATAATACATCATCACTGCAGGCCTGACCAGAAACTACTGGAACTATTGGAACTAATTTGTATAAATGGGATCACAGTACCTGATATCCCAGTTCCATAGTTACAAACTACCAAAAAGTTATCTCCTTAACCTGAATTGCACTTGCGTTTTCTATTTGTATTTCATTATTTTAATTTTATTTCATAGTAGGTTTAACCACCTCATGTGAAGTTCCATGATTTTTTTTTGTTTTGCTAATTGGAACAAACAATTGACTACCTGCACTCCCAAAAATAAGACTTCCACTACAGTTCAGTGAACTTCCCCCCCTCTATTTCATAGGTTGGTACTAGGCTATCGGCCCTAGGGCCTATACAAGCCTAGCCATAATAATTCCCTGGATATTTCTTCCCACAATATTTACTTCTCTGGACCCCTGTCTAGCAGGGCGACTGACATGATCCCCGGGGTGAATTTCCTATCTCCCATCCAATCATCAAGGTTCCTTTTGAAGAGGGCCAAGGAGGTGCTCTGCTTGACATGTATGGGCAGTCTGTTCTAGAGTATGGGGATTCTCTGGGTCAGGAACCTATCCCTCCAGCATGTTTTGTTCATTGTAATGACAAGGTTTAGATCCCTGGAGTGTGTGGCTCTGAGGGATTGGGATTTCTTTAAGTGGAGCATGTCCAACAGCTCAAGGTTTGACATGGCCTTGTATGTTAAGCAGAGAACACCTCTGAGTAGATGATATGCCACAGAGTATAGCTGGAGTTTTTTTTACATGGTCAACATATGGCATCTGCTTTAGGCCTGTGATTCTTTCAGTGAGGTATTTCTGTGGCCTTTCCAGATGTTGCAGATGTCTTGTGAGATACATACCAAATGGGGCATTATACTCTATAATGGGTCTAATGAGGGATGAGTACAGTGGGACAATGACCTCCTTTTTTCTGGATGAAAAGTCCTTAGTGATGAGGTGTGCCACATAGAAGGATTTCCTGACTGTTGTGGTGATGTGGTTATAGAAAGTGAGACCACTGTCCACCTGTGTCCCTAAGTCTCTCATCACATTTACGATGTTTAGTGTACTGCCACCTATGTGGTAATTCATGGGTACATGTTTTTTTCCAAAGGGGATAACTATACATTTATTGGCATTAACTTGAGCCCATGGCTCTGGCACCAGGCATCTGTTTCTGTAAGGCCCTATTGTAGAATATCCACATCATTTGGGGATTCAATAATGGCTCCCAGTTTGCACTCATCTGCGAACTTTGTTAGCCAGAGTCCCTTAGTGTTGGCCTGTACTTCAGAGAAGTAGATGCCAAACAAGAGTGGTCCCAGGACTGAACCCTGAGGTACTCCACATGTCACTTGTCTGGAGCTGGATTTGGAGTCGGCTACTTTTACAGTCTGGGTTCTGTCAGTAAGCCAGTTGGCAACCCATCGAGTGATGTAGGGATTTATACCCAGTTTAGTAAGTTTATCTATAATTCCAGAGTGGGGGATGGTGTCAAAGGCCTTGGCGAGGTCCAGAGAGGCTGTGTGGACCGCCTTACCCTTGTCCACAGCTCTGGAGACTGATTCAAAGAAGTCAATCAGGTTCAGGAGACAAGATCGGCCCATCACAAACCCAAACTGGGTGGGTCCAGTGTTTGAAGGTTGCCAATGTCTTTGTTTATAAGTTCCATGATAATACGTTCCATGCCCTTGCAGATCAGGCTCATCAGATTGATGGAACGGTAGTTCCCAGGATCCAAGGTGGATCCCCCCTTTTGGAATGGCATAACTGTAGCTGTGCACCACTCAGTGGGCACGAAGCCTGAGGTGAGGCTATGATTAAACATGACACTTAGGTGAGGTGCCAGTTCATTTTGTAGTTCATGTAGTACACAGCCTGGGATGTCATCTGATCCCATTGATGCTGTATTCGTAGCTTTGGAGAGTGCGGTTTCTACCTGTGTGGCAGTGATCACCAGAATTTGGCAATCTTTTGGTATTGAGATGGGCCCTTTAGGGGGTGAGAGGGGGGTGACATTGGCACTAAATCGATCTGCCAGGATATTGGCAATATCATTGGGATCAGTATATTTAAGGCCATTCTGTTGAAGCTCAGAGCAGATCTGAGCATTGCCATTTAGATTCTTGACATAACTATAGAATGCCTTGTGATTGTCTTTGGTATCTTTGGCCATTTTATTTTCATAACTAGCTTTTGAGGATTTTATGAGGGATCTCAGCTTCTTACTGAGGCTGGTGAGGGAGTTTTTTGCATCCTGGGATTTTCCTCTTTTCTGCAACAGTTTCTTCCTTCTGTTGTATAGTTTGTTTAAAGCAGGGGACCAACAGATTGGCTTCCTTTTTTTGGAGGACAGCATCTTGGTTCTATGTGGGATGGCACGATTCATGCACAAGTGGATGTGCTAATACAGTGCCTTAGTGTAGGATTCTGCAGTCGAACGTTCAGATCCCGTCTGCATGGGTGTCATGAAGTTTGTCACTTCTGACTTCAGTAGCATGAAGTTGGCTTTGGAGAAGTTTTTTAAGGAGGTTTCCTTACTGGGGGATGGGGGTGGGATGTGGATGTCAGGGGTGATTTGCTTATGGTCAGGCCTGACCAATGAGGGGGTGACGACTGGTATGGAGCATCTATCTCCCATGTTGGTAATGACCAGGTCTAGGATACTGGAGCCCCTGGTGGGACAATGGATTAGTTGATCCAGGGCGTTGGAATTTATGAATTCCAAGAACCATTGGGAAAAGGAGTTGGTACCCGAGTAGTTTTCCCAGTTAATGGCTGGGTATTTGAAATCACCCAGTATTAGGGTGTTTGGTTGTATCTTAATATTTTCCATTATGTTTAGAATGGTGTAGTGAGAATCTTGGGGCATGGTGGGGGATCTGTAGCAAGCTACAATTTGGATTGCAGTCTTACCTAGAGTTAGTTGCACCTGGAGAATTTCAGATGTATTGTGTTGGGCAACTAGCCTGGAGGTGTGAATATCCTTGGTGAATATGGACACTCCTCCACCTTTAGTGCTTCAGTCTTTGTTTGGTGGCCAAAAAGTGTGTTAAGAGTTGCAGCCTGGTATTGCAGGGGTGCTCTCTGGAGCCTTGAACCAAGTCTCAGTTACTGCACAGATATCAATGTTCTCCATTTTTAGAAGTGCCTCAAGAGAGTGCATTTTGAGGTTTAGACTTCTAGCATTGAGTAGCATTACATTCAGATTTTGCATGCTTGTATCTGTTACGGTGGTGGTTTTGTCCTTTGAACCTTGCCTAAAAAAGGCACTATGGGGTGGCAAGAGCTTTAGCCAGTAACCTGAATCCCAGGGTTGACAGGTGCAGACCATCTCTGGCAAAGCATTGTGGTTTGTCGATCATGTCTTCCCAGGCAGACAGATACTGGAGCCCATTTGAATGACACCAGAAGTTTAGCCAATTGTTGAAGTCAATCATTTTGTCCTTATACTGTGGTATCATTCTGGGCGAAGGCAGGATGCTACTCAGGGCTAGGGTCATACCTGCCTGGGCCACATGATCTGAGAGCTCTTCCATGTCTCTTTTCATGTAGTCCAGGGAAGTACGTCTCAAGTCATTCACTCCAGCATGGACAATGACAGAGCTGTATTTGTACTTGTTGTGGAGTGACTTGAGTGCATGTGTTATGTGGTGGATCCTGACACCCAACAGGCAGTTGACTGCAATTTTCTCCTTGTTCAGCCTGGTGAGTGGGACATCAGTGTGCCTGACTATAGAGTCATCTATGACTAAAGTGTTGGGTACAATGTCTTGCCTTAGGGGCCATTGTTGGGTGGCACAGTGGTGTTGTGAGCTATGTGTCACTTTGGTTGTGACTGGTGTTTGTTTGCGTTTCAGCTTCGGAGGTCCTTGTTGCTTGGGCAGGCTAATGTTAAGAGCCTCCACATATGTGGGTTTAGTGTTGCTATATGTGAGTGTTGATGGTGTGGGTTTTGAAGGGCTATGAGTTTCTTGAGGTGTAGTGCAGGTGTTAACCTTCTCCTCTTGACTGTCTAGCACAATCTTGGCTGGAGAGAGCTTTGCTTCCAGTTTGGCTATGTAGGTGCATATCTCGCAGGTTGTAGTGTTGGGTGGTAGGAGGAGAGAGTTGTCTGTGTTGCCGCATTGCCCCAGTATGCCCAGATTGACCAGGTGGACAGGAGAAATCACCGGAAGCTGACCCTTGGACATGCCTGTTTAGGTGCTTTTTTTGTGAAGTATAAGAGCTGCTTTCCCTTACCTTTGCCAGGTATTTTGCAATTATAGCCTGTTTAGTGCCTACAATTAATTTCTCCTTATTGACAATGAGAGTTGAGTGCTTTTATCAGTTTCAGGCTTCCTAGTGCTTTCCAGCAGGTTCTAGAGCAAGTGCTAGTCACAGGGGCTCAGATTTTAGTGCTACTACTGAGAAACCAGCTACTTCTAAGGGAAACTTTGAAGAGCAGAGTTTTCTGGCACCTGGAATAGTTTAACTGTAGCCTCGCAGTGCTGCACGATGGGAAAAATGTGCAAACACACGTGTTTTAAGCCAGAAAGTTGAAAGGGATAGAAATCAGCCCAAAAAGGCTAATAAAATTACAATTTCAGAGCTGGAAACCACTCCTCTAGTGTTAGATAGGCAGTACAATGCTCACCACTCCCACTGGTAAGCAGTAGGACTTCCCACTACCACAGCAAGGTGTGGATAGCTCTGAGCACAGAAAATAAAGTCCTGAGACAAGCAAAGCCTGGGATATGGACTGGCTAGGAAAGGTGGGAAACGAGCAAACAAGATATTATTTTTTTTTTGTTAAAACAGGCTAAACAATGCAATAATACAGTAAATAAACACAGAAAAGGCTAAAACGCTTGAGTCCTAAACAGTAAATGCAATTAAAACTCTACAAAATTAGCCATTTAAAACTTTTTAAATGAAGCAAGGCAAGTGTACAACTGAAAAAACGATTTAAGAGGCAGTAATACAGCAGAATAAGTAGCTAGTCTACATATGCAGAGAAGTCTATATATATACAGAAAAGCAGCTAAAACACGCAAACAATTCAGATGCAGTGCAACCTAGAACACTTGAGTTGTAGTAATATTAAGGCAAATACAGTTATAATAAATGCTCTAAAATATACTTTATATTTCCAAAATGTTTGAGAAGCACAGTCAGAACACAAGGAGATTCAGGCAATTTTTTTTGAAAGGGAGAAAGGAGGAGCAGAAGGCCTTCTCAGATGTTCTCTCTGTATTACGTAGAATGAGCTAATGACACTAGACTGGGAGGAGTATCCCAGACCAAATTTACTAAAGCTATTAGCCTACACTCTTTAGACAGTAAACACTACAGAAAGCCACAAAATTAAAGTTTTTAAAAAGATAAAGGAGCAAAGAGAATCTACAGAATGCTTTTAACTGCAAACAAATCAGTTACCTGTGCAGATTAGTTAATAGCAATAAAATGCAGTCAAAAATATGCAGCAGGTAATAAAAAGTGCTATATATAAATTGCTAGAAACAATAATCAGTATAAATAAGCCAAAAAAACAGGATACTTATATATCTCAGATCAGAGTTGTAGTCAACGCCCCTTCTCCACTCTGCTCAGTGTGTATAGACAGAAATCCTCTCAAAGTTAGGACTTAAATACCAGATGATACAACCTTAGGCAACTTTTTTTTTGCTTGTCCTCAACTGACTTTCAAGCTGCCTAACTGCACCATTCTTTTAGTGTCCCTTGTGCTACTCTCCAGGGCTGGGACCATGCCAGTGGTTGGTTGGGCAGAAGAATTGGAGTGAAGCAGCCTGCAACATCATATACGCTGGCCCTGCACACCAAGGAAGATAATTTTTTGCTGTGTGCCCTAACTAGGTAGAGTTAGTGAAGTCACACATTTTACTGCACACAACATAAGCTAGCTTCAGCCACACCTCAGATGCCATAGTTGTACAGTCAATCTTTCTCATGATTACAGAAAAATCCTTGTCATTACTTCCCTTCCTCCCAGAGTGGGTGAACCAGCAAAGCTACTTTTTCCCACTCCTCCCTCACTGGCTCATCAGTGTCTGATACACTAGTTAATTTCAAGTCGTCTTGGACATAAGGGCTCAGTCCTTCTACATCACTGAGGTGGTTCACTGCACTTTTACTGATAGCTGATGATAGGAATAATAAAAAGCAACAAGGTATTCACATTATGTAAAGTTCATGTATTGGGCAGAAAGCCGTTAGAAAAGAAGACTACGAATCAGATCACAGTATTACAATAATAATAATACATCAGACCCCATTCTTCATTGCACAAACCTGTCAACTTGGCAGTTGCTGTTGTAACTGAATGCACACTTCATGATGCTGTCTAGAGACATTAAGCTGACGTGCTGATAAATATCCACAGATGAACCCTTCTGCATAAGGCGCTCCAGTTTGTCCTGCAGTAAAAGACAGCAGTCAGTGGCAGTTCCATATATTTGTACTACAACTATTTATATTCAGCACCATTTACAGTGCAATGTACATTGGCTAAATTGCTATTACAAACTCTAGTTTAAATATAACCAGATTCCTAAGAATAAGACAACTAATATTCCTGATCAACAGCATTAATCATAGAGTTCTGGAATTTTCCAGTAGGACTGATGCATGCAGGGTGTCCACAGCAACATTAAAAGGAACACTGAATGTGGTATTAAGCTATTTATTACACTTGTCACCCAGGTTGGTGTACTGGTTCAAGGCCCCTTTTCTACTACAACACAAGCCATATGAGCAAGCACAAACAAAATAATACAATGTAAAATAATTATAGAACACTAAGATACACCACTATAATTATAAATTCAAAATACAGAAAAGACAATAATTACAGTAAAGCAAACCATTCCTATATAATGCACATAAAATTAGCTTAACAGTGAGAAATTTGACTATTAAGTCTTTATTAGCTACTAAGTTTCTGCTAGACAATAAGACAGTTAAAATCTGAATGAAATGAAATTAGGTAGGTCAGGAATAATCCACATAATCTATAACCACATTAATGGAGTTACAGGTCTTACAAAAGGATCAGTAAAGTCAAGCAACCCATTTGTTTAATGACTGTTATTTCAGCTGACTGAATTTGGTAAAGATGTTAAAAATCTGAACTTGGCTTTCCTATTTCTCACCTGCTATGACTGAGGCACAGTGTTGTGATTTTGCCCCTCAGATTTAGCCTTGCTCCTACTAGACTTATGATGCCCTCACAAAGTCAGACCAGTTTATGGCTCCACACTATTAAATACATAGAATAAAGCCTATACAAAAACTCCTGACCACTAACTATTTAGGGTCTATATATAAAAACCTTCTATTGTGAAAAATAAGAAAGCACTTCTCTTTCTGACCATCTGCTATATAGGTTCAAAGGTTCAAAGGTAAAAACTAGCCTAACGACCCCAGGAGGCCTTTATAACTCGACCAGCAGTGGACTGTTTATTCTGACTGGTTAAGTGCTGAAACGGACTATTGGAATTTGGGAAGTTGTCCTGAAAAGACATGTTTGTCTCAAGACGTACTGCCAGTCAATGGCAGCCTTTGTCTGCGTTTCTTTGCATTGACAGCGTGGTTCCTTGTACTTTTGGCTGGTTGTGAAACCGTCAGGTTCATATTTAAACTTGATTATAGGGGGAAGATTGTAGTGGTCTAACTCTAATTCTACAATTTTTGCGATCGTTTGTATTTTTTTTCTGTAGAAAGTTTGAGTGACGTTGATTACAGTAAAACGGGCATCCCCGTATTACGTAACAGGCTAAAAAATAGAAGAGAAATAAACTTTGTCGGCATCCACATTATGTCTGCATAGTATGTGCTTTTTAGTAATGGTGTCATTTTGAGCGAATACAAAACTGATTAATTGTATTTGATTGGATTAGTTGTCAACTGATGCTTTTGAAGAAGTTTCGTTTGTGTTTCTTATGTCAGAATTTTTTAATTTAGTCAAAAATGCCTTGCTTCAAAAATTATGTGCAGTTCAAAATTCATTTGTAAGCGATGTTAATGCAGAGTGCATCATTGACATCGTATAGGCTTTTGGAAAGGGTTGCTTTTGTATCGTTTTACATAACAAAATGATAGCGTAATTTATGAATGTATTATTTCACTTTATTTTCATAAATACTTCTGGCAATGTTTGAAAGCCCACAGGGTTGTCAGAGGTGCTTTGAGCGAGAAAACTGTCACTTGGTAAAATCGCAGTCCATTTGTAAATGTTTTTGTTGGTTTGAGCTCGCTAAGGGAGGTGAGGCAGAGAAAAAGTGGACTGTGCTGATGACGTTTACAAGGAATTTGGTGTTTGGGTTTGTTGTTACGGATTCCTCACTGGCGTAATAAACTGAAAAACGTGGACTAAGGAATTTATTTTCTCTCTGCACCCTAAAAAGAGACCAGTATACAAAGTTGATAGATGTGACTCTTTTTGCTCCAGACTTGAGATTTTTTATTTTCTCCTGCATTCGAGATTGTTGGCTGTTTAATAGTATTTTAAATTATTTTTCAGTTTAGATTTTTTTCTTGATGTTTCTGGCTCATACTGATTTTAACATGCCTTTTTCAAAGACTTGAATGTATGAGGTTGCCACTTAATGTATACTGTTCTGGATGTTCTGCGTATCTGTATCTGTCACCAAAATATAAACTGGTGCTACTGTATTACGGGTGTTTTATTCATGCTTTCTGTGGAAAATGTTGTTGCTGTTAGTGGAAAGTGATGCTTTAATGTATTGAGTGTGTCATGTTTTGTGGGGAATGGTACAAGTGATGATTTTAAACCTTGCGTAGAGTGGTAAAATTGTATCCAGACCCCCAGATTTTTTTAAATTACATAGTACTTGATCTTTCAGACCATTAACAACTAGCTACATGGGTAGAGTTATGGTCTTGTGTGTAGTAGATCTTTGATTTGAGTTCATAACAGGCAGAATATGTCTGTAAATGAATTAATTGATAGTGTGCTGCTTGTTATCGGTACTAATTATCATTATTTTACAGTCCAGTCTTCCCTGTGTCATTGTGCTGTCCCTTATTTTAAATGACTTGGGCATGTTTTATGTTGCTCTGTCTGGTGGAATGTGGATAATTGCAGTACTTAAGGAATCTACAGCTTTCCTTACACACAGTACTTGCTCGACAGTGGCACAGGAAAATAACTTTCTTGGGTGGCATAAGCCAGGGAACCTTGTTGGCTTGGCTTATGTAGGCCCTTGGGCCGATAGCCTAGTACTTACGTATGAACCTATAAGCCTAGCAATGCTTCCCAAATACGTCTGACAAGTTTTGATACTATAGCACTGCAGATGTGCAAGAGGTCCATCAGAGTGGTGTTAGACAATGCTTTGTAGGTCAGGCACAGACTGCCTCTCAGGAGTCTGTAGGAGACCGAGTACAGGGGTAGGCCTTTGGGGTGGTCTGTATAGGACATGTTGTTTACGCCTTGTTTTCATTTTCTGAGGAACCTCTGTGGATGTTCCAGTTGTTGCATATGCCCAGTCAGGTGTATAATGGAGGGGGCACTGTACTCAATGATTGGTATGATGAGGGCTGAGTACAGCAGAGCAATGACATCCTTGAACATACATGCCATACCCTTATAAGCTGTGCAACACAGAATGATTTCCTTACTACTGTAGGCACAAGATGGTCAAAGACCAGGTTACTGCCTACATGCATTTCTAAATCCATGTCCACTGGGTTTACTCTTAGGGGTGTATTATCAATGTGGTGGTTTCCAGGGGAAGCGATCTTCCCAAAGGGTACTGTTATCCATTTCCTGGCAATTAATTTTAGACCATGGCACTGGCACCAATTACTAGTCTGTGTCAGTCCTTCTTGGAGGGTATTTAGTATCTTTGGGCAGTTCTATTATTGTGTCTAGTTTGCAATCATCTGCAAACCTGGTCAGCCAGATGCTCTTGACACTGGCCTTGACTTCAAAGAAATTGATGACAAAAAGGAGCAGCCCCAGCACTGAGCCTTAAGGAACTCCACTGGCCTTTTTGTAGAGGTAGACTCCCCTAGCTTAACTTGTTGGCACCTATCTATAACGCCCAAGTGAGGTATTGTGTTACATGTGTTGATGACATCAAGGTATACAACATGCACCATTTTTGCCCTCATCCATTGCTTTGGTGACAATCTCAAAGAAGTCTTGAGTTGCATGACCTGCCCTTGATGAACTGTTATGATTTTTAAAGCCCAGTCAATTGCTGTTGCTTAGTGCTCAACATGGTTTTTAAAACAAAACTATTTGGACTAACCATCCGGATTTATGTACCACTCAAGTAATTGTTTTGGAAAACAATAAGACCAGGCTTACTTTGAAGACTGACAGAAAGGTATAGTTTTCTTTCACTGCTCTTGCTGACATAGGGATTATAACTGGTTGCTAATGGATGCAATTGCAAAAATAATTGTGGAATAGTCAGTTTCAGACAGTATGAAAACAAGCAAACAGTAATATTAATAAAACTTAGATACCGTGATGTGAAGTAACTTCTGATCACTATGACATGTTACACATTGTTACCATCTCATTACTATTCCAGAGAAATGCTTGCTGTAGTCACAAATAGGAGCAAAACAATTCCAGAAAATGTGTGTGTGTGTGTGTGTGTGTGTGTGTGTGTGTGTGTGTGTGTGTGTGTGTGTGTGTGTGTGTGTGTGTGTGTGTGTGTGTGTCGCACAAGCATGCATGCTTGAGTGTATGTCTGTGTGTGTAAGTCTGCATGTGTTGAGTGTTGGCAGGCAGAGTGGATAGAAAAATGATTCACTTGGCTGAATGTGGAAAAATAGTAACAGTCAGACTCATAAATGTGCTCCAGAGATATCATACTTTCAGAGCCACATTCAAAATAGGGGCAAGCAGAACAGTAAAGCTAGAAAATCATTACCACTACACCCATGTGGGTTTCCTTAAGGCATTCTGACTTCCTCCCACCTGCAAAATATGACACTTAGTGACTATTCTAAATTATCCCTGTAGATAAACCTGACTGTTGTTCTTGTGACCTGAGCTATGGCTGAAAATAACAGCATGTATTAAATCACTTACCCGGTTTAAGAAAAAATAATTAAATAAATAACACATAATCATAAAAGATGGAGTGATGTGTGAGCAATGTTGTTTCCAATGACAACCCAGAGATTATTGCTATTATTACTGTTAAGCATTCTGAGAAAGTTAAACAGTTTAATGTGGTTTTGTGGAAACACACTGACTGTAACAAGGTATGACAATTAATTGTGTAAGAAACTCCAACAATTTAGAGCAAATGCAGGAGATGACTGGAAACCAGCAAACAAAGAATGGGGTACTATGAGATGACAATCTATAATGGGGGTTAGAATTTTTCATGCTCTCTTTGTCCCCCCAATCTTACCACTCATATAGCTTTGTCCTACTGACTCAACTGAACAGTACTTCTTGGCATCAAAGAACATTGGGTATGGGAGGCAAGAGCTGAGGACTATGATAAGTCAGACGGCTTTATCGGGTTCTAGGGGCCTGCTTCTAAATAGCATAGTATGCTTGGTGTTGTCTGCACCACCTAACAAAGATGCTGAAGTATGTAACGTACTTGGGTGTACTTCTAAATTTCAAACACTCAAAACCTTGACTTTCTTATGGTCGAGACCATAAGATCGAAGTTTTGAAAGTTCGAACTGTTTAAATGGAGATTGCCATACAACGTGTAAAGATGTACTTACAGTTTTCCTCGCTGCAGTGTGATCTCAGAGTTTGTATAATTAATTAGCAGGGACTGTGGGGGTGCAGGAGGCTTGCCCCCCTGCAAAAAAGTAAAAAAAAAAGATTTTTTTGTTTTTCATTTTTTTATTTAAATTTTGAACTTTCAAAACTTTGATGTTATGGTCTCGACCCTAACAAAGTCGAAGTTTTGAAAGTTCAAAATTTAGAAGTCGACCTGGTGTTCTTAACTTTTGAGATGTTCTTTATTACTTTTTAATTTAAAGTTTGTTAACCTATGTAGACCATTGATCTACTTAGATGATTGTCAATCTCCACAGATCAATACCAATCTCAGCACTGCGGAAATAAATAATAAACAATAAACATTAATAAAAATTAACAGATCAGTGGTAAAGTAAAAACAGACAAGGATAGAGGTATAAAATTAAGACAGTATGTAGCATAAATGGCCATAGCCATAAATAGACATGACCCAAGAATTTGATCAGTAAATTGATTAGTAGAGTACCTACAGATTGTCATTACATGATACAGTACAATGTCTCTATTGAGAAAATTATATTTAAAGAAGAAAGTATTTACAGTGTATATACAATTGTTGGTTATGAGAGCTGAAGCAGAGTAAAGCATGACTCAAATGAGGGGAAGAACTGAAAGGAGGAGACAGAAAAAGTAGTGTGGGGGACAGACAAGGGGGAAATGTGCAGCTATCTCCTACCCAGTTTCAAGAGATCTAGGTAGTACTGTAGGAGATTGGGAACATATTTACAGGTTAGCCAGGGTGTATCAAACAGGCCACTTATGGTGTGTCTGAGTGAGTTAGGCAGATCCTAAAACAGGAACTATAGGAGATGTTGGATCAAGGGTAACTTCTACTTTAACATGTCTTAAAGAAATATAAGCTAATGAATGAATATACTGTTTCATTTTAAAATACTGTAGCAGACAGAGGGTTGGAACAGTAGGTGAGGTTTCAGCTCAGGGGCCCCACCAAAATGATTCAAATTGGGCCCCCTCAATTGCTACGGCCAACTCCTGTTGTTATAGATGAGACAGAAACAATATGACTCACTAAGGGTGGGTCATATGATTCATCAAGCCCTGCCTTTTGAATTTACATTTGGTTGAAGTTGTGGCATCCTTTTCTTTAACTTGCATTGACTTTAGGAGTTTGTCATTTTAAAATAGAGGCACACTGTTTTCCTTGCATGATGGAGTAAGGGGGGTTGCTACCCAGAGAAAGTTATTTTTTTCTGTTGTTTTTTTGTTTTTGTTTTGTTTTTTTTAGGACTTTGATTTCAGTCAAGTATTTTTGAAAGAAAAGGAGGTGCAAACAGGTTTGTGTTATAATTTTAGCTGAGGTAATATATAATTTGATTTTTATTACAGCTAGTTTACTGTTCTTTGAAGGACTTCTTAAGCACTTACTAATATACAATTCAGACTTGTGAAGTTTAGAAACTGCTTGCAGCAACTGTTTTACAGCACATATTCTGCTGAATTGCAGATTAGCTGACTGTACTCTGATATAGACTTGAAGAGAAAGGTTTAATAACTCAATTAATGATATAAAGTTATGTACAGCATTTGAAAATACATTTAAGGAATATTGTTTTAAGTCTGATATTTTAGTTTGTATTTAATATTTACAGTAATTACAAATTAAGAAATACTTTTTTTAATTTAGAATGTTAGTTTACGACAGGTGAAGGATAACCACAAAGCTTTCTTTAATTGTTAGAAATCTCAAAACAATGCCTCGCAATGCGCAGCCTACTATTGCTTGATCCAAGCTAGTTTGAATCCATCAAGGGCAAATTCTGCTTAATTAACCTAGATGCCTTCTTCAAGAAGGGGTTACTAACCCCAAAATGCACACACTTGAGGCACTCCTCAGTATGGAGAACATCGATATCTATGCAGTATCAGAGACCTGGTTTAAGGCTCCAGAGAGCACCCCAGCACTACCAGGCTATAACTCATACCTTACTTTTCGGCCACAGAACCCGGACTGAAACACAAAATGCGGGGGTGTATCCATATTCATCAAGGATACCCACACCTCCATGTTAGTGGCACAGCATGATGCCTCAGAGATCATCCATGTGCAACTAACAATGGGCAAAACTGCAATTCAAATTGTAGCTTGCTACAGATCACCCACCATGACTCAGGGCCCCCATTCCGCATTTCTGGAGACACTGGAAAATATGAAGGTCCTACCAAACACCCTAATATTGGCTGGTTTCAATTACCCAAACATTAACTGGGAGAACTACACAAGTACTAACTCCCTTGCCCAACCCTTCCTAGAATTTATAAACTCGAACGCCCTGGATCAACTGATCAACACCCCCACCAGAGGTGACAACATATTGGACCTGGTCATCACCAACATGGGCAACTGGTGTTCCACACCAGAGTTCAACCCCTCGCTGGTTAGATCAGACCATAGACTAATCCCTCTGGATATCCACATTCCACCCCCACCCCCAATCAAGGAAACCACTGTGAAAAACTTTTCAAAAGCAAACTTCACGTTACTTAAGACCGAGGTGGAAAGGTTCACAGCCCCCATGCTAAAGGACAATGCTGTCCAAGCTGCTGAATCCCTTACAAAGGCACTCTATGAGCACCTGCAAGACCGCATGGATCGTGCTATCCCAAGCAAAACCAAGACTCACTCCTCCAAGAAAAGGAAACTAGTCTGGTGGACCCATGCCATAAGCAAGCTGTACAATAGAAGGAGGAAACTAGTACAGAAAAGAATAAAATCCCAAGAAGGAAAGACATCCCTGTCAGTATCAGCAAGAAACTACGATCCCTTATAAAATCATCCAAGGCTAGCTTTGAAAGAAAAATTGCCAAGGACATCAAAGATAACTACAAAGCGTTCTTTAGCTATGTCAAGAACCTAAGTGGAAACTCTCAGATCTGCTCTGAGTTAGTGCAGAATGGCACAAAATACACTGAACCGACTGACATTGCCAATATTCTGGCAGACAGGTTCAGTGCAAACTTCACCCCCCTCTCACCCCCTAAAGGGCCCATAATCATACCAGAAGAATGTACAGCCCTGGCAATCACTGACACACAGGTTAAAACAGCCCTATCCAAAGCCAAAAGCACAGCTTCAATGGGACCAGACGATGTCTCAGGCTATGTCTCCAAAATGAACTAACCCCTCACCTAAACACAATGTTCAAACTCAGCCTCTCTACAGGCTAGGTACCCATAGAGTGGTGCACAGCAACAGTTATCCCGCTCCACAAAGGTGGAGCCACAAAGGACCCTGGGAACTATCGCCCTATAAGCCTGACTAGCCTGGTCTGCAAGGCTATGGAGCACATCATCATGGAACTCATTAACAGAGACATTGGGAACCACCACCAAACATTGGACCCTACCCAGTTTGGCTTTGTTAAGGGCAGATCATGCCTCCTAAACCTGGTGGACTTCTTTGAGACAGTTACCAAGGCTTTAGACGAGGGAAAGGAGGTCCACACAGCCTACCTAGACCTCGCAAAGGCTTTTGACACCATTCCCCATTCTGGTATTATAAACAAGCTCACCAGCCTGAACATAAACCCCTACATCATGAGATGGGTGGCCAATTGGCTCACAGACAGAACCCATACGGTGAGAGTTGCAGGCTCTATGTCCAACTCTAAACCGGTTACAAGTGGCGTCCCCCAGGGCTTAGTGCTGGGACCCCTCTTGTTCGGTATATACTTCTCAGAGGTACAGACAAGCACAGGAGGGCTATGGCTGACCAAGTTCGCAGACGACTGCAAACTGGGGGCCATAATTGACTCTCTGGCTGATACAGACATCCTCCAGAAGGGTCTCACTGAGACGGATACCTGGTGTCAAAATCATGGCCTCAATCTAAATGCCAAAAAGTGCATAGTTACCCCCTTTGGAAAAAATAAAGTACCTGCAAACTACCACATAGGTGGTAGTCCCCTAAATACAAACAATGTAATAAGGGATCTGGGGACCCAAGTAGACAGTAATCTCTCCTGTGATAATCATATTGCCAAGGTAGTTAGAAAATCCTTCTATGTGGCCCACCTAATCAGAAAAGGGTTCACATCTAGAACAAAAGAGGTTATTGTGCCTCTCTACTCATTACTCATCAGACCCATCATAGAGTACAACGCCCCATTTGGGATGTACCTTACAAGACACCTGCAACAGCTGGAAAGACCACAGAAGTACCTCACCAAGAGGATTACTGGCCTCAGACAGATGCCCTATGCAGCCCAACTGAAGAAACTCCAGCTGTACTCGGTTGCATGCCGCTTACTCAGAGGTGATCTCTGCCTGACATACAGGGCCATGTCCAACCCAGAATTGATGGATATGCTCCACCTAAAAAAAAAACAAATCCCCGAGAGCCACACGCTCTAGGGATCTAAACCTCACCACAATGATAAACAGGACATGCTGGAGGGATAGATTCCTGTTCCAGAGACTCCCAATGCTTTGGAACAGGATTCCAGTCTACATTAGGCAGAGAACCTCACTAACACTCTTCAAGAGAAACCTTGACGAGTGGATGGAAAACAGAAAATTTAGCACGGGGATCACTGCCGTGGCTCTGCTCAACAGAGGCACAGGGAACTAATGGCTCTGCTGGACAAAGGCACAGGGAACTAATCTAAGGGGGTGGCAAAAGCCAACGCATTCTGACTAGGCTTATAGATGCCCTCGGGCAGATGGCCTAGTACTTACCTATGAACCTGTGAAGCAATGGATGAGGGCATATTAGTACACACCACATATTTATACCTCGCAAAGGTGTTCAGCACCATCCCACAATCAGGTAGATAGACTCTCCCAGCTAAATGTAAATCCCTATGTGACTCGTTGGATAGCAAACTGCCTCATTAATAGAACCAAATAAATTACAATGAGCAGCTCTATGTCCTCAAAAAGACCTGTCATTAGTGGTGTATCCTAAAGTTCATTCCTTGGGCCACACCTCTTTGGCATTTACATGTTAAGGGTTTATGGCTAACAAAGTTCGCAGATGACTGTAAACAGTGCTATAACTATAACTCCACAATGGACACCAAGCTATTCCATGACAGCCATTCCCAAAGTAATAGTTGGTGTTTATGGAACCTCTCCTCTACTTCACATAAAGCAAGATACTTGTCTAACTCAAATATAAATTCGATAAACGGATGGGAAACTGAAAATTCACTCCTATGTCCTTCAAGGATAAGGGTAACAAGTAAATGTCCAAACTAATCTTTCTGTCCACTTCAGGGTTATTTATATGCAAAATATAACCATTATAAAAATATTACTACCATGGTAAAGTAAGGCTAGCTTTCTTAAGATCTGCATAGATTAATATCCTAGTAAGTACTTATGAAACTATGAAGTATTTACAACTGTTGACTTACCGTTCATTTTCTGGTGTTTTACACACCAGTGGTATTACAATGATTTTGATTTCTAGACTTGACAGATTTGATCTCTAAATTAGAATTAGTATATGCCATATAATAAACTATTTTAAGGCATATTATTTTAGACCTACTAGTTTAGATTCTTCTTATCTAAATTTTGAAGTTTTCAAGGCCTATTATTTTATACTTATTTCTTTATCTTAACATAGGTTTTCTTCAAGTGCTCCAGTTTCCTCCAACATTACAAAGTCATGCAGTGGGTGGATCAGGGAATCTAAACTGTCCATAGGTGTGAGCATGTGGACGAGTGATACAGAAGAAAGACCTGGTACCCTATATTGGTTTCCTCTTTTGCCTTGTAAACTTTGCAGATAGCAGTGGCTGTCCACAGGGTCACCATAGTAGTTGTCGGTTATAACTCTTGAGAGAGAGAAACAGAAAGAGAGAGAGAGAGAGTAGCCCTATTCTGTATTCATACAGTACATATATACATACATATTAACATATACAGATATGCACTGTACATACATGCATACACATATATGCATATACAAAACACACACACACACACACACATATATATATATATATATATATATATATATATATATATATATATATACACACACACACACATATATATATATATATATATATATATATATATATATATATATATATATATATATATATATATATATATATATACATATATATAAAATGTGTGTGTGTCTGGCATTTAAACTGAATTAGGTGTTTGCTATTCAAAAATCTAAAAATTGAAGAAGATGGTATACAGGACAGGATAGGGCACTCCACTACACTGCAGAACAATGGTTCCATAGTTTTATTGTCTAAAGGTCAGATATTGTTAATTATATGTTAACTGCCTGAAAGCAGTTCAAGTACTCATTAGCCTGTCTGATATGTACTACGCAAATCAGTAAAAACACTTGCGAAAGTACAATAAAGATAGGTGAAAATAAATTATAAAACAAAAATGCAGGGCATACAAGAATGGGATGAGATGAAAGGAGTACTGCAGCTTGAACAAAAGTACGAAAATCAGATGTGTTGTACTACGCACTGCAGGTACTCAAGAAGGAAGGAAGCTAGAAAAGCTAGAAAGAGTGTTATAGGAAGGCAGCGGAGATATTAAACGTATGTCAGAAATACTGACAAGTGACCAAAAGGGGTAAGGCATGAAGTGCTCACATTGGTGGGGCAAAGGTTTAAGTCAGGAAACTTTGGATAGCAGTCAAGGTGTGGTCTATAATGTGTTGAGTTGTCCCTTACTCTCTTATTGAGAAAGCAGACAGGTGCAACATGTTGCAGTGAAACTATATTTAAGGCTAAAACCTAGTAGGACATGGAAGGGCATAAACAAGACTGATAGCAAATAACAGGGATGGTGGGATGCATGCTCTAGTGCATGTTAGCATCAATCCCCTGTCAGAATAAGTAGCTAAGATGGTAACAAGCAGGGTCAAGAAGGATAGAAAGATATTTCAGGATAAGGGGGTCAAAAGCAGCATTCATACAAACATTATCTGTGCCACTGACTAGCACACTGAGGAAGGAAAGCATTAGGGAGATTAATAGCTGGCTGTGGTAAGTCAGAAGGGCTTGGGACCGTTAGGAAAATATGGAGGAGGAGAGCAGAAGGAACAGAGGCTCCACCTTAGTACAGAAAGGACAACATTTCTCAGAGTTAGGCTAGAAAAACACATTTCTATGACTCCATCTTTGGACTAAAGTGGAAAGGCAGAAGAAGACTACAGGCAAGTACAAAGACACTAGGTAGAAAGATTAAACAAAGTAGAGGGACAATCAAGTCTGACTTGCAGCACAGATGTGTTGCATTATGCAATGCAAAGGAGTCTGGGAAGGAAGGAAGGAAAAAAGGAGGAATCGAAGCTGGAAGAGCTGCAAAGAATGCTGGAGGAAAGGACAAATGAGACTGAAGATACGTCAGAGATACAGGCGAGTGACAAAAAGGTGGGGGGTAAGGCATGAAGTGCGAAATTATATATTTTAGATGAATGACAAAGGGGAAGGATTGATGAGGAGTACTTCCTAGGTAAGTAGGTTAAAAAGGAGAGACAACTGCAATCCATGAAGTAGAAGAGGGAGCAGACAGGGTCAGAACCTAAGTTACCAGTCTTGACAGTTAAGGTATAGGAAGGGGATGCTAGTAGATCCATATTATAGTACAGGCCCTTTGATAAAGGAGTGAGGTAAGATGAAGATAGTAATACTCATGAGAGATCTGAATCTGCCAGGACAGGCAGGGGATTGCAAGCACTAAGGTAGATGGAGAGTGAGACATGACTGAGATTCTGAACCACGACATATCCAATTTAAAGGTGCAGAGCAACACTAGAAGGGCTAGAACTCTGAACATGATCATAATCAAGGCAATGGCAATGGGGGAACAGGGCTGTCCAAGTGAAGGAGCCATGCTACTGTGTTGTTCAGAGTGAAGAGACTGGCAAGAATCCAAAGATAAAAATAAAAGTGTGGGACTTAAGATGGATGAATTGTGAAGAGTTAAGAAAGAAGGTCAAAGCTGAGTTAAAGGTTGGAGCCAAACTGAGGAAGTGAACAAACTATACAAATGGGTCATGGGTGAAATACTAAGGGTTACAGATAATGGTTTCAAAAAGAAGCAAAAGGAAAACAGAAGGCCAATAGAGGAATATCAGCTTAATGATCAACATGTGATACAAGCCTACAAAAAGTAGAAGGAAGGTGTTGGGTAGTTGAGGATGCACAGTACAAGAAGGCAACCAGAAAGGTAATACAGAAGGTGAAGGCAGTAAAGGTGCAAAACTGAAAGAAAGTTAACAGGAGTTAATGGGAAGAGGAACAAAGACAGAAAGGGGAAGGGTGAGACAGATGTGGCTCAGCTGAATGAGGACAGGATAAAGATCACAAGAGACAAAGAAAGTACAAAGTGCTGAATGAATAGGTTGCTTGATTTTCATGAAGGAAAGGGAAAGGCGGGCACCATGGTCAGAGTAAGACAGGGTAAAGTGGGAAGAGTAATTTGCTGATATCAGGATGGAGCACAAGGAAGTAAGTAGAAATTGGCTACTATAAGGGAAGATAAGGCACAGATTTCAAACGGGCTACTCTCAGGATCCTCATGAATCTACCAGTGTCCTGGTATCTTATCTGGCCATCAGTGAAAGGAAGGTAGCAAGTGCAGTACTCTTGTACTACATAGCAGCAAGAAAAATCAATGGAACTACAGGCCTGTTAAACTAAAAACCAAGACAGGAAAGTCATGAAGATAATCCAAAGTAAAATAATTTTCTAGAGGATAACAATCTGAAGGAAAACAAACAAAACAGCCTTAAAGCAAAAAAGATGTTCTTTAAATCTAATCCATTTTATGACTGAGTTGCAGGAAAACCTGAGGGGTACAGTACCAGCCTCTGATCTACTCCTACCCATGTGGCTGCTAGGGAAACTGCACTAAACAGGGGATGTACAGAGACTTGGGGAATTGTTTTATATTATGCTTGAAGGGTAGGACATAGAGGGTTGTGGAGAGAGGGTCAGTGCCAGAAATAAGAAACTTGATGAATGGAGTATCAGAAATGTATCAAAAATTGACTTATATCTGCTGCTCCTCAATAGGTTTCTTTCAAATATATTGTCAGTAAGATCAGTATTTTCACTGATTACATAAAGACATATGCAGCAGCAGAACACAGGAAAAGTGAAAAGAAAAAAAAAAGATTTGTAAAGACTGACCAGAAGGAACATAAATATGGTAGCAGTTAAGGCTCGGTACAGATGACTACAAAGCAGTACAAGTGGACAACAGCTTCTATTCTGAAGTATTTGCCACATCTTAATATTCAGAGTGAATAAGAAAGTGTGATCTTTTAACTTAATCTATCCATTCTAGCAGCACTGTATATCAGAGAATTTCCCCTTCTTGGAGGTGCAGCAATTTCACTTTTAGTATGTAAAAGTATCAGGTGTTTGGGGGGGGCTCACAGCCACTATGTTTGAGAGTACAGGGAGGTGAAGCCTACTGCAAAAGCAAAACTGCTACAGACACTTCTGATTTTCACACATGGAGGTCTGACTTCAATTTTTTTTAAGCTTTTAAGTGTCAAATAAGGGTGAAGAGATTTTTAATCATATAAGCATAAAACTGATAGTGACAAAGCAGGAAAATAATCTGAAGTTATAAATGCCATATCAAGTAGGCCACCAGGAGTAAAGTGTGTGGATCATAACAGCAGTAAACAGAATGTCATGGTGTATAATAAGAAGTTATGTACTCACCATAACATTCCACGTGAGTTGTTCATCTTGCCTTCATTCTTTACTGATGGGTTCGGAGCCGATGGATCGGCTCCGGTACAGCCGTTTGCAAAGCTCGAGGTTTATCAGTAGCTCTAGGCCAAGCCCCTTATCCCATGATGCACTGAGAATTACCTCAGATCTTGTTTGCTGTGTGTACTATAACCATATAACTGAGCTATCCTCCCAAGGAGAGGAAGAAGAATTGAGCAACCAGGATGAGACCAACCTCTAGGTCAGCTATCAGCCAGGAGGGAGGGATGTAAGAATGAAGGCGAACAACTCACATGGAAAGTTATGGTGAGTACATAACCTCTTAATGTTAAGTTCTTCTATCTCACCATTCATTCTTTACTGATGGGTAGCGTCCCCAGCACTATCAGTCCCGGGTGGCTCATGGGAGTATATTCTTCAGAACCGTAGACCCAAAGGAAGCCCTGTCCTTGGAGGCCTTATCAACTTTGTAATGAGTGATAAAAGTATGAGGTTTAGACCAAGTGGCTGTAGCACAAATGTTATCAAGGGGCAATTTGGCTTGGAACGCAGAAGATGTAGAAACTGCTCTGGTTGAGTAAGCTTTAATCTTGTGTTGTAAAGGCATATTAGCAGCTGAATAAACATAGGTAATACAATCAGATAGCCATTTAGAAAGAGTTGTTTTAGTCACTGGCCTACCTTTTCTGGCTTCAGAGAATGAAACAAATAGCTAGTCTAATTTCCTGAAATCTTTTGTTCTGTCCAAATAAAATCTGAGCTGTCTGTGAACATCAAGTTTGTGAAGCATATACTCCAATTTATTGGAACAATTAGGAAAGAAAACTGGTAACTCAATGACTTGGTTGATATTGGATTCTGAACAAACTTTGGGCAAAAAAGAGGGGTTTGTCCTAAGAGATACTCTATCAGCATGGAAGATCAAATAAAGAGGGCTGATAGATAAAGCTTGAAGTTCTGACACTCTGTGGGCAGATGTAATTGCTACCAGAAATATGATTTTCCATGGCAAATATTTGAGATCACAAGATGATACTGGTTCAAAAAATCATAGTCAAGAACTCTAATATGGATGTCAAGGGGGCTTGGTAAGGATCAATGTTCTGCTTAAAAGCCCAAATGGAAAATCTCTTCCACTTACTAAGATATAATCTTCTAGTAGACAGCTTATGAGAAGACAAGAGGATCTGTTTTGTCTCATTGGAAAAATTATGAAGCCTGGCTATGAGGGGAACCAGAGCAACCAAGCTGTCAGCTTCAGTGACTGTAAGGAAAGATGGAGGTCCCCCGTCGGATGTGTCAGAAGGTCCAGAACTGGGTCCAGAATCCATGGATCCTCCAACAGATGATGATGAAGAAACTGGAACCAAATCTGACGAGGCCAATGAGGGGCTATAAGAATGATGGTCCTTCCCAGAGATTTTCCTTTCTGTAGACATCTGGGTATCAATGGGATGGGAGGAAATGCACAGAAGACCGCATTTTGTGTTGATGTGGCTGGCAAAAGATTGCAGCAAGGCTGGCCCCATTTTGGGAAAAATCCTGTCCGAATCTCTTTCTAGAGGGACCACTCATGTGCAACACAGGATGCTCTGCTCAGTTGTCTGCTATGAAACAGCCCACTGCCAAACTCTGACCCTGTTTGTTCAAGTACCAGACTACTGACATATTGTCTGTCAGTCCTGGAAGTACTGCAACAACAGAAGCACTGCTCTCATCTCTAGGACATTGATATGCAAATGTGACTCTTAATCCATCCATGTGCCTTGGGCAGTCTTTATCAGGGAAGTGTCCGTGGTCAATAGTGGCTACTGAACACCACTGGAGATCTTTCTTGCATGAGTTCGTAATTAAAATCGTGTGATTAATTGGAAGTTCTGATTAGCAGACCAACAGTGAACCACAGCCATTGCATGTCATCTGCATTAATTGTATGGCTGGGGGATCGCTGCAGCCATCAAACATCAAATTTTTTAGAACATCTGCGGGCGGCTGCTGCTCTGTCTTCTCATATCAAGACTCTCTCTATTGGTAGTTTAGAGTGGTGGTTGGTGTTCTAACTATGGCGACAAGGCAGACTTTTCTGAGTTCTTGCCTAAATAAGTTGATGCAGAGCCAACAGGTGAGCCATGACCACTGCCATGCATTTGGTGAACACTCTGGGGCTGCATCTGGGATTCTCCAGGGTGTTAAAAGGTATGAAGTACCCTCTGGAAATTATACTTTGTACCCAGCTGTCTTTCGTTATTTCTTGCCAGGTGTCTGGATACAAAGATAAGTGACCCCTGACTGCCACCAGAGCAGGACAGTCGGGCCTCCTTTCAGGAGCGCTGGTAGGATTGACCAGAGAAGTGATATCTGTCACCCTGATGTTGTGGACCACCTCTGCCGCGAGGGCAACGTCTTCCATTATTACCCCCTCCTCTGCTCCTAGAGGGGGGTTCACCACGTGTGTCCTGAAAGGCTCCTTGGGCTTTCCAGAACCACATCTTTCCTCCCCTTTGGCCTTTGGGGTAAGGCCGAGCAAAACGGACTCCAACGGCAGACAGTCTTTCCGTCCTGTTCACACCTGGTCAAAGTTTCCTTCACTTTAGGCCAAAAAAGAGATGAGCCATCAAAAGGGGTGTTTACGAATGAAGACTTAAAGGGCTCCGCTAAGGAACACATGTGCATCCAGGAATGTCTTCTGAGAGCAATTCCTGTACCAGCTACCCTACTCGTTCCATCAGCTGCATTTGATATGAGACTCATGGATGAGTTGATGATAGAATTTAGGGTAGCAAGCTGGGTGGCAACTTTGTCAGAGGTCCCTGCAGCTACAGTACCCTGAAGAGTATCTCCCAGCTCCTTAAGGAGATCTCTTTGCAACCTGGTGAAATGGGTTAAATAGTTCAGTGAGCGGAGGGTAAAGGTCGCTGAACTAAACATGCATTTCCCATATCTATCCATGATCCTAGACTCTCTATTAGGGGGGTGAATAGATGAGGAAGTCTCTGACATTTCCTTTTTGGTGGCCGCAGCTACCTCCATGGCATCAACAGGGCCTCCTTTAGACAAAAAAGTTTTATCTGGTGGAGCAGATATAAACTTATTAGGCATCCTAGGAACAGGCTCCATGGACTCCAGTGACTCCCACGCCCTCCGAGAGACGAACTGCATGAGCTCATCGAAGGGCGGAGACACCCAAGAGGTGGAGGGTTGAGACCCCAAAGCCTTCAGGAGATCTGATTCATCCTCAGTAGGGCTTTTGGACTGCCAATCACCCCTCTAACTAAGGATCTTGAGTATCTCAGCGAAGGAGATATCCTTAGAGGGGGACCGCAGGGACCCTTCTGACTCATCCAAGTCAGTGTCAGATGTTAGAGACTCCTGTGGGGAGTCCAAGTGTCTCCTCTTGCACAATCTCTTCCTGGGGATCTCCTCAGGGGGAGTATCTGGGGAGGTCTCAGAAGAGCAGGGGGCACCCTGTGTTGTCACCTGAGGCTCTGGGTCTCTACACATAGCCTGGACGATGGAAGCAGAAGCAGACACAGGTGCTTTGGGGGATGAGGATGCAAGGCCTGTAGTCGAGGATGTCTTTGGGGACAAGGCTCTCTTCAAGGCTTCAAAGGCACCATGGCTCAGATGTGAAGGAGTCAACGGACCCAAAGGAACCGCCAACCCCTCCCGCACTGAGGCCGTGGGCTATGAGCCGGCGGTAAGAGCCGAGCTCATCCAAGCCGAAGCCCCATGAGGAAGAGTCGGCACCCACACGTCGGTCTGACTATCCTCCCTGGACCCGACTGGTGAGTATTGGCTCCTAGAATCCCCAGTCAGTGCCAAGGATGTCAGAGTAGATGGAGCCGAGGACACCGGAGCAGGTCTAGGCTCCAAAGGCTCTACGATCAACAGGTCATCTCCCTCTGGCTCTGAAGGTCCAGTATGGCTCAGAGGAGGAGTAGTCAAGTCAGGGGTAGTGGTCTTCAGATCTGAAGCTGCTGGGGTTGGAGCCGACAATAATTTAGCAAGGACTGGTGTCTGTAAAAGCTTCTGCACCAATCAATCTATATCCAAATCTGACAGGCTGACAGAAGACCTGTAAGAATGCACCGACGGTGCCGACTGAAGTAGTGGAGATAGAGGCCTCTTGGATACTGGCTCCAGAGCTGTGGGCTACCTCCGAAAAGAAAAGACAGTCGGCTCTGAGGTCTGTGTAGCCAATGTCACCGGATCCTCCAACTTTCTGTATTTTTTTGACTGTTTGGAATCCTTACAGTCCCCTGAGATTTAGAGGACTTGGAAGACTTATTGGCCACATCTTGGTCACTCAACGCTTCATGAAATGGATGCTTTAACAAGCATCTGTCTACTAATTACTTTTTCCTCTCTAGCAAAACTCCCAAGGAAAAAGTGACAAATACTGCAAGACTCCTGTAAATGGACAGCTCCTAAGCAGTAAATGCAAGTGACATGGCTATCAGTAATGGACATTTTCTGCCCGCAGTCTGGACACTTTTTAAACCCAGACTTCGGGTGTTTATCCTTGTCGTCAGCTATACTCCAATAACCAAAATTATGTCAAGACAAAACTTGAAATCCTCTCCAATAATCAAAAGTACCTTAGGCTTAAGCACACAACACACACCAGAGCCTAAGAAAAAAAGCACCCAAGATAAACACTATTGAAAATACACACCTAGGCTCCAAAAGCACACCACACAGAGAAGCCTAGAAAGGGACACACCAATAAAAACAGAACTAGGCTCTAACTGCACACAGGAAAAACGAGGCTGACAGGAAAGAGACAGTATAAATCTATGGCCCAAAAACAAAAGGCCAACACTAAGCTAAATATATCTATATATATTTATAAACTATGCAGATAATTCTGAACTAGGCCAAAAACACACAAGGCCGATAAAACTACTCTAATAATCACACGCGGGAAAGGGGGAGCTTTTAAGAAGCTATACAAGGCTATCTAACCACTATTAGAAAGAAAAATAGTAAATTTTTAGAAATAACTTGCAAAAAATACATTTTGAAGCAAAAAACTGGCCCGAGCATACACTGGAACCTCTGATCAGATGCCGTGGCAAACTAGATCTGGGGTAATTTTCAGTGAATCATGGGATAAGGAGCTTGGCCGCGAGCTACTGGTAAACCTTGAACTTTGCAAACGGCCATACCGGAGCCAATGGATCGGCTCCGAACCCATCAGTAAAGAATGAACGGCGAGATAGAACAACTTCACATCTAGAAATAAACTCAGCAACAAAACAAGGATACCCCTACAATATGTGGCCCTGGTCATACCACAACATAAGCAATGCATGCAATTCTGGAAGCCATCAGGGGAGGGATACCAGGCTGCTGGTAGAAGTACAAAAGAAAGCCACCAGTAGGCTGGAGGGGAAGGGTGTGACCAGGGACTATGGGAGCTATGAGTCTTCACAAAGTGGACCAGAAGAGACAGAGGAACATGTTACAGGCACACAAGATCATGTCTGGAAAAAGAGAGGACTCACTGTGAGCATGAAGTTCAGGTTGGGGAAAGAGGGTACAGCTGCAGACTGTAGGGATCAGATACCCATGGAAAGTACAGCTGTGTACACCTACCATAAATGTAGATGTTTGAATGTATTCACTGTTGTATTCATCACATTTGGGTTATCTCTACCAGGTTAGCCCTTGGCCAGCCCGAATACCAGAGACTTAGTATTTCTGTGTCAGTTGCTTTCACTTGAAGACTGACGTCAGGTCGTCAGTAGTATAAAGTAAGGTAGCCAACGCCATTACATCAGGTTTTCTTGCCCTAACTTGTCAGGAGCCCCCAAAGTAGAAGGCCAGGTTCTGGTGGAAGAACCCCACCAGTGGAAAATAAATACCAATATGTCACTTGAAAGGAAAGGAGAACAACAAGGTAGAAATGTAATAAAAGGAGAAAGTGAATAAAGGGGGATGGAGGGAGGGAAACCAGGACTGCAACAGTGAATACACTCGAACATCTACATTTATGGTAAGTGTACGCAACTGTACTATGTTCTTTGTGTTTAACTGTTGCAGTCATCACATTTTGGTAGATTCCCAAAGCTGAGGAAGAGGGTGGAGGCAGTCAAGGAACTTAGGGGCTGGCTAGCATGCCCTGCAAGACTGCAGATGCAAACCCTGCCCTGGATTTGGAGAAGAGAGGCTGGTGGTAATGCTTGGTAAAAGTGTGAACAGATGTCCAGGTGGCAGCTTCCAGGATGTCCCTAGTGGAGACTACTCTGAGGAAAGCTGCAGAGGTGGAGGCTGCTCTGGTGGAGTGTGTCCTGACCCCCTTGGGTGGAGGGTTTCCATGGTGTTTGTAGCAAAAATGAATGCAGTGTGCTATCCATTTGGAAATGGTTTTCTTGGAGATGGCTTTGCCTTCTGCCCGTGTAGCAAAGCTAATCAGCAATTGATCAGACTTTCTGAAGGATTTATTCCTCTCTAGATAGAATCTGAGCATTCTGTGCACATCTAGATAATGAAGAATCCTTCCCCCTTGTTTTGGGGATTGGGAAAAAAGGTGGCCAAATGAATGAATTGGTTGAGAGACACACTAGACACCACCTTGTGCATGAAGAATGGGTTAGTCCTGAGGGATACCCTGTCAGCATGGAAGATGATGAAAGGTTCTATGACCATGAGTGCTTGCAGCTCAGAGACTATTCTGGCTGAAGTGATGGCCAGAAGAAATGCTGTGTTCCAGGCGAGAAATGTTAGCTCTGTAGAATAAGCTGGTTCAAAAGGGGCAGGGTGAGTTTTACAAGACAAAGTTAAGGTCCCAAGCTGGTGTTGGTGCCCTTCTTGGGGGCCTCAAGTTGCTAGCCCCTCTGAGGAACTGTTTGATCAAAGGGTGTGAGAAAAGGAAGATGCCATGGGGGTAGTGGGGACAGGCTGCGCAGCAAGAGGTACCAGTGTTGTTGTGGCCAGTCTGGAGCTATAAGAATGGTCCTTGGTTTTTCCTCCCTTATTTTGACCAGTACCCTGAGGATGAGAGGGAAGGGAGGAAAGGCATAGACCGACAGACTGACCCAGGGGAAGGACAGGGCAGCCACTTTCCAAGCCATGCAATGATGCTCCCTGGACCAGAATTTGCTGAGCTGATGGTTGGTGTGGGAGGCAAAGAGGTCGACCTTTGGGGTTCTCCATTCCTGTGTTATTAGGGTGAAAGTACTCCTGTTGAGTTGCCACTCATGTGGGTCCAGAAGATTTCTGCTAAATTGGTCTGCCAGAGAGTTGAGAGAGTGTGGTAGGAATTGTGTTAACAGGTGGAGTTGCATGGCAGAGACTGTGTGCCAAAGGGTCATGGCCAACCTGCATAGAGGGTAGGAGTGAGTCCCTCCCTGCTTGTTGATGTACCACAACACAGTGGTGTTGTCTGTGTACCTGTGGTGAGGGTCTACGTGGCGGGGTGGGAAGAAAGGCATTCCCTTGTTGTGGGAGCATGCTGTTGCCCACCAAAGGAAATCTCTTCTGAGGCAAGGAATTACAGGTAAGATAGTTTCCAGGTCTTGAGAGTGTTGACACCAAAGGCTCTTTAGGTACCATTGAAGTTTCTTCATATGCAGTCTGGCATATGGAATGAGTAGCATGCAAGATGCCATGAACCCCAGAGCTTGCAGCATCTTCCTTGCAGATTGCTGGGGCCTGGTGGCTAGTTGAGAGAAGTAGGCTGTCAGGAAACTTTGTTTCTCTGGTGTAAGGTATGCCATCTGGGATGCTGTGCCCAGACTTGCTCCCAGGAAGGTATTCCTTTGGGTGGGCACCTGTTTAGATTTCTTTTCATTGATTATGTACCCTAAGGAGGTTAGTAGAGTCTTTACAAAGGCCAGGTGCTTGCTCGTCTAAGTATGGGTAAATTTTAATATTTTTTGTCTGCAAAAGGCAATGGCCGGAGCCAGACATTTTGTGAAAACTCTGGAAGCAGTAGATAAGCCAAAAAGGAAGCACAGAGAACTGAAAGTGTTGAGATCCTGCCCTGAAGCAGAGAAATTTCCTGCATGACTCCCTGATAGGAATGTGGAGGTAGGCCTCTTTTAGATCTAGGGTGGCTAGCCAAGCGTTCTTGGACAGCATGGGTAGCAGCTGCTGGAGGGTGAGCATTTTGAATTTTGAGATCACCAGGAAGGTGTTTAGAATGGATAGCTTGAGGATGAGGCATCATGTGCCCTCTTTTCTGGGCACCAGAAAAAGTCTGGAGTAAAAGCCTTGGCCTACCTGTTCTGCAGGAACATGCTCTACTGCCCACAGAAACAGCAGGGAAAGGATTTGCTTTTGTGCCGTTGCCCACTGATTCAGTGGTAGATCTGGAAACCCTTTTGGGGTTGTAAGGGTGTGGAAGGAAAATATGTATCCCTGAGACACAATGTTCAGAACTCAATGGTCCTTGGTAATGGTGGCCCAGGTGCTTGAGTGAAAGGAGAGTCTTCCTCCTAGGGGTAAGTGAAGGTGGGCAGATGGAGGGTGTGGAGGAGGTGAGTCACTGTGAGTTCTTACCATAAGGGGGTGGCTTAGAACTCCCTGGTTTCAAAGTGGAGGTAGTCCACTGCCTACATCTCTGCATTCCCTGTGGCTGCTGTCTAGGGGTTCTGTTTCCATGGGGCCTAGGTTGGGCTGGTTTACTGGGAGCAGGAAAGGACCAGTGTTTGGAGGGACAATGCCTGCTGAGCCTAGGGGGCTGAACCTGCAAGAAATTCTTAACTGTTTGCATAGATTTGCTTTTTCTTCCATCTTTCTTAAGACCTCTGCTGCCTTAGTGCCAAATAAGGTATTTTTGTTCAAGGGGGCATCCAACAATGTAGATTTGACATGGTCTGACAGGGGCTGTTCTTTAAGCCATGCATGCCTTCTAATTACAGATCCAGTGACTGCTGCCCTGCAAGAAGCTTCTTGGGCATAAAAAACACAGTGCAAGGTGTGTTTAGTTACTTGACTCGCAGAATGCATTAACTCTTGTAAATCTTTAGATTCTGCCCAAGCAGGAAAGAAAGACGTTTTTTGTTTTAAGAGATCTAGGGTATGTTGCTGATATTTCAACATATCAAATTGACAATTTAGTGCCCTGATAGCAAGATTAGCTGAGGTGTATACTTTTTTACCCCATCTGTCCAATGCGTAGGAATCCCTGTCTGAGGGGGGTGGGATTCTTAGCTGAGGTTGCTTTAATCCCTTTCGGCCCTTGAGATATGACCTCAGGGTCAGCTGTAGGATTTCTAAAAAGATATTTGCATGTGTCTGGTTTTCTGGGAGGAGGAGGAAGGGTGTCAGGAGTCAAGCTGGATTTGAGGAAAACATCCTCCACAACATGCAGGACTGGGGGGATGGCTAAGATTCTGTGTTGTGGAAGATCTATGAATTCCCTGAATCTCTTTTTAGACTGAGGGTAGTCTTGACTCTCCCATTGGAAATGTTCCCTTAAGGTATGCAGGGTTTCTCCAAAGGAAAAATCCTCTGAGGGAGAGGCTGAAGGAAAGGAATCCTCTGCATAAGAATTCTCAAAAGTGGAGAGGGGTTTCATGTCTTCATATTCAGATGCATCAGATTCATCTGACTCTTGTTCAGACAAAACTACAGGGGACAGATCTCTTTTCCTTTTGGAGGGGGTAGCTTGGCTTCTCCTGATTAGCATGATAAGGTCTTCCACCATTTTAAGCATTTGAGACTGTGGCAAGGTAGCAGGCGCCTGAGAGTGGGTCTTCGGTTTCTTGGGTGTGGTTCATACCCTGGGCCTAAGAAACTCGGTAGTCTTAGAAAGAACGGTAGTCATGAAAGAAGACGTCGGTTTGTGTTGAGATTCGGTAGTGTGAAGGACTTCCTCGGGAACCAGTGCCTGCTCAGCAGCTTTGGACCCATCCAAGGTTGAGACTACTGCAGGATCCTTACTCAAAGTGTTTTGTGGCATACCGGACTCCGAAAGAGTCTCGGTAGCAGCCTGTGAATCAACAGAAGCGGGCATCAAGGCCTGCAAAAGTGCCTCAATGAGTACCGGACAACTGACAACCAGCTTAACGGAAGAGTCGTCCGTAGGTTTGGACCTGTGCAGTCTGTCTTTGTCTTTATCTTTATGTTTTTTCAGAAGATCTACTGTCAGAAGTTATAATATCTGGCTACGATAAGGGCCCAATGATGGACAGTTCTGGCATTGAACAAAGCACAGAAGCAACAACGAGGGACGTCGTGGTCTGGGCCTAAACAAGTGATGCAGTAAGAGTGGAAGTTTCGGTGTGGTATATGTTTTCCACAGGCGAGACAATTATTAACTTTTTCTGACATCGGTTAGTGCAAGAAAAAAGGACCCCCAATGGGGTACTTAGCTTTAGAAGACTTCAGCTTCAATTCGGTAGACGAAACTCGGGTAATGGTCGACTGGCACTCATGCAAACTGCTTCTGCTTTGGGCTCCACGACAAGAAAGACTGATGTAATGGCATCGGCTGTTTTATTTTATACTACTGATGACCTGACGTCAGTCTTCAAGCGACAGCAACCGAAGCAGAAATACTAAGTCTCTGGTATTCGGGCCGGCCAAGATCTACCCTGGCAGGGATAACCCAAATGTGATGACTGCAACGGTAAAACATGCAGAACCTATACTAAGTCTCTGGTATTCGGGCCGGCCGTGGGCTACCCTGGCAGGGATAACCCAAATGTGATGACTGCAACAGTGAAACATGAAGAACATCTGTAAAAGTACTTATTTATAGACAAAATCATGGGCCCATGATAAGCACTGTAGGGAAATACCAGATGGTTTCTGAAAGCAGTACTGGCACTCATGCACACACAGTCATTATCATGGTGGATGCTTAGTAAGTCAGTGTTTGAGTATTACAGACTGTAGCAAGGACTTACTACAGCTCTTCGCTGCAGTTTAGCAAAGGTATGTGTTACATAGTAAAGAGCTGTTCTGCAGACACAAAACAACTCCTTGTTTAACTTGGAGAAAATTATTGATTAAGTGGAAATGGCAGTCAGTGAACTGCAACAAGAAGCATACAGCTCCTTACTACAGATTAGCAAAGGTGCTTGATACAGCAAAGACCTTGGTCCTCAACTCTGACAGGACATTGATCCCTCACTTCAGTCTTGGGGAGGCCAACAAATGGGCATCACCCAGGCCACCAACCAACCCATATCACTTCAACCACAACCAGAAAAGGTGAAGAACATGGAATCTAAGGATGCACGATACAAGGACTAACAGTGCAAGGAAAGGAAGAAATAGGCGGAAAGTAGAATGTTAAATGCACCTAAAAGTCCAGTATGGCCAGAAACTGAAGAAAACATATCTAGATATAGACATAGATATATATGTGTATGTATGCATGTATATAGATTTGTTTTTATTTTGATGTTTGATGTTATACTAATATATGTATGTGACACTCTTAAATAGTCATTAGTATTTTCTTTTAATTCAAAATGCCCTAATGGAGGCAGTCATACTAACACAGTTTTGCTTTATATTATTACCATAATGCACTTTGTTCCTCAGAAGATGAGCCTTTCCTGTTCTACTGTCTTGCACTAAACCTTTTTTTTGTATTTTCTTAGAATGACATACTTAGAATTTAAGACTAATTTTGAGAATCTCTGTACAGAATGATTTAAATTCTCTTTTCAGTGATACTCTCTAATATGGGTTCTTTGTTAAGTCTTAAACACACTGCAATAGGCAGTTTCTTTTTGTGCTGCAAAAACAGTGCAGAAAATAAAGTAAAACATAGGAATTACTTAACTCTTCTTGTCAGCCTGCTGCTCCCAACATTATTATGTTTTTTCGTCTCAAATTGCAACGTTAAAGACCTGCGGGTTGGCAAAGGCTCAACAGGTCTATGGCCGCAAGGGAGGGAAGGAATGCAGCTCTAAATGACAATACTCAGTAAAAGGGCTGTGAATCCTAACAGACCTCAATGGACTTGAAAGAACAAAAACCTAGAAATACCTTGCTATCTGTGCTTTCCCTTTGCTTGAAACTTAAAATGTGATGGAAGCAATTATCTATGGACCAGGAAGACAAGTTCCTAACTATCCTGAGATTTTATTCACTTCCAACATGGTATGCAACAAGGAAGAAGACTGTAGCTGAAATGCTACGAAAGGGAAGAAACTGCTTACTTATGTTTTTAATAGATGGTGGTGTAGGAATCTTTCTGCAATGAGAAAAATAAATTGGGAAGAGGAAATGCTGTATTTAGACATCAGATGTCAATTAAAGTGTGGACTTAATGCCTGTCTCTGACTGCCATTATAAAAATGCAATGGAATAAAAGGGACACTAGAAGTCATAGCAAGATTCTGATTGGTGACTGTAATACATATTAGAAACTTACTGAGTAAAATCAAATACAGTGTCACTATGTACACCCAGACATTTAAAAGGTGCTGCTATCCCTGATTTCTTTTTTGGAACCTCCCTGTCAATGCTTTTTAATCATGTGCATACCTGCATTCTGCTTGGACTATTTATTTTGCTTTTTGCTAAAGTTAATTGAGGAAGCAGAAAATCCCTTGGAAAACTTGGAGATGGAGGGCAGAAAAATCTGAGAGATTCCCTGAATCAGCTTTCTTCTCTCATCACACTTTCTGATGACCTGATGGAGCAGAAAGTCCAAAAACTAGACCTCTGCCCAAGGGAGAATTCAAAATAGCAGTTTTGACATCCTCAGGGAATTCCAAGAATGCAGCCAGGCAAACTTCCTCAAAACAGTTTCAGAGGCAGCAGCCCTGAAAGTAGTATCCACAGAGTCATGAACACATTTTAAACAATGTGTCGTGACTTGAGAAACAGAAGAAACCAAATTACACAAAGCAGACTTCAACTCACAAGAGGAAACTGATGCCAAAACATTCCTCATACATTCACAATTTGCCAAGATAAAGTTCACCACATGTGCCCAATAAATGAGAATTCTAAAAATGAAAGTTGCAGAAGCATACATTTTTCCCAGACTTGGTTAAAAGCCTTCCCATCCTTGTCAAAATATGACAGATGAGAATTAACAAAATATTTAACATCAACTGGATTCACTAAAGCAATAGCTGCTAGGTCAGGTCTGGGATAAGTCTATAAAAATTTAAAAGACTGAGAAACTTTATATAATCTGATTTTTGGGGAGGCAGCAGGATATCAAAGAGACAGCAGGCTGTGAGAAAAACATCTTCCAAGGCAGTGAAAACTGGAGGTACAGGTAAAGGTTCTGGAAATTCCAGTTGCAACAAATCATAATATTTTCTGAGGGAATGGGAACCTCACTATTTTCCCATTGAAAATATTGATATAGCCTAAAAACAGTCTCAGAGAATTGTTGATATGTAAAATCAGATACCAAACTCTCCTCAGAATCTGAATCAGAAACCTGAGGAGAAAGAATTGCATCTGTCCCTTCAGAGTCCTCTACAGGTTCAGACTCTTGAACCTTTTAATGGAAACAGGAATCCCTTTCTCTCTTACAAGGAACAGCTTTATAAGAAGGGTCAAGAGCCTGCATTAAATCCTGAACTAAGCTCAATAAATTACTTGTGTCCTGTATAATGGAGACAAAATAAGACAAAGGTTTTGTTTTGTGTTTCTTGTTGGTAAGAATTTCAGAAGAAACACAACTAGAATTGCCAGGAATAACTTCCCCAGGGATGGGCACAACAATATGGCTAGGCAAAGGTACTTGCCTGGACCCTTCTCTGAAGACTGACAAGAGTGGGTCTTCCTTACCTGCTAAGAGAACACCAACAGCTGCAGAGGACATCTCTAACCCATGGTCCATGGTGGCTGTAAGGACTATCCCAGAGGGATCTGAAGAAAAAGATGAGTGGTCTGAGGAAACAGCTTTGGCCACAGCAGATTCAGCCACCTGCAGCTGAGGCAAATTATCAGCATGCTGTGGTGGCAAAGGTTGCTAACAATCTTTTTATTTTTGTTTTTGTGACTGGAAAAAGGTCCAACTGAGGAAATAGTACATTGTTCCATGGTCAAGCTGAAAACAGTGCTTGATTCCAGTGTAGGCTTAGTAGTTATAGTTGATAAAACAGATAAGTAGCAAAAAAGCAACTTTTTCCCCAGAAAAAAATATAATAAAAAGCATTTTAAGCACTTACTCCAGCCCCAAAAGTTAAATTAACAAGTTTCTCCACAAAAGTAGTTTTAAACAACTTTTAACAACTTTTTACCACAAAACTAAAAAATGTACTCCTGTTATAATAAAAGACAGTCAAAAAATATTTTTTTTCCTAGCTTAAAAGAAGTTATTTTCCAGAAAAGTAAAAGGCAAAGTGTAAGGTCCTCACCCAAAAGGAACTTATCTACTCAACAATGGAACAGCATTAGCCAGTTTTCAATTCCTGAAAGCCTGCAGATGAGTGTTCGTCTCAGTGGCAGGGAAGCTCTGAGGGCCGTGGCATCTAAACCTGAATATTAATGAGTTCAGCTTGAGTTGACTAACAGTTTGGGCAAGTGGAAGGTGCCCTGAAGCACTGGAAGCTAGCCAGCTGTTATATCCCACACAGGATATAACCCATACAGCTTAGCTTCTGCAGCAATGATCATAATGATGAACACTGTGGTATTATTATGTCTTACCTTCAAGTGAGAACAAACCAGAAGGTGAACACCATATTTTACTTCAAAATCATTATGGATCTGTAATTTTTAACTTTAAGCAGAATATGTTAAAATGGTTACATAACAAAAAATAAATGTCACTATTGCAAAACATACCATGAACAGTATCCCAAAAATCAGATTTGGAGCTCTAAATCTGCATGCAGTGCTGATGGAACACTCTCCATGTATATACTCTGCAACTAGAGATACTTCTCATTAGGGACGTGATTCAGTATTTCATTTTTATAATGGCAAAAATGAGATGCTAATGTTTCCATTGGTGCATTTTACATTTTTGGTGACCTTATTGAAACTAATTATACAGAGATGCATAACACTATCAGATGAAAGTACGCATCTTTGAGTCCCACAATTGCATTAGCCTTCATATTACAGATTATAATTTAAACCTGAAAGAATGCAGCCAGAGATGTGCCCATTATCAGCTTTCTCTGTGCTGTAGTAAACAGGTGGTGCTAAAAACTAATATGCATGCTTGAACAACAGAAAGCTGGCCACTATGCAAAATCATGGCAATGCCCTCAATATAAAAACTTAAAGCCACTGCAGCAATAATTAGACAATATTTTCAGCATACGAAGAGCCTGATCAGAGAAAATAAAAAAAATGATAAAATGGAAGGAAAACAAATGAGATGTTCATAGGTAGTGTTTTTCTTAACTAGGATTTAGTTTGATCTAATCAGCAGTAGAGTGTGTGCATGGGGGGGTACATGTTCTAAAACGCACTTTTACGGTCCTGTTTATACCGTTAGCCCTGAATAGGCTAGTTTAAAATTAAACAATAAGTACATTTTCCACACCTACTTTTTAAGTATATAAAAGCTAATATGTTTAACATTGTTAAAATATTTCTGATTTTTTGTTACTGACGATCGGTTGTCTGTGATGAATATAGGCTTGTTGCTTTGGAACATTACTTGGGTTTCATGATTTTTGGAAATTACTGTGACTGAGCTCATCAATGAATTTTTAAGACCGCTAGTTTTTTTTCCTCAGCACTTGTGGTGGTAGAGTTAGAACTACACAGATTCCTGTGCTTGTTCATTTTTTATTACATGCTTTATCATATGCTCACAGGAGTGTACACAAGGTCTTACCAGATATTTACCTTTCCCTGTCTTGCACAGTCACCTACACATGAAACTATTATTTCTTGCATTTTCTGTATGAATGAATGAACAAGATGCCAACTTGTCAGATATTTGCACTATACAAACATGAAACCAATAGTGGAAACTACGCAGTGGGAGACCACTGTTAGCCAGTGCCAAATGGGGGGGTTGTTCATAAACACTTGTAAGAACACAAGGCTTCATAAGATGAGAAAGTTAATGTATCCTGACTTATTGTAAAGACTGCACAGCCAGAGTTAATCTGTACATTTTCTTAGTATAGATTGTTATGTATACACACAAGTCTGTAAGGCCTAAGGATTAATAATATACCTTAGAGTAATTAATAATATACCTTAGAGTAAACTCAGAGGTTGATGCCCATTGGAATATAAATATATTGACATTTCTTCTTTATCTGTAAGCAGTCTCTTGTAAACAGCAAATTATGAATATTAGATATACATGATACATGAAACAGTACAGTTGTATAAGTCCTACTTACCCAAAACAGTAGATGTTTGAATGTCTTCACTGCTGCAGTAGTCCATCCGACACAGCATCCAGCCAGCTTGCCAAACCTCTAATTTCCAACCCTCCCTTTCACTCACTCTGGCTGCTGATAGGCTGCACCCTTCTTGGAGGAAAGTATATCACCAACCAGAGTGGGGTGAGCTAAATCTTAAAGATTTTACTGCCCCAAGAAAGGAAGGAAGATTCATCCTGAGCCAACAATCAATAATCATCATAAAAATCATTCAAATAACAACAACAATGGCAACAACTGTAACAAAGGAGGTTGTGCCCCACCACAACCATCTACAAAAGGGAATGGTGGGTGGGTGCAGCTACTGCTATGGGTAAGTAGGACTTACACAACTGAATTATGTTTTTCATTCTCACTGCTGCAGTAAGATATGAGTAGATTTCCAAAGCTTACACTATCTGGGAGGAGGAAGGACAGAGGTCTAGAAGCCTGTCATGGACCTGGAGAAGGAATACAGTTTTTTAATGGTTTGTGAAGGTATGAACTGAGGACTAAGTTGCTGCTTCTAGAATGCTTCTAGAATACTTCTAGAGTCCACACCTTTCCATTATGCCACTGAAGAGGACAAAGCTCTGGTAGAATGTTGCTTAACTTTGCCTGGAATGGTTATACAATGGTGGGAATAGCAAAAAAAAAAGAAACAGAGGACAACCATCTGGATATAATCTGTTTAGACACAGGTTGGCCTTTTAGTCCCAGCATAGGAAACAAACAGCTGTTTAGCCTTTCTAAATGACTAGGTTCTGTCAAGAGAGTACCTGAGCTGCCTATGCACATCTAATATATGTAAAATCTTATGTTTATCATATTGATCACAGCTGCAATAGCCTTAGCTATACGGGGTTATATCCTGTCAAGGATAGAACAGACGGACAGCTTCCAAAGCTTAAGGGCACCTTCCATGCATCCAAACTGTCACATAGCTTGAGCTGAGATAACTAAAAGACAAGTTTGGCCATGAAGCCCTTCAGAGCTTTACTGTCACAGAAGAGCATCCACCTTTGAAGCTTTCAAGGATTAACCATCAGCTTTTGCTTTCCTTTGCTAGGCAGACAAGTTCCCTCTGGGGATAAAGTTACATTTTCTTAATTTTGTTGATGTTTTATTGCTTTGTCTTCATGAAAGTTATTTTAGAACTAGGAGTGTTGTGTTTTAACAGACTGTCTCTAGACTGTAACATACTTTTAAATAGAGTGCTTGTTTTTTCTGTTAATTTAAAAGTGGTACAAAGTAACTGAAAAACATTTTTTCCTGTGGAAAAATTTTTTTTTTACTTTTCTGGGGCTGGCAAGTGATTTTTACTCCATTTTTTTCTGTCAAAAAAATAACTTTTATGGACTGGTAGTATTTACTGCAATTGTTGCTTGTCTTCCCTTGGAAATAGGCACCATTTTCAGCTTGACCATGGAATAGACTACTGATTCCACAGTGAGTCTTTCTTCCAGCCGCAAAAAATTAAGCAAACAGCCTTTGCCACAACAGCAGGATAGCAATTTGCCTTAGCCACAGGTGAGCGACTCTGCTGTGGCCATTTGTTGTACTTTAGACCACTCATCTTTTACCCTGGATCTCTCTCATGTAGCACCTAGAGACACTATGGATCAGGGGTTAGCCTCATCCTCTGGGGCTGTTGGGGTCCCCTCAGTGGGCAAGGGAGAGCCAATCTTGATGATCTTGAGTAAGAGAACATGAGAGGTTTCCCTATTGTGTCAGAATACTGTGCTCATATCTGGGAAAGCTGCTGCTGCCAATAGTAACACAGTTGTCCCCATTTTTCCTGTCAAAAAGAAAACCAAGCATGCATCTATTCCTCTTCATTTTATTTTTGGATAAGAGTAGTTTACTGGGTTTGTCTCAGGGTTCAATTCAGGCTATTGAGCCTTCTCGCAAAGAAGTTTCTCTTAAAAGAAAGAGGGATTCATCTTTTCCTGAAGAGACTCAATATTCTGAATTTCAGCAGAAGGTGCAGGGATGGATACAGGATTTTTCCCTCAGATTTCAGATAAAAAATCAGAGGAGAGCTCAGTTTCTGGTTCTCCATGTGAAGGTTTTCCTTCTCTGAGACTATTGTTAAAATGATTCACTATTTTCACTCGGAGAACACTGAGTTACTCAGTCCCTCAGAAATTTCTGGATAGTCAACCAGCTACCCCCAAAAGGCATATAGGATGTATAAAGTTCCTCAGTATTTTAAACCTTTATACACTGTTCCCAAATATGACCCAGCAGATATAGCTTTACTTGATCTCACTATTGCTAAGCACATAATTAATTACAATCCTACTTCTTCTGATAAGGATTGAAAAATTATTGACAGGTATGAGAAAAAATATATACTTTCTGCAAATTTGATTTTCAGAATTTTGAATTGTCAGGCTCATATGTCAAAGTTTCTTTTCTGAAAAAAATTGTGAAAGTATGAGGAATGTTTTTTCTGCAGTTTCTTCTTGTGCGGAAAACTGTGCTTTATTAAATATTAAATAATTTAGTTACTTCTATTGCACAGGTCACTACTCATTGTTTACTGAGTGTGTATGACTCTGTTGATATCTCATCCAGGGCTATGGCCACTGGTACTGTTTTGAGGAGGTTTGCAAGGCTGCATTTTCAGAAACTCCCAAATGATGTTAAAAATGAGATTTTAAATTCTTCTTTGGATAGAGATTTAGTGGTTGGCCCCCTACTGCAGAGGTGATCAAAAAGTGTGGTGAAAGGGACAAAATGATTCAGAGAATCTCTTAGATCTTTCAGCCCTCCTTTACAAAATTTTCCAAGATATTTTCTATCTGCTCATCCAATTCTGGCAAAAACGGAATAAACAGTCTCAACGAAATACAGTTAAAGAGACATTTAGAAAAAAACTGGCAAGGTGATTCCAAAAATAAGTCTCAAACCTCACAAAACAAAGGAAAGTACAAGTCTGAATGACTATTAAAGATACCTTATGACCCCCTGCTACCCTGGCCCCATTTTTCTTCCAGAAAGTCTGAGTCCCCACTTTTCTCATTGGCAACAGATTGTTTCAGATAAATGGGTCTGAAAATCATTCATCAAGGCTACAGATGGCAACAGGACTAATTTCTTCCTTTCCAGTGAGTCTTTCCTCATCCTCCAGATCACATTCTTTTGTTTCTACTGGTTCTTCATCACATGTTTTCTCAAGGAGTGATAGAACCATTCCTCCTTCCCATGTGGGGAAGGGTTTTATTCAAGGATTTTCCCAATGCCAAAGAAAGAAACTGCTTGGAGACCAGTTCTGGATCTTTCTTCCCTAAACCTGTTTGTGATGGTGTCCAAATTCAAAATAATGTCACTTCACAACCTGTTACCTCTTCTTCCTCTTTCAGGTTTCCTGGCAACAGTAGATTTAAAAAACACATCATCACAACTCTATTCATACAGACTTCAGATGTTTCTTATGATTCTGTGTGTTTGGATCACACTATCAGTTCTCTGCCTTACCCTTGGATAATTCACTGTACCAAAAGTGTTGGCAAAGTATCTGGCTCCAGTTATAGCTCATTGCAGGCTACAGTGTATCAACATTTTCCATATTTAGAAGACTTCCTTATCTTTGCAGAGTCTTTTTCAAATTGTCAGGAATCTCCCTCTTGGGTGAGAGATCTCTTACACAAGCTGGGATTCCAAGAGAATATTCAAAAGCCTTTCTTGACTCCTTTACACAGGATTTGTGTTCCTGCTATGTCAACTAGACACTTCAGTCCAAAAAGCTTTTCTTCCACAGGAAAAAAATAGATCTTTATCTAGATCTATTTTTAAGGTTTTCCACTGAGACTTTGGTCACTGACAGGAAGTACCTCAGTGGAGAAACCAGCTCTCCTTTACGTCTGAATCAGAAATAGAGGATCATAGATCAAGATTAGTGCTAGGCTAAAAGCCCTTGTGGGCCATTTTTTTAAGCCTAGCCAATTACCTCATGTAAGAATCAAACCCTGTACCTTGTGTCTGTAAGGTAAACACCTTAGCCATTATACCAGCTTCCCACCTACAATACCAGCTTCCCACCCACTAAAATAAATATAGCTGGATTCAAACCTTGTGTCATTTGTGCTCTGAACAGAAGCTCACTACTCTTACACTTGCTGCCAAATCTGAGGACAAAACCCTGAATCCGTCCCTGCAACTTCCTGTTCAGATTCAGAATCTTGAATCTCTTCAAGAACAGAGGCATCCCTCATTCTTTTACTGGAAACTACTCCACAAGAAGGAAAAATAGCCCGAATCAAACCCTGAGCCAGTCCCAGTAAACTACTTTTATCCACAGAAATTTGAGGAATAGATACATGCTTGGTTTTCCTTTTCTTTTCACAGGAGAAATGGGGCAACTGTGTTACTAACAGCATCCGCTCCTTACCCCAGGAGTGGGCACAGCATTCCGACACAACAAAGAAACTTTCCCTGTTCCCTCTCCCAAGACCAACAAGAGTGGTTCTCCCTTGCACCCTGAGGAGACCCCAACAGCCACAGAGGATGGTGCAAACCTGTGATCCATACTGGCTGCAGGTGAAAAAACAGATGAATCTGGGTTAAAAGATGAGTGGTCTGAGGTACAACAAATGGCCACATCAGACTCACCCACTTGCATCTGAGGCAAACTGCTAGCCTGCTGTGGTAGCAAAGACTATTTGCTTAATTTTTTTTTTTTTTTTTTGTGGCTGGAAGAAGGACCAACCATGGGAGTGACAATCTGTTCCATGGTCAAGTCAAAAATGGTGCCTCTATCATGGAGAAAATAAGAAACAATGCCAGTAAAACTACCAATCCACAAAAGTTACTTTTTTACAGAAAAAAACACAGTAAAAAGCACTTTCAAACATTACTGCATCCGCACAACACTAAAATAAACACAATTTCTCCTCAGCAAATATTTTGTCAGCTAGATAACACTACTTTCAAACTGACAGAAATTAGTGCTCCATTTAAAAGTACTTTACAGTCTCAAGGCAATATGTTAAAACACAACACTCTTAGGACTCTGAAGAGGAAAGTAATAAAACATCAGTAAAAGTTAGAAAATGAAAAGGATATTTTCCCCAAAGGGTACTTATCTGCCCAGCCAAGGAAAGGACAAGCCAACAGTCGATCCTCAAATCCCTCAGAGAAGAATACACTTTGGCAGCTGTAAAGCTCTGAAGGGCTTTGTGCCCAAACTTGTCTTTTAGTCAGCTCAGCTCAAGCTGCTTGACAGTTTGAGTGCATTGAAGGTACCCCAAAGCTTTGGAAGCTGGACAGCTCATTTACTGTTAGCAAGGTATAACCCATACAGCTAAGGCTACTGCAGCAGTGATCAATATGAAGAACATATAGAGCTTCGGCAAACTGTCCAGATGCTGTATTCTTAGCAGGACACTATCCATAGCTACAGCAGCAGTGAGAATGAAGAACATGTATGTATTTCTATCAGACTGCTTTATTTGTTACAGTTTGGCTTCACTTCTTAGTTTTCTTTGCATGCTGTAAACTTAGTGGTTAGTATTAGGCTATATAACTATATTTCAGTATTTCAATTCATTTTTTTTCACCGAAAAAAGAAGTGCGTGAAATACATATTCAGAGACCTCTGTCTTTTTGTATTGCCTTTGGGACCATTTTATAATGACAAATTTTTAACAACAAAACAAGAGTACATATAATCATTTCATACCAGCATGACATTGGTTGAATCTGCAACGAGCTTAACATATGGTTTGAGAATTTCATAGTGAAATCCAGGGGTCAAAAGTCTTCGATGACGGAACCACTTCTGCCCTGATAAGACCAATAAGCCATCTCCTAGAAATCACAAGAAAAAACAGAATTATTTGGTTGCTACAGTTACTACATTCAAGTTCACTGACCAAATTAGTAGTCTATAGCAAAAAGGAATATCAAATATCAGGACCGAGTCTACTGCACAGTAAGTCAGTGATCCATAACACAGAACAACGTTCTCTCTCCTGAAGTCTCAAAAGAGGTAGGTTTGTAAAGATATCTGGCATCAAAAGACATCCACTTTCAATGTGCCGTCTTTCTGGGCATTGAGCATATTTTTTCTTAGTGTAATGTTTGTAAAAAATTTAAGTTCAGTATCAGACCTAACAGAATAAAAGCATGTAGGCCAATTTACTGAAAGTTAAACTAAAGACTATGGCTAAATCAACCCTAAAATGGAATTTGAGTTTGGCTGGGTGTTGCAAATACAGTCAGAACTCCACAACATCAGCCATATAAGATAAAAACACTTAGAAGAAAAAAAAAACTGAGCCTGAAGAACACCAGCAGACAAAAAAAGGAATCCATGAACTTCAACTATCTTAGATCAAGAGCTACCCATCAAATAACTCTGGTGACAATGAATGCTTGAAACTCATTCTTAAAATCTGTTTGCACAGACTTAAAAAATCATTTTTTAAGGGGCCAAGACCTCCCCATGTCTTCAAACTTACATATATACACCAATTCTTTAGTCATAAAACACTGCAGAAACAGAAACCTCCCAAAACAGCATGCAGAAGTCTTGAGCAATCAATGTTTTTCCTCTAATATAACTAAGCAAGTGATTCCTAAGGGAGCACTAATTGTGGAAGCAGAGGACAGTCAATCTATGATGGAAAAAGGAAAAAGAAACAAAGATGTGAAGGTCAAATGTGTAGGTCTAATTGTAATGCTCCACAATGGCAGGTTAGACTGTGAGAGTTTGTGCTGAAATACAATTAACCTGAGAAGATGCAACCAGCAAAGGTCCTGATTTAAAAATACCTTCACTGATTATGGTCACAGTGGTGAAAAATTAAAAAAAGAAACTTGTACAGATGTGTTTTAATTGTTTGACTGCAGTGGGCCCACTGAAAACTATGACTTCATTTCAATCTGGGATGCAACCTAAACCTTTTGTTTCAGTTTCTTTTTGAGTACACAGTTTTGTTGTCTCTGTATAGTAAGTCAATCTCTATGACACTAGCATGAATACCATTTTGGTAAAAAGCACAAAACAAACATTCACACAAAGCCATTTAAAATATCGTTTTCTTTAGAAGAATTCAAAAGTCAACAACTCAGAGGTTACAATATTTTGGGGGAATGCTGACTTCTTCCATGCAGGTCAGCTTCATTTGTGCAGCCAGTTTTTTCACAAGCGTACTTCACAAATCTGTCCATTAAACAGTTGTCCCACTCTCTACCTCTTTTAAAAGCAGAGGATTCTGAGGAAGAAGAGAAGCAATGATATTACAGATTAATAATGGAAGCTTAAGTTTATTATTTTTTTTATATATACTTTTAACCAGCATGCCTGCTGACTATCAAACCTTCCCCTGTAGGTCATGTGGCCGTCTGCGTCTCTGTATATGGCACTCCCAGCATAAAGGCATGAGTTGTCAGAGGTGCCATAGTTCAGGCAGCCACAGTAGTTATCTGTGCCTCTACCAGCCATTTCCAGTGAAGACGTTCTAATTATGGTGCATTCCCTTTCCCTGAGTGGGAAACATGCAACTGACATCACCAGAGGGGTAATTAACCCTATAACCTTTACAATCCATCTAACCAACTCCTTTTTTTCCCAGGATTACATCTTTTTTATTACTTATTGTTCTTATCCAATATTAGAAGTGTACTCAACATATTGTACTAAATGTCAATTTCTATGGTATTGTTTGGAATATGTGCTCTGTACTCTTTCTTTGAGCTTTTTTTTTTAAATAGTGTACTCAACATAACATATTGTACTATCTCTAATTCTTTTATATTTGTATTGTTTGGATGTGCTCTTGTACCCTCTGTTCTTTTGTTTTTCTCCCCCACTGCAGCTGGACTATCCCGGTACAAATGTAAAAAATAAATAATAATAAATTAAACCTTCCCCACATGAATGCATACTTCCATGAACTTGCAATGAAGGCTACCACCAAATGTCAGCTCAATGAATGAAATGCACACTCATTTGTCATATCCACATTTGGTGCTCCCTCCTCAGAAGTTTCATGGGAACTCTTGAACTGCTTCAACACCCATCTCAACCAGTACAGGCACACTGTTCTTCCCATACAAGCTCCAACAGACACCTAAACCACTAATCAGGGCCACATCACCAGGACCACAGTCAAAGAATTATCCCTCTACCCCACAGGAGCTGGCTAATCTCAAGCTTGTCATTATACAAAGTAGGAGGATACATCCGCTATGTTATTGGGTTCCACCTCAAAGACAAATATTAATGAAACTGTGAACCAGATGAAGACATTTTTGAAATAAACAATAAGAGACGTCTTCTCCTAAAAGAACATACTTCAGCTACAGTAGGAATAATCAGCCCCAGTGCTCAACTAAACCTACGTTTTTCTTCACATAAAGAATATAGTAGGAGAAACATCTGAGCACTCACATAACCATGCACCAATGCCCAGATGTCCCAATAAATTATACAGACTACTGTACAACTCCGAGCAATTAAACAAAACTTATGCTCTGATGGGCCCCACTACTATCACTCAAAACTCAACTTCTCCAAACACAAGTTCACAGTAACATATCAATGAAACAACTTGCCCAAGTATGTATAACATTTAAATACATGCAACCGTGCATAACATTACTTACTCAAGTACACATAACATCTAACCACACATATACATTTCTATAAAATAGTTTTGTGCAAATGTCATTTTCACAAAACTCCAAAAAGCACTTTTTAGTGTGGCAAACCAATACGCACCCCATATATGAAGCATCTCTCTTACTTTATTAATTCTCACTTGAGGTCACAGCACATCACTGAACACAATCACTAGAAATCGAAAATCACGTGCTGCCATTCTCTGAGATGCTGCAATCTCATTAACACATAATGCAAGCCTATACACATCTCTACAAAGTATAGCAAACACAAAAAGATAATGAAACAATACAACAAGCAAACATATTCAAGTAACTGTAAAAAGGAGAAGTTGGGTCGAGCTAAAGGTAAGTTAAGGTAGACATTTTAGTGCTGGATAGGCTGCATATTCCACCAAAACAAGCCAAAAACTGGAGCTTTTTCATCAAATAGGGAAGCTACTGAACTGGATAATTAGAATGGAAAGGTCTTCACTGCCACCACATTGACATTATAAGCTTAAATTCACAAGCCCTGAACAAATACAAAATGATAAAGATACCTCCCCAAGAGTGAGGAAAAGCACAAGCTTTCCAAGTTAAGCAAAACAGCTTGGGGAGCACACAGGAAGGGACAGTTACAGTGCCATAGATACATCATACACAGCATTAGCCTGTCGTCCTAAGATGCCATGCCTGACCCAAACCCACCTCCCTGAGAATAGTGAGGCAGACTTAATTTCTGAAGACAAAGCAGAGCATTTTCCTGCAAACTAGTAGGAAAGAAGGACAAGACTAAACTTATAGCGAAAGAAATCTTCTTGATCCATATGAAAATGTATAGCAAGAAATTTCCTGCCCCAGGAAAGCTTTCTCTTGAAAAGATCAACAAACGAAAGAAAAGCATGCGGAAACCAAAGCTGGCCAGCAAATCTAAGCCAGGGTCTTTTAAAACTTGAAATTTAGCAGCATCCTTTTGTTTCTCACCAATTTCTCAGACTCTGCATGCATATCGCAGCATACCTGTGGATATTTTTTTATTTTCAAAATACTGAAACTTATTTTGTGATTACCAGTAAAAGACAAGCACAGCCTAGAAGAGGCCAAAGGAATACCCCAGAGTTTTCATTTCACTACAAGCTATGCAAGGCAAGCCAGGAACCACAAATAACTGCCTTTCTCTGGCCTGCATTCTGGTCCAAAACGTACTCAAACAAACACAACAGAATCCAACCAAGTGTTCCAAAGAAAGGACAGGTTTATGTTCAAAAACATTGTCACTGAAACCAAAACTCCTTCAGGCCAATTTTGGATTTAAACACCCCTGAATAAGTCTGTGAAAGGTTGTCACTTAAATATTATAATAATTTCATCCTTGCTAACAATGATTTCTCAGGTAGTGGGACTTCCAAGAAGGCTGCACACTGATCAACAGATTGATTAGCACTTTCTCGTGTGAAAATTGATACTTAGAAAACAAATAGTGGAGTTTAGTAGCTTGGGTAAAATTTAGTTACTGGCTAGTAATTACACAGCCTAGATTTTAGCAAGAAGACGTTTGGAGAAAAGTAACAGAAATCAACCAGAAAGGGAGAAGAAAAACTGTATAGGAAGAATCAGGCAAATGCTTAGCAAAAGGCAGTTCAACTTTTAGCTTTGGTACAGAGATGGCTTCTAGTAGTTTAAGGGAAAAATAAATTAAATGTGCTTGGACATATTTAAAACAAGCGAAACATGAAGGATTATATAAAGTCAAATAACAAAAGGCTGGAAAAAATAGAAAAACATATAAGAAGTTTTAACAAGTGATTCAATGAACTGATTAACGTGCACAAATCAGAGGGTGAAATGAAGAAAAAGGCTGACTAAATATAAGGCTTCAGATGAGCTGTTTAAAAACAGAGGAGATAGAAGACATTGTGTGCAGAGAGACGTGGTTTTCTGCTGTGTCAGAAAAAAGTGGAAGGAACAGACTCCATTAATGTTACAAAAGTGCAGATAAGCAACTGGAATGGTGCTCCACAGCAGGATTTGTTAACTGAAAGACACACTGTATGTATGTTCCAAATCTAGACGAGACCTGCATTGGTAAAGATACAATTATACCAGCAGAAAGAGTCGCTACTGACAAAACTGTAGCAGAGGGGGAAAATATTAAAAACTGGGGAGAGCAGATTGTGTAAAATGGTTATTTATTGTAGACCCAGCAAAACAGAAGTAAGTTTATCCCAGCAATCAAGGAATGTTGAGAAGGAGGAGTGAGATTCAAGCTGCTGTATTCCACCTTTCTTCAGCATAATTTTGAGGAGGATCAAAGCCATTTTTGAATGCAGATCAGGCTAAAGACAAAATAAAAAAGTTTAGCCAACAAAGGGCGAGCCAGCCAACAAAAGGGGACTCTGCTTTTCATTATTCTGACAATAATAAAGCCTACAAAGAGACTCCCAGTGAAACCTGTTCCAAAAGAAAACACTTCTGTGACAGAAAAAGCACAGGAGATGACTAAAAAAACGAGGTTGTTCTGCACATCTTACTTTTTAACTCGAGTCAAATGCACTGAAAAGATTTTACAGCTTGTTTTGAATGATGTTTGAAATGTATATACTCTCCAGGGTTGTAAATCAGCTACTACATACTATGTTACCTCACTTTTAATTTTTGATGTAACTGTGCTTGTTTTTATACTTGTTTCAGTATATGTCTTTGTACTTAATCTTTGTAATTGTTCATAGGTGTGTTCTAGGCTAATGGCCCTGGAGCCTTTACAAGCCTAGCCCATAGGATGAACCTGGCATCGTGCCACCCAACCTTAGTTCCTAGTGCCTCTGTCGAGTAGGGCCACTGGAGTGATCCCCGGGGTGAATTTTCTACTTCCCATCCACTCATCAAGATTTCTCTTGAAGAGGGCCAGTGAGGTGCTCTGCTTGACATGTATGGGAAGTCTATTCTATAGCATGGCATTCTTTGGGTTATGAACCTGTTCCTCCAGCATGTTTTCCGTTGATTGTAATAATGAGGTTGAGGTTTTCCAAAGATAAAAATGTTAAGGTCCTTTAATTTTTTTTTTTTTTTGTAAGACTCTTCTACTCCTTGGCAAAGCGGTCACTGCAGTTGTGAAATAAAGGTCCAGCTTTATGTTCCATAAATAAAAGCTTTATGAAAGATGGAGCTTTTCTCCCCAGGCCTCTGCTAAAAAAGGGCTTCAGCACAGTTGGACTAACCCAGTTAATAAATAAATAAAATAAATAAATTTGAAGATGGGGAGGATCAAGAAGGTGGCCAGCAACACTGAGACATTAGTGAATAATTCTGAGACTATAAAGCACCAATCCCATTAAATATAGGAACAGACATGTGAAATGTGGTTTTGCAAGACATGGCTGAGAAAGACTAGACTTTTTCTGACTGTGTTAAACTAGAACTGAACTGCACAGCATATACCCAGCTTTATGTCATTAATGTTTAAAAGGGCAATGAAAAGACTGAATGAAGAAATAAATGTAAGTAAAACAGCTTTTTATCATTAAAAATATTTATATAAAATTTCATAATTTAAACTGCGTGTTATATTGTAAAGCAGTTCTGTATAATGTGCAGTCAGGGTATTTTAAATGTGAGGTGGGCAGTGTCTTATCAGTGACTGTATATGTTAAAGATATGAAAGCAAAAAAGCACTTTTCTTTGCTGTATGTTATTCAGGCTCCACCCTGTAGCAAGGTTAAGGCTGCATCGAACAAGTTAAAAATAATGTTGTGACCTTGAGCTGATGTGATGGGGGGATGTAAACATGTATTGATCACGTTAAGTGTACAATTAAGATAAATAATTAATTAATGACTGGTGCAGGAAGCATTGCCTCAAACTGAATGCCAAGAAATGCATCATTATCCCCTTTGGGGAAAATGGCATCCCCACTAATTATCACATTAATAACAATATACTAAGCACGCAATCAGTCGTGAGGGACTTGGGACACCCAGGCTGATAGCAACCTGACTTTTGACAACCACGTTGCCTACATTGTATGGAAGGCTTTCTACATTGCCCACCTCATAAGTAAGGGTATTTCATCCGGGAACAAGGAGGTCATACCATCAATGTACTCCTCTCTTATCAGACCCATTATAAAGTACAATGCTCCCTTCAGCATATACCTTGCCAAGCACATGCAGCAGGTGGAGAGACCACAGCAGTTCCTGACCAGGAAAATCCAGGGTGTCAAACACCTATCGTATACAGATAGGCTAAAAGCCTTGTCCTTCTACTCAGTCTCATACAAACTGCTCAGAGGTGACCTGTGTCTGTCATACAAGGCCATCTCAGACCCAGCCTTGATGGAGTTGTTGCATATCTGTAAGTCAAAGTCTACTCGCGCAACCCACATGCAAGGCCTTAACCTGGTCTGTGACATTAATAGAACTTGTTGACAGGATAGATATGTGCCCCAAGGACTCCCCCATTTGTGGAATAGACTCCCTCTCCATGTCAAGCAGAGTACCTCTCTAGCATTATTTAAGAGGAACCTGGACGACTGGATGAGAAACAGAAAATACACCCCTGGGTTCCCACTTGTGTCCCTCTTGAACAGGGGAAACAGGTACTGACTTTGTGGGAACATGGCTGAAATTATAGAGGTGGATATCCAGGGTAGGGGATGTAAAAGTATATTTATCACATTATATGTAGAATTACCAATAAATAGCCTAATATCATCCTATGAACCTACAATAATTTCCCCTGTTTTTACAGAGGTGGATATCCAGGGCAGGGGATGTCAAAGTATATTGATCACATTATATACAGAATTACCAATGCAAAGGAATTTTATTCAGAGGCCACTTTATACAATACAGCAAAACAGCTGTTTTCCTACCTTCAGAGTATTACTGTCTCTCACAAGTGGATTCTGATTACCATTAAAGTATGTTGAATTAAGATAATAATTTCCTTTTTTATAGAGAAGGAGCTATAGACAAGTTTATTTAAGCAAATATGCCTAAAAATAAGATAAAATATTGAAAAGGCATGGAAAATTATAGCTCTTTTTCACTTTTAAAAAGTCAATTAGCTATTTTTTTCATTATCTAAGGCTTTCACTTGGAGACAAAAAGTCTGTAAGTGCAAGCAATTAATCCAGAGAGGATTGAACAGTGAGTTCTGAGTAAAATTTACAAACATCCTTTCATTTATCTGCAAAGTTAATAACTGCTTTTGCTTTCTTCTATTACTAATTAGGGGACAAGAAGTCTGCATAATCAAGCAATTAATCATAAGATGTATAAATTATATCTGCTGAGTGAATTGTACAAAGTACAGCATAAGTAAAATTTTAAGGTAAACTGGCAAGCAGTTCAGTGAAAAATAAATGAACTTTGAAACTGTAAGAAGTGAGTAAGTTATACAAGTAGGTCTCCCCAGCAGCCATAGAAATGTAATGCCTTTAATATAACAGCACACAATTTTATTATTTATTTTATTTATTTATGACATATGTTTACCAGGTGGTGTCCACCTGGGCCAGGGCCCTGTTTTCAGCAGAGACCCGGGGAGAAAAGCTGCACAGTACAACAAAAAACAACAATATTTCAAAGAATACTTCAGCGAATACAATACAGGGAATAGTACAGAAGAATGCAATCTTAAAAGTACGGTTCAGTCTATGGAACAATACAGACAGTAATACAAAAACAAGCCATAGAACAATACAAGTACTGGAGTAATTTCTATACTAAGAAACAATTCATATCAGAAGAATAGGAGTTTTGCTGAGAACAGTAATAGAAGTGGGTTAATAATTATACAGGTGAGTGGCAGGAGCACAACCAGTGGTTAGTCAGGTGTTCCTTTAGGAATGATATGAACTGGTCATGGTTGGGTTTTTTTGCTATTGTCTCTGGAAGAGTGTTCCAGAGTTTGGCTATTATGTGTGACAGATATGGGAGTTGAAAACCTTGAGTAAATGTTTGTTAGAGGATCTGAGAGTTCTAATTTTTTTACAAGGCTGGATAAAGTGAGAGATTGCTGGGCAGTCATTGGGGTGATAAATAATTTTGTGGGTTAAGGTTAGCTAATTAAGTGATAACAGGTTTGGTAGCTCTAGCCAGTGTAGCTGTGAGAGGGCTGCACAGTGGTGGGATCTGTGTGGATGATTATTGGCACATTTAGCAATCTTAATGTAACATGCTTCAAGGTTGCTGAGGTCCAATTTTCAAAGGTTTGTGAATAACTGAACCATACAGGAGGGTGGATAGCAGGTGTATGTGAGCAATGGCTAACTTGGCATTGTGAGTTAGGTATGTTTTGGCCCTGTATAGAGTGCCTAGCTTGATGTGGACTTTTTTGATAGTTTGTGCAATATGTTTATCAAATTTAAGGTTATCATCTATGGTAACGCCCAAAAGTTTAGTGTGGTTAGTGGGGACTACCTTGGTTCCATTTGCGGTGGTGACTGAGAGAGGGCATAGGGAAGATTTGGTGTTTCTGTTACTGAAAACTATGATTTTGGTTTTGTTGGGATTTAAAATGAGTTGGTGCTGGGAGAGGCATGTTTCAATGTCCTGAAGAGATGATTGCATTTTTAGTTGGAGTTTATGGGGTGAGGAAGCAGAGCAGATAAAGGTAGCATCACTGGCATACTGTACTACGGAAGCTAGTTGAGTTGCAGAACTAAGATTGTTTGTGAATATGATAAAGAGAAGAGGACTGAGTATAAAACCTTGGGTTACACCCACAGAGATGGGGAGTAGGGGGGAAAGAGAGTTTTCCTATTTTGTGGCATGTCATCAATTGGAAAGAGAGCTATGGAACCAAGTTAGGGTTGAAGGACTGAGGCCATAGGAGGACAGTTTATTAAGTAGTAGCTGGTGGGATACTGTGTCAAAGGCTTTGGACATAATGAGAAAGATGGAAGACACAAGCTGGCCTTCACTCATGAAGTGGTGGATGGTGTTAGTGAAAGTAAGGAGGGTGGTGCTAATACTATGTTTGGGTCTAAAGTCATGATGAGTACTGGAAAGGAGGTTATTGTTTAGGAAGTAGTTAATGAGTTGTTTGTAGATACATTTTTCTAGGATGTTTGCAAGGAGAAAGGATGGCTATGAGGGATAGTTAGTTCTTTGGAGGGACAACTTTGTGGAGGGGTATAATATGGGATGTTTCCAAAGAAGTGGAACATACTGTTTTTTAATATAGCGATTAATCAAGATTGAAATGGGGTAAGCAAAGTAAACAGTGCACTTTTTCATAGGGCTAAAAGTTCATTTTTAATGAAAGCAGGGCAGCTGTTTTTCACATCTGGGAAGAAACAGAAATAAGAAAATGCAGATAGCAATGTGTCTGGGCACACAGGCTGTAGCCTATACTTTCACATGGTTAACCTTAGTTTTACATTAGGTAATATCTGCAGGAGGAACAATCAATTTAGGACAACTGTTTCTATCTGGTGGGACAAACTTCACTTGTTGATAATGTACATGATTTTGTCTGTTTCTTCTGAAGTAAAAGAGGATGGGAGGTTCTGAAAAATATTTATCTTTTGTTTAAGTGTTTTCACTGAAGCAAAGAGTTTTAAATGTGATTTAGATTTAAGTGGATATAAGAAGAGGGAACAACATAAGAGATCAGCCTGCCAAACTTTAATGAGTGCATGTACAGTAAAAGTTGGAAATATGCAATCAAAAGAACTGTCAAGTATAATAGGTGGTAAAAATACATGTATGTATTATTATCTAATCTAAATGGCCTTCACGTATAGACAAAAAGCAAAGAATATTGAATTATATTAAGAAGTGTAATGCACAAATAACAATGCTAAAGGAGACACATTAGGATATAAATGAGCCTGCAAACTTGACAAAGAAAGAATTTCAGGATGGGTGTTCAGCAGAATATCTGCTAAAAAAAAGGGGGAGTAAAATACTGATTTTTAAGAAGCTGTAAAAGTGACAGAAGAGGAAACAAACAAAAAATAATAATGGTAAAGTTTGGTAGTAAGGGATTATAGACAGTGAAGAATAATTACATTGGCATGCATTTATATTCAACCTACAACCTAAAATTGCTATTATGGAGCTTAAGGAATTTTTTGGATAAATAATACATTTTTAGCAGGGAATTTTATTTACAGGGGAACTGGAACCTAATCTGTAATAATGAGCATGTATCTGGGGACCTAGAAGGGAAAATATAACAAAAGAAAGTAGATTCCCGAAGAAATATAGACAAATATTTGGTATGGAAGATGGAAGGTTTTAACAGTTTAAAAGAGAGAGGAGAAGTACCAGCATCTTGCAAGAAAGCTCTGGTGGCTGTATTTCCCAAAAAGGGTAAAGACTCTTCAACCAAGCTTCATATAGATCAATTTAAATTTTCAACAATTATTATAAAGTGTTTATGTCTATACTAGCTGAAAGAATGGCAAAATTAACAGATATAAATCAATGTGATTTGTGGTACAGAAGCAAACATGTGACAACATTAATACAACAATGATGACATGGAGGGAATCGGAGTGCAATAAAGCACCACTATTGTTGGGGGGTGGTCTTGATCCAGAAAAGGCATTCAACAGAGTCAGCTGGGATTTTATGAGTATGGAAATGGTAGCATTTGCATTCCTAGACAGAATAACAGGGTTAATTAAGGGGATATAAGAATGATTGGAGGTAAGTGTGAAGATTGGGTGAAGATAGGTGAAGGCTGCCAGCCTAGCCAGATAGAATTTTGGAGATAATTCTGTCATCTGTAAATATTAATGTAAACCACAGGCTTGTTGTCTTAAATGGTAAAAATACTGTTGCATGTGGAACTGCAAAAATGTAACAACGGTGCACTCTGCTGACCAAGTAAAGCATGTTGTGACCCTTTGATCTAAACATGGCTCCGGCCAGTCTAGATGAAAGAATTCTTGCTATTGTTTTAAGGCCAGAGTTAATGGCCAGTATTTGCATGCATAAATGTCCTTTATTGCTCCAGTTTCTGCCCAGAGGTGAAGAATGTAAATGTAGTTTCTGTTAACCTGGGAACCCAGGGAAGTATGAAGAATGATATAATGTAACCCAGGGAAGTGTGAAGAATGATGTAATGTGAACCAGGAATGTGATTTTAAAAACAGAGAGAATCAGAGAGCATTAAGCATTTTTGTCTTGACCATCCAACTCACCAGCACTGTCTTGCTCTCTATGTAAGTTTATCTTAGATTTGTGTTTTCTCTTCGAAATAGCTAGAAACTAGAAATATTAGACTAAGTGTTTTTCTGAGACGTCAGAACTGTACTACTGAATTATTTTAAGTATTTCTCTGTGATTTCTGAACTCTTGACTAGCACTTTGTAGTAAAAAGTATTATTTTGTGTTTTGACTATTTGTTATTAAATATTTTAAACCCTTTCAACTGTGGCTGTTTTTGTAGAGATAATTTACGCTCTTTAGAGTACTTGCATGCCTTTGGTAAAATTGTACAAAGCCACTCCAATAGCTTTAGCCCAGGGATATACTACCAATTGGGTAATAATATTGCACAGTAATAATTGGACACCCTTTTAAAGGCCTTTGAGTAGCTGATAAATATTAGTGGGTGGTGGCAGCTGGTACTACTGTATAGTCTGGGGAAAAGGGGCACAGCTGGAGAACCTGTGCCAGCCTTCCCCAGGAGTGTCTGTGTGGTTGTATAAACTCTTCTCAAAGTGTGTGTGTGTGTGTGTGTGTGTGTGTGTGTGTGTGTGTGTGTGTGTGTGTGTGTGTGTGTGTGTGTGTGTGTGTGTGTGTGTGTGTGTGTGTGTGTGTGTGTGTGTGTGTGTGTGTGTGTGTGTGTGTGTGTGTGTGTGTGTGTGTGTGTGTGTGTCAGCTACTTGGGCAGGGACACAAAGCACAACCAGGTTGCTAGAGGTTTTAGCTTGCCCACTAAGCTGAGATCTGGACCCTATAGCTGTGCCACTGGGGAGTCTTATTGGAGACCTGGAGAGCAAGGGAGCAACCAGCCCCGGACTGATTGTGGTCTTTGTGTGCTCTTAAGGGAAATTGCACTTTACTGTGTGTAGTTGTTATTCTTTCTTCCTATATGAGATGCCCCTCTCTGGTGTTATTGGTAAGGATTGAGGCTCCTTGTTTGCTGGGCCAGGGCACGGGCATCACAGTAAGAATTAATGTGAGAGGCTTCCTCTCCAACAAGCTGTATCAGAAAAGAGAAGCCAGGCAGAGGTGTCCTTTTTCCCCTTTGTTATTTGCTTTATATTTAGAGCCATTAACAAAGAAAATAAGGGACTGACAAACTCAAGGATATATCTGGTACGGTAATCAGGAAAAGCTAGCTTTATTCACAGATATTATTTTGTACTTGGTAAATCCAGACATTTTGAAACAGAAAGTTTCAAATCTTTTCAGGATATAAAATACTTGAAGATAAAACAAAAACTGTAGCAGTAAACTTATGTACCCACACATGAATTGGTTCAACAATACCCATATTTATGGGTGCAAGATAATATGAAATATTTAGGCATCAATATTAAAAAGAATTATGTAAGGAGAGACTAAACAAAAAATAAAACAAAAACTGGGAATTTGAAAGCTCTTTTTTATGGATATGGATAGTAAGACAGAATCAGTGACATTTTTTTCTAGCCCCTTTAACTTTATATTCAGGAGAGGCATTATTTTCATCAACCAGAGGAAAAGTTCTGGACCATAATAAAGAGTTGAAAGAATTTATTTGGTAGGGGAAGACAGCAAGAGTTACTCGGAAAAAGTTGATTGTCCCCATAGAACAAGTGATCTAGGATTACCTGATTTGAAAGGATACTTTATTGCTACTCTGTTGAGACTAATGTACATACTCCAAGCAGGAAATTATAAATTAGATGGAAAGGAATGATGATGAAACAGGAGAAGTAAGGAAAGAATAGAATTTTGGATGCAGGTCCATAAGGAGAATAACAACAACCACACAGTATATCAATATCATATTGTCAGAAAGCATTCTAAAAACTAAACACAAGAATGGAGAAAGGAGATTTTACCAATATGAATGACTCCCAAGTAGGTTATAGAAAATAGGCAAGAGGGAGCTGGTAATTACTGGACAAAAATTAACAAAGGATCAAATAATTAGGGAGGAAAATGTAAGAGAATGTGATGAGTCCAACCAGAAGTTTGGACTGTCTTCCCTACAGGGGACTGGTAACAGAGTAGAGAGAAAAAAACAAAGTGATTGGGAAGTGGTAAGTGCAACATCAGTTCTGGTAGAGTTTTTAATTCAGTCTAGAACAGAAATTCTGTTAAAAAGGATAATTAATGCAACATATGAAATATTGCATGATAACTACAAGAATAAAAAAAGTTTGGGAGGACAGAATGAAAAGGAAATTTATGAAAGTACACTGGGAGGGTATCTGTATGGCTCCAAACTATGAAAAAAACGACAGAAAGTTTAGGAGTTTTGCTTGGAAATGTTTGCATAGGTATTTTATACATCCAGCAAACTTCTGAGAATGTTTCAAGTAGGAGGAGTGAGGTTTAAGGAAGGCAGAAACTGAGCAGTTTATTTAATGCTGAGTGAATGACAATTGTTAAAAAGAAAGCATTTATGTATAATACATGAAAACAAAATGCTTGTTATGGTTTGTTTACTTTTCTATTACACTATGTGTACCTTTGTCATTGTCCACAATGTAAGAATTTAATAAAAATGCTTAAAAATTATTTCTCCGGAAGCTTGGCAAGTCACAGTGGACAGACAGGATGCTTACAAATACATCTTTATTCATTCCCTCACAGACAAGAGCCCAGGTTCAGGGAGAGGTCATAATTGCTTCCAATGTTCATCTCTATTTTTATACCAGTTACTGGCCCAATAATGTACACAAACTGCATGGTACTGATGGTGGATTACTTCAAATGAAAAGGCACTCATGTTTTCCCTTTGCCTGGTGACTGTCTACTAGTCTCAGAATCTCTTCAATAGTCGATGTGCAGCTGGGATCTTGTATTTCACAGCTGACTTTTTTGGTCCTACAAATTTAAGTGAATGGAGAGGTCAAAACTGATACCATCACAGTCATTAAGTCCATGGGAGCCATCACACCCATAGTCTGTTACAGAGTATTTTTATCACAGTCAGAGGGAGAACAGATGACTAAGTTCCTGCTAGATTTCAAATGGAAAGAACATCTCCCTGTTGAAATGTTGGCACTAGTAACACTGAATGCTGACACAACAACAAAAAAAAAGACTGAAAATCAGGAGAAGACAGAATCTTGAACAGTGATCTTCTCCTTTAAACTTTTTTTTTTTTTTTTTTTTTTTTTTTGCAGAAGGGTCAGCCCTTTTGCACTCCCCAATGTGGGGAAAGCCCCCGTACCTCTCCAAACTAATATGTACTGATCCCTGCAAAAGAATACTTCTGGTTCTGGAGAATATTGCTTCCTATATTACCAAATTCCACAAGCTAGATTTCACATGAAAAAGACTCACTGGCCATTCTTATAAGTGTGGGATTAGACCGCTCAGGTGATCAAACTTATCCATTACTTTTATTTGAAAAAAAGAGATATTAAAGTATCGGCCACAGTGGGACAACCAAGCCCATCATCTTCAAGTAAAAACTTAGTTTACCATCACCAACTCGGACGTTTACTAAAGTTGATTCTCGGGAAACTCATTGCTAGTCCATCTCAGAGCAGTCTGTGATTATTGGATCACTGAAGGCCCATTTTCAGTTCCCTGAATCCTGACACTATCTCATTTCAAGCAGGCAATGTAACTGCTGTGGAATGTGAATAAACTGGGAAAATAATCTCTTCTGCTGCCCAACTTTAATTTGAAGATTTTGTAATTGGCACTACAAAGGAATGTGATACTTCACGCTAGCCATCTTCAGGGACATCTGAATGGGGCAGCAAGAACTTCTCAAAATTATGTTTTGGCCCCTTTCCAGCCTAGTTGTCAAACCTCCTTGATGCCTTAAAAGCCATTTGTTCATGTCTCTTGTCCAGCCATGACACCCACATCATCTTATGAGGTGGAGGATTCACCTCACTCCAGCTGGAATTTATTTCTCACAACCCACATTTCAAATGCCAGCAGTGGGTGTGACAGCTGTATGCTGATAGGCCACCATCCACAGCTGATTTGTTATTTTTAGTATGGGTCAACAAACCAGTTCCTGCTGGCTGGCAACAGTAGTTCACTACCTCCATGCTTCCACACACCCATGAAGCACATCTGGAGTCTCTGTACCCTATGTCTGTCTTGCATTCCTATGCTCCTGTGTCAGACAGTACTCTTAGGCCTTCCACCACATGGCACTCTTGCCAGGATTTCTGAACAGGCACCAGGTATTTATATTCATCCACCTCCTTTGGACTGGCTCATCCTGCAGGAATGCAGTAAGGGTGTTATCTGTCTGTACCATACAGCCAGGAAATACTTTTTAAGTAGGCAAGTTTCAGCAGCATGTCAACAGAACCTGAACACAGAGGTGTTTTTAGCCACAACCCAAAGGTAGAGTTCTTTAATGACAGTCTCTTATGTTCACCTTCTTCAATTTTGATCCAGGTTCACATATGAAGCACTGAGAATTGGCAATTACCTTCTCATTTACCTAAGAAAAATACCTGCTTTATATTTTTCCACTACATTTGATTATGCAAAAAATTTGGCGAAAAACTGAAGGAAGTGAAATAACACTCATACTCATATCTTCAAACAGAACAAGGAGGCCATAGATCTTACTGTTACAACTGATAAACTCCTAAGCCCCAGGAGGATCTGTTGTTCCAAAAAAGGTAAAAGAACCTGCACAAAAACCTTGGACAACTCGGACGTTTGCCTACTCCTAGCAAACACGCCTTTTGACTATCACAATACATACCACTGCCAGAAATCCAATAAACAGAACATTCTGCTTAAGTAAATAGCAAAGTCTTACAGTATTGGCAAAAAATTAACATTCATGCATTTTTGAATTGACCTCCATACTAAACTAGTTGGAATAAATGTTTAAATCAGACTTGGCATACTCTTCGTTAAAAACTGATATTACACAGACCTGTCAGCATATACACTTTTTCCTTAGCAGTGTGTATTAACTTTCTTACTGCAGATTAAGTTGTTTCATAAAATAATTATTCAAATAAGGCTACCAAGGAGGACAACTAAAACACTCAGACATTTAAATTTTTGTATTGGAAAGCTTGTCTCAGTCTCCATTTGAGCCTATTCAGTTTGCTAATATTATGTATCTGTCCTGAAAGGCCTTGCTGTCATAGTAGTCAGCTCTACTAAAAGGATCTCAGAACTGTAGGTCCTAATATGTGTTCTGCATTATATGGTGGTCTCTAACGACAAAGATTTCTCTCAGAAAATTTCTCTTCATGCTTCAGGGAATGACAGAAAGAACAATAAGCTCCCTATTTCTGAAAACCGAAAAATAAAACGAAAAGGTGTTGTATACTCTAAACGTAAACAGGCATTTCTGATATAATATGTTATTTTATATTTTATTGTATTCTCGTCTTCTCTTAAAGATCATTCCTCTTACCCCATTTTCCATGTACAAATAAGAGCAAATTTTAAGACTCTAGAAAAATGCAACTATCTCTCTGGTCATATAACGTATTCTCTTCATTCTCTTCTCTCTGCATACCTTGCTCTGACTCTACTTTTGATTGTGTTTCCTTTCAGTATGCCAACTCTGATTTCCGCTCTGTATAAAATGCATGTATATATTGTGTTTTTTTCACTAACTCTGTAGATAATGTCATTTATCTATTGCCTTTATCCCCCAAAGCCAACTATGATACAGCAGATAGTCAATTATCCAAACTAATTGGAACCTCGGGTAGTTCGGGTAATCAAACATATGACTGAATGGGATAAAAAACTTCTAAAATCTTGGGGTTTTTTTCTGCACTCAGGAATACACTTTTCAATCATTCAGCGATTCCAGTGGACAATAAAGAATATTTTTCACACATGAGCTGGCTACAAGCTCAAAAAACATGCTCAAATGAATACATATAATGTTTACATATTCAGACTTTATGATTTTTTTCCTACCCGAAAACTTTGGAAGGCTGGTTTTGATAACTGACATTTTGGATAATTGACTCTCTACTGTATTCACTTTGTATATAACATATGTATATTTTGCATTTTGTCCTCTACTCTGTGTATAATGTCATGTAACTATTGAGTTTTCCCCGGGCTGAGACTGGAATGGGCCCAATGGGATCAGTGCTCTAACCCCAGTTAACAAATTTAAAATAAAAACAGAATATTCCCCAGCTCTGATGACCTCTTTCACAAATAAATATCATTTGTTTGTCTCTGTAGCTAAAAGTAGAGCCTTTAGGAAAGCAGACTTTTGTCAAATTGGTTAAGAAAATGTATTTCTCTCTCCTAAAACAATTATGGTAAGGATCTCTGTTACAAATTTTAATAGTTAAAATGTCATGTTCAAAAAGACAATACGTACTGGAAACCTGTCCCAAGACAAAAACAGAAACTATTAAAACAAAAAAAGTTTTTTGAAGCAGGCAAGCCTGCTGCATTGCCACAGATTAACAACTGTCGCTGAAAGGTTGTACACTCTCAGTAAAAGGGCATGCCTTTATCCTAAGGTTCTCTGACCTCTGAGTTCAAAATGAGCTTGCAGTTCTCAGCCTTCTGTCCTTACCTACGTGGAAGTCAATATTTTGACAGTTGAATTTATATACGTAGACGTGATGGGAAGACTTTACCCAGATAAACAGCTGCATCTCAATTTTATTTCAGAGATAAATCTGCCCAAAACATCTCCCAATTTTTAAACATTTCAACAGGTACTATCAATCACAAAGCATGACAGGTTTCTTTTGGCTATCCTCAGTGGCTTGCTTTGACATCCAATCCTCCCAGATTATGAGGTAGACAATGCTGAGTATTTGAGCTATACAATTTGAGTACATGCTGATATGCTTTATTTCAAAGTAAAATATTATTACACTTAAGTGAATTCTTACCTTAATGGTAGACTTTTGAGAAAGCAGTATATACAAGCATTTCAGCTCCTAAGCTACTCAGTTTCATGCCCCTCTAAAACGTTTGAGTAATCATCTGTACTGTGCAACTTTTGAATAATCCTCTTTATACGGTTGGGTTCTTTGATCTTCATGATTAGTTTATTAACTTTGTATGTCTATATGCTACAGAATGTTGTGATAACTCGTTACCATGAGACTTTGGTGGAGGAGTTCATACTGTCATCTTGAACAAAAAGAAGTTCGGTGCTGGAAGATTCAAACAAGTGATGCAATTAAATTGACCGACATGGGACTGATGACAGTGTTCTGCATCGAGATATCTACTTAGGCTCATATTTCATGCAACAAATAAGTATACAACTCTCTAGTAACAAAAAATGTAAAATCCATATCCTAGAGCTGTCCACTGACTTGCTCATAATGTTTCATCACCATGACAATAACAACTTTTGGACTACTGCTAGGAACATGCCCAACATTAATGTCATTAATTACTGATGCCAGCAACCACATTTTACCCCTAGCAGACACTCGAAAAACAAAATAAAACAAACAAAAAAAAAAGAACTTATTACACATAAAAAACACCATGTTCAAAAAGTACTCTCTTCTTGCAACTATAGTAAACCAACTACAGAATTCCATGAAGAGTAGTGCTGTTGACCTCTACACATCAGTCAAGACTGTATCACACTGACCAGATTGTTGCATTTTCCTAACCAGATATCAAGGATAAAGATTCAACAACAAAGTCCTGTTTTAGGGGCACTGGCATTGTAATAAAATTGGTTAATATTTTTCTTTCTCATTCAGGCTTTTCACCTCAAAAGGGATCTCTGCTGAAGTAACAGTATTCATTTAAAAAAAATATATATTTTTTTAAATATTTGGCCTCTATGATTCTACTCGGTCCTGTACATCAAGACCCTCTGACCCCATTGAAATAATCTAATATTTGTCTCATAGTCAGAGAGGAGATTGGGAAATCCTAGCACACCATCATACTTGCTGGATGAGCCTTTTACGCTAGGCCATTGGCAGCTGGGTTATCAGTATATAATTCAGATCAGACATGACAGCACACCTGATAGCCTAGAACTATCAGTGAGACAGATAAAATTTGATAATAATATTGGATTAGGTCTTGGCAAACAAGACTGGATAGAATCAAAGAGGCCAAAAATAAAAAAAAGACATTTTTGCTATTACGACCTTTCCACACCAAACATGCAGTGACATAAGGCAAATGATATACTTCAGCGTACATTCCAGTATTGTTAAACCAAGACAGATACCCCAGTCTCAGCAATGGCAGCTATCACCCTGTGCTGAAAATTCTTCTCCTCCTCCCAGGGTAGGTAAGCTGACAAAATACTGCTTCTTTCCCACCCTCTATGCCAAATCCTCAGGTACTGGTCTTGCTAATCAAATCCAGGTCACCTGATAAACAGTCAAGGCTCCATTCCTCTGCGCCTGGAAGCTGGCTACAAATGTAAGCTTGTATAAAAGCTCGCACATGCTACACATTGTCTTTAGTTGCATTTGTAACACTTCTTCCCCTCTTTGCATTTAGCCCTGGAAAAATATACAGCTATAAAAAGATATACACGTAGTTCTGTTTGACAGTAGTCATTAGGCTTACCTGAAATGAAATCAATGTACAGTCTATATGCCGAAACAGCATCTTTAGTACAATACTGAAAGCTAAAATTGTACTTTACTCTTCATTTTTACATTATCATTTATTTATTTATTTATTTATTTGGCATTTGTTTACCGAGAAAGTTCGACTGGGTCATGAGGTACCCATTTTCAGCAGAGGCCCGGGGAGAAAAGCTCCAGATACATATGGTTAAGAGAATGAAACACTAGACAGACATAAGTCATAACATGCAAGCACAAATATGAAAACAACACATTAGTTTGTCAGAATGAGAACACAGATATAATAAATTCATAACATTCAAGCACAAACATTGAAAAACAACACATTAGTTTGTCAGAATAAAAATTTAACAGATATAACAAAATCATAGTGTTCACATATAAATTATATGAAAAGCCTGATAATAGGAAGATGCAAGATTATTTACATAATAGATGATTATCATAATGATTATTTTCTACTGGTAATGAAACATAGTAACAGATTATACTGGTGAAGATATAGGATAGTAAATGTAGAGAAGGGTAGGGTGTGATAAACGGGATAGTAGGAATAGATATGGAAAAGGTATGAGTGTAACCTCAGGGGAATATGTGCAGAGGAAGGAAGGGTAGGGTAAGTTAGTAGTGGGAATAGAGAGAGTTGAGGCAGAAAACGCTGTAAGAGTACCTCAGCTTGGGCTCATACAGCAGGAAGAAGTGTAAGTTAATATAGTAATAACCCACGCCTGGGTGTGGGTAATGCTGGATTTACCTACGGTTGGCGTGGTTTGGTCACGACGGCGAAGCCCGAGTGGCCAAACAAAGCCAGCCGTGGGTAAATCCAGTATTACCCACACCCAGAAGTGGGTTATTGCTATTATACAATGACATTATTTAAGAAAAAAAATAATTACTTTTCTTAAATAATGGCATTGTATAATGCCTCCTTGCTGCCCTTCCGCAGCTGTCTGGTATTCTGCGGCAGTTCTGATGTACTGCACATGCATATGCCTACGCAGTACATCAGAGCTGTGGGCAAAAGCAACGGAGAAAGCAAGATCTCTGTTGCTTTTTACTGTTTTGCTATGTTAAATGGGTTTAACATAGCGAGACAGCTTTAAAAAACGGAGAATCTCTGTTGCTTATTTTAAACTGTCGCTATGTTAAACCCATTTAACATAGCGAGACAGTTTTGAAAAAGCAAGGGAGAAAGCAAGAACTCCATTGCTTTTTACAAACTGTCTCGCTATGTTAAATGGGTTTAACATAGCGAGACAGCTTTAAAATAAGCAACGGAGATCTCCGTTGCTTATTTTAAAGCTGTCTCGCTATGTTAAATCCATTTAACATAGCGAGACAGGTTTAAAAAAAAAAGCAACGGAGAAAGCAAGATCTCCATTGCTTTTTACAAACTGTCTCGCTATGTTAAATGGGTTTAACATAGAGAGACAGCTTTAAAATAAGCAACGGAGATCTCCGTTGCTTTTTTTAAAGCTGTCTCACTATGTTAAAGGAGTTTAACATAGCGAGACAGTGTGTAAAAAGCAACGGAGATCTCCGTTGCTTTTTTTAAACCTGTCTTGCTATGTTAAATTCCTTTAACATAGCGAGACAGTGTTTTAAAAAAGACTTATACTAATGGAAAAAGTCCGGGCGACCGGACCTTTTTCCATTAGTATAAGTCGATTTACAATGTGCACGCTGACCAATCAGTGTGCACGTTTTGGAATATTAATGGGGGGTCATGGTATAATAGTAGTTTTGATAGTTAAAGGAAGGGAGTTCCATAGTTTTGCCACAGAGCAGGAGTAAAGGCTTAGGCCTGGGGTTTTGTTAGGTTTACAAGTTGTGAGGAGATGTTTGTATTCAGATCTGAGATGTTTATTTGGGATATAAAAGTTGATTAATGGGCTAAGAGCAGGACAGGCTAGTGGGTTAAGGATGATTTTGCATACCGTAGTAAGTTGTACATATTGGAGGTGGAGGGGGAGTTCAAGCCATCTTAGGGAATATAGAGCTTTACAGTGATGAGTGAGAGGGGTTGTGTTTTTGGCAAATTTGGCAATTTTGTTATAGCAGTTTTCTATTTTTTTCTTAGGGAGGTCTGTAAGTTAGTTAGAAATGGGGCCCCATGTAACAGTGAGGGCAAGAGGTAGGTTTTGGCAAGGGTAATTTTGTTAGTTGCTGTGAGAAAGTTGTTACTCCTGTATAGCATGTCTGGTTTTTGGTGGGGTTTTTTTATACTGTTTTGTATGTGTAGTTCAAACTTGGGATTATCATCAGTTGCGACACTTAGTAGTTTGGTATGCTGAACCAATTTAATTTCAGTATTGCTGGGTGAAAAGATCTAGAAGTTTGTTTCGTTGGAGCTATGGGATTTGTAGGTAAAGAGAAGGAGTTTTGTTTTTTGGGGGGGGTCAGTAGGAGTTCAGCATTGGAGAGCCATGTTTCTATGGAAGAGAAAGTGTTATATGTTGCAGGTGAGTTAAGGTGTCTGATAAACAGAAGGTGCAGAGACATCTGCATATTGGATTAGAGTGCCTTCACAGTAAGTTATTCATGAAGACATTACATAGTAATGGGCCAATGATGGATCCGTGAGGTACCTGTGGGGTGATGTGATACGGGGAGATAGAGCCCTGCTATTCTGCTGCTTGTTGCATGTCAGCTAGGTAACTAGAAAACCACTGAAGTGAGGAGGAGGATAGACCAATGCTGGAAAGTTCTTTAAGGAGTTTGGGGTAAGATACCATGTCAAATGCTTTTGACAAATCTAGAAATATTGCAGACACTAATTTGCCAGTGTCACAGGCTATGTTGACAGAGTCCATGAAAGATAATAAGGCTGTTGAGGTACTGTGTGCAGGTCTAAATCCATGTTCAATTTGGGAATGTAGGTTGTTGTGTGTAAGACAGTGGAAAAGTTGTAGGTGCACGCACTTCTGGAATCGTAGTGAGAGAGGGCGAGATTGCAATAGGAGGAAAGTTTTGTAATGTCACTGGAATTGCCTCCCTTAAGTAAAGGGATAATGTACGATCTCTTCTATAAGTTAGAGACATGTGATTCGGCCTATGGATCTATTAATTAAAATGCTAACAGGGAATGCTACTGCCTCTCCGGCAAGCTTTAGGTATTCTGGTGGGAGGCTGTCTGCTGAGATTGAGCAAGGTTTCAGTTTTTGTAGTAGTTTTTTTTTTTTTTTTGAGATAAAGGGATGGGCTGCAAAGTAAGCTGGGAATGGTCTGGATTTTGGTTGTGTGTGAGTGTGTAATGTGTGGGGTGTGTAGAAGTCAGGAATGGAGGTATTAGTAGAAGTAGTGAGTTGGGGTGGATGAGTTGAGTTTACTCTTAAGTTGGATAAAGACTACGTTTCTTAGTATGTGTTGAATTTGGTGGCTGTTTGAAGAGATGGTATATTGGGGCATGGATTGGGATTACTTTTTATTTCCTGGGTTGAACAGTGATATTACATAGGATCAGAATTTCTTAGGGTTGTTTTTGTGGTTATCTTGAATGTAGGAATAGTATGATTTTTTTATCATGCAATATTTGACTTTTTGTTTGATTACAGAGTTGTCTGTATAACCGAAGATTTATATTGTTTTTATTCTTTAGCCAGGCAGTTCATGCTTTGTTCCTGCCTTTCAATGGAATTTCACATGATTTGGTAAGCCATGGGGCATGGTGAGCAGGATCAAGGGAGTTAAGAATGCTTAGGAAGGTGCTGTTGAAATGTTCAACTACATCATTAAGGGAAAGTCTTTTTAGGATGGACCAATCTATAGCTTTTAAAGATTCATCAAATACCTCTTTGCTGAATTTTTGTAGGTTGCGTATAGTTTTGAACTTGTGTTAATTTGTGAGTAGAGTGATAGTCCTGTAAGTATAAGCTGGTACGTGGTCACTTAAGAAGTCCAGGAGTGTGCCTGAAGATGTAAAGTTGGAAGAGTTTGAGACTAGCATCCAGTCCAGTGTGGAGTGTTGGGTGTCATGTTTGATACATCTGATAGGAATATTTATAAGTTGAATAAAGCCACATAGGTTTATGCTGTTTGTTGGATGGTGTAAGGTTAGTGTCTGCCAGTCACGTGTTAATATCCTCTAGGATAATGGTTTCATTCGGTATTGTTGCAGATATCCAGGCTAGAATATTTTCTAGAATGGGAATGTTTTGCCCAGGAGGGATGCATAAAACAACTATGCACATGTTCTTAGATGAGTTAAGTTTTAGAAATGTTATAAAGATTTTGGCTGTGCAGAATTTTGGCATAGTACTTGAGCTTGGGGAAACTATCAAGTTGTTACAGAAAATTAGGGCTATTCCACCACTTTTTTTTATATGCTCTCTACTCTGATAATGCTGTAACCAGGGGAAGAATTTCAGTATCTTTTATTTCTGGTTTTAGCCAAGTCTATTTAATAGCAATGTGTGAAGATTGGGTGAAGATTGGTGAAGGCTGCCAGCCTAGCCAGATAGAATTTTATAGATAATTCTGTCATTTGTAAATACTAATGTAAGCCACAGGCTTGTTTTCTTAAATGGAAAAAATACTGTTACATGTGGAACTGCAAAAAAATATAACAACAGTGCACTCTGCTGTAAGAAAGCTAAGTCAAGCATTTTATGACTGCCTTTGATGTTACAATTCGGCTCCGAAATGGCTAAGTGAAGGAAATCTTGCTATTGTTTTAAGGCCAGAGTTAATGGCCAGAATTTGCATGCATAAATGTCCTTTATGGTTTTGCTTCCTGACTAGATGTGAGCTTACTAAAGAATGTAGCCTGTTAGCCTGGGAACCCCAGGAAAGTGTGAAGAATGATGTAATGTGAATCAGGACTGTAATAACAATTTAAGTAGCGAGAATAAGAGAGCATTAAGCATTTTTGTCTTGACCATCCAACTCACCAGCACTGTCTTGCTCTATATGTAAGTTTATCTTAGACTTGTGTTTTCCCTTAGAAATAGCTCAAAACTAGAAAGATTAGACTAAGTGTTTTTCTGTGATGTCAGAACTGTAGTACTGAATGATTTTAAGTATTTCTCTGTGATCTCTGAACTCTTGACTAGCACTGTGTAGTAAAAAGTATTTTCTTGTGTTTTTAATTATTTATTATTATTAAATATTTTTAAACCCTTTCAACTGTGGCTGTTTTTGTAGAGATAATTTAAGCTCTTTAGAGTACTTGCATGCCTTTGGTTAAATTGTACAAAGCCACTCTAATAGCTTACCTGGGCTATATTACCAATTGGATAATAGTATTGCACAGCAATAATTGGACACCCTTTTAAGGGCCTTTGAGTAGCTGATAAATATTAGTGGGTGGTGGCAGCTGGTACTACTGTATAGTCTGGGAAAAAGGGGCACAGCTGGAGAACCTGTGCCAGCTTTCCGCAGATGTGTCTGTGTAATTGTATAAACTCTTCTCAAAGTGTGTGTGTGGGTGTGTGTCAGCTACTTGGGCAGGGACACAAAGCACTGGTTGCACAGAGAGGGTGCTGGAGATTTTAGCTTGCCCACTAGGCTGACATCTGGACCCTATAGCTGTGAGCACTGGGGAGTCTTACTGGGGACCTGGAAAGTAAGGGCATGACCAGCCCTGGATTGACTGTGATCTCTGTGTGCACTTAGGGGAAATTGCACTTTACTGTGTGTATTTATTATCCTTTCTTCCTATATGAGATGCCCCTCTCTGGTGTTAGTGGTGAGGATTGAGGCTCCTTGATTGCCGGGCCAGGACATGGGTGTCACATATTAATTGGTGGCAGTGGTGGGATATCCACACCACATATTAATTGGTTGGCAAATACTAGTTGGCTTGTAGTGGTGTGGACAGAGTGAATTCCTGTAGCTTGTGTACAGTGAGCTTTGAAGGTGTTTTGTACTCTAAATCAGCCACACAGTGAGTTCAGATCACAATTGTTTCATTTCTTTTGTTAGCTTAGTTAGTCAGGGTGAGCAGGCAACATGTAAGCACAGGAGTATGGAAAGCTGACAAGGAGCCAGCTGGCTGAGATGTGCTAGGCTAGGGGACTGGTGCATGGAAACCTGACTAAGGCAGACCTGATTGCAGCCTTGGATACAGCTGCATCACAAAACAGCAACCAGGAGGACAATCAGTCTGGCAGTGGAGATATAATACCCTTGGAGAATGGACAGCTCAACCTTTCTGTAGAGGACTTAAAAATCCATCTGGAGTTAAAGAGACTTGAGTTGGAGGCCAGGCATTTGGAGATAGAATGAGCTGAGAGACTGAGGAGGCTACAGGCTGAGGAGAATGAGAAACTGCTATGTCTTGAAGCTGAGGAAAAGGAGCAGCAGAGGAAGCATGAGAGGGAAATGCTAACTCTTTGCCACAGTCATGGAGGTAATGGGAAAGGGAGTAACTGGACCCCAAAAGCACAAAAGGTCAATAAATTTCTTCTGCAGTTTAAAGAGGGGGATAATTTTGAAAGTTTCATTCATATGTTTGAGAGGGTATACAAACAGTATAGTGTTGACCAAAGGCTCTGGGTATGGTTCCTGACTCCCTAACTCCATGGTAAAGCTGTAACTGTTTTGTCAAAAATATCTGACGTTACATGTTTTGTTATACTGCTGTTAAAAATTACTTGATAGAATTGTTTAAGTAAACACCTGAAACATATAGGAAAAAGTTTCATAACCACAGATGCAAGGCAGATGAAAGTGTGTGTGAATATGTGGCTGAAATGAGCACTTATTTCCATAGGTGGGTGCGTGGATGTCAGGTCATCACTTTTGAAGGGCTGGCAGACCTTTCGGTGAGGGAACAAGCCCTTAGTACTTTGCCTGAGGACATGAGGATCTGATTAGCTGAAAGACATTGTGCTACTTCAGATGAGTTGGGGAAGAAAAGAGACATATACCTGGCAAACAGGGCAGCCGTGCACAGGAAAGGGACCCCCAGTACTGCTCATGGGTCTAAAGGAACCCTGGGTGGGCAGCACAGACTGCTCCAACAGAATCTGCCAGTAGCAAGGGAAGCCACTAGTCCAGTACACATCCAGGAGCTAGGGTTAAATGTTTTGAATGCAACCAGTGGGGCCATGTGGCATACAGGTGTGCACAGAGGCAGGGTGGGGAAAAAAGGTGAGGGAGACATCAAGTGGGAAAGACAAAATGCCAATAGTAGGTTGTCTTGGGACAACAAGGATACCAAATTACCACCAGATGTTATATCATACTGTAGTGAAAGGCAAAGAGGCCATTGCCAAGAGAGACACAGTCTCTGATATAACCATTGTAAAGCCTGCAATGGTTACAGAGGAGCACTACTTGCCTGGGCAGTCTACTCCAGTCAGGGCTTTAGGAGGGATCCCATTCCAAATACTTTTGGCTAGGGTTCACTTTGACTGGGAGGGTGGAAAAGGAAGCCATCAAGTAGGTGTGTTTGAGGATATACCTGAAAATGTCCTGATAGGGAATGATTTTGATAGTGCAGTACCCTATGTTTGTGCATTACATGCAGTCAGGCTTGGAGACAAGCAGGTAAGTCTGGTGGCCTGGGTTAGACCCAGACAGACTGTATACTTGCAGCCAGGACTGGTGAGGAGGTTACTTCAGGGAGAGAGCTACCCTGTAGCCATTAGATTGAAGGTGGGCCACAGCTGCTTGGGGATGCTGATGGTCCCTTGGACAGAGTGACTGCAAAGGTAGAGGTGAGTAGTAATACCCAGGCTGACAGTGAGGAACCACTGTCAGAGAATGCCAGACTTCCTGTGGAAGGGGAGCTGGGAAAGGTTACAAGGAGAGAGTTGAGACAGGCTCAGCTCTCAGACCCTATATTGCAAGGCCTTAGGCAGGTAGCTAGGGAGGCACCTGATTCTCAAGGAAAGAGGGAATCCGTATAGTGGGACAAAGGGTTACTATACAGAGAGTGGAACCCTGAGGGAGAGCTAGAAGGTGAGAGAGTACAGTAGTTGATAGTGCCTAGAGCCTACCATCTGGCACTTCTAGCCATAGCCCATGACATTCCCTTTGCAGGTCATATGGGCATAAAACATACAAAGAGGCATATTATGCAGAACTTCTATTGGCCTGGAATTTCCAGAGATGTAACAGGGTACTGCAGGACCTGTGAGCAGTGCCAAAAGGTAGGCAAGGCAGGAGACAAGGTGAGAGCTCCTTTGATGCCTTTGCCTGTGATTGAGTAGCCATTTCACAGGGTAGCTATGGATATTGTGGGTCCTCTGACTACCCCAAGTTCCACATGGAAAAAGTATATTCTAGTGGTAGTGGATTATGCCACACAATACCCTGAAGCAGTGGCTTTGTCCTCCATTGAGGCAGATAAGGTGGCAAATCCTTTGTTAGAGATTTCAGCAGGGTAGGTTTCCCAAAAGAAATACTGACTGACAGAGGTGCCAATTTCATGTCAGACCTGCTGGCTTGTCTGTGGAAGTCCTGTGGGGTGAAGCACATGAAGACCACCCCCTACCATCCCCAGACTAATGGTCTTGTTGAGAGGTTGAACTCTACATTCAAGTCCATGCTACGGGCATTTGCAGATCAATGTAAGAGGGAGTGGGACAAATATTTGCCCCATCTGTTGTTTGTTTACAGAGAGGTTCCCCAGGAATCCACAGGTTTTTCACCCTTTGAGTTGCTGTATGGGCATAGGGTGAGGGGACCTCTAGATTTAATATGAGATGAGTGGGAAGGTGAATGCAAGTCTCACAAGGAGTCTGTTATGGCATACGTCCTAAACCTCATGACAAGGCTCAGGGAACTCATGGGTTTGGCCCAGGAGGACCTGGCAGAAGCCCAACAACAGAAAAAGGTGTGGTATGACAGGAATGCTAGAGCTAGAGTATGCTGTGGGGCAGCAGGTAATGTTTCTCATTCCTGTCAGACACAACAAGCTGCAAGCAGCTTGGGAGGGACCCTACAAGGTTTTAAGAAAGGTAAGTGATGTTAACTACGTGGTGGAACTACTAGGCAGAAGACAGGGGCACAAATTGTACCTTGTTAACATGATGAAACCTTACCATGATAGGGAGGACCTTGTGCTGAGCATTTGCAGTGGATTGCAGGAGGAGTCAGAGGGAGATCTCAGGACTGATCTCCTCAGTGAGGCTCGGGCCGACACCTCAGTGGAAGGGGTAGCAATGTCCCAGCAGCTATCTCCCACCCAGGTTCAAGAAATCCGAGCAGTGTTGCAGGAATTTGGGGACATGTTCACTGGGAAACCAGGGTGCACCCACCTGGGGCAGCACCAGGTGGATACAGGACCCCAAAGGCCTATTAGGCAGGCCCCTTATAGAGTGCCTGAGAGAGTCAAACAGACTCTGAGACAGGAGATACAGGAAATGTTGGAACTAGGGGTGATTCAAGAGTCCAACAGTCCCTTGGCCTCCCCAGTGGTGCTGGTGCCAAAGAAGAATGGCAGCACCAGGTTCTGTGTGGACTACAGGAAATTAAATAGTCACACAGAGTCAGATGCTTAGCCCATGCCTAGGACAGATGAGGCCCTAGAGCATCTGGGTGGAGATAAGTATCTTACAACTATCGATCTTACCAAGGGTTACTGGCAGGTGCCTTTGACTCCCAGTGCTAGAGAGAAGTCAGCCTTTGTGACTCCTTTTGGCTTGTATGAGTTCACAAATATGCCCTTTGGGATGAAAAATGCCCCAGTGACTTTCCAGTGGCTGATAGATCATATCCTAGCAGGAGCAGTAGAGTTAGCATTTGCTTACCTAGATGATATTGCCATCTACAGACATTCCTGGCCACAGCACTTTCAGCATGTCAGGGAGGTGCTGGGTAGACTACAGAGAGCAGGGTTGACCATTAAGCCGAGCAAATGTCAGGTAGGTATGGCAGAGGTCTCCTACCTAGGACACAGAGTGGAGAGTGGTAAGATAAGGCCAGAACCTGCCAAAGAGGAAGCTATTCAGGCATGGCCTGCACCTATTACTAAAAAACAGGTGAGAGCATTTTTAAGGACAGCAGGGTACTACAGAAAGTTCGTCCCAGGTTATAGTACCATAGCTGCTCCCTCACAGACCTGACAAGGAAGAACAGGGTGGATAAGGTAGTGTGGACCTCAGCATGTGAGCAGGCATTCCAGAAGCTTAAAGAAGCTTTGGGAGGACCCCCTGTGTTAGCCAGTCCAGATTACAGCAAAGAATTTGTTGTGCAGGTGGATGCTTTGAACCATGGGGTGAGGGCTGTACTTAGCCAGATTTCTTCAGAGGGGGAAGAGCACACAGTGGTTTATCTCAGTCGTAGGCTCCAACCCACAGAGGAATGCTATGCAGCTGTAGAAAAGGAATGTCGAGCCATAGTGTGGGCACTGCAGAAACTTCAGCCTTATCTGTATGAAAGGAAATTCACTTTTATGACAGATCACAATCCCTTAACATGGTTAAACAGAGCCAGTCAGCAAAATGCCAACTTGTTAAGATGGAGCCTGGGGTTGCAAGTATATATGTCAGTGCAGCACCGCAGTGGGATTAGCAATGCCAATGCAGATGGGCTCTCAAGACAGGGAACGGGGTAAGGTATACTCAGACCTAACTCCCTCAAGCAGCGTTTCTCAAGGGTCACTTGAAAAACTAGCTTGAGTTCTCCAGGGGGGAGATATGTGAAGATTGGGTGAAGGCTGCCAGCCTAGTCAGAAAGACTTTTATAGATAATTCTGTCATTTGTAAATATTAATGTAAGCCACAGGCTTATTGTCTTAATTGGAAAAAATGCTGTTACATGTGGAACTGCAAAAAAATTTAACAACAGTGCATTCTGCTGTAAGAAAGCTAAGTCAAGCATTTTATGACTGTCTTTGATGTTACAATTCGGCTCTGAAATGGCTAAGTGAAGGAATTCTTGCTATTGTTTTAAGGCCAGAGTTAATGGCCAGAATTTGCATGCATAAATGTCCTTTATGGCTCTGCTTCCTGACTAGGTGTGAGCTTACTAAAGAATGTAGCCTGTTAGCCTGGGAACCCCAGGAGAGTGTGAAGAATGATGTAATATGAATCAGGACTGCAATAACAATTTAAGCAGAGAGAATCAGAGAGCATTAAGCATTTTTGTCTTAACCATCCAACTCACCAGCACTGTCTTGCTCTATATGTAAGTTTATCTTAGACTTGTGTTTTCTCTTAGAAATGGCCAGAAACTAGAAAGATTAGACTAAGTATTTTGCTGTGATGTCAAAACTGTTCTACTGAATTATTTTAAGTATTTCTCTGTGATCTCTGAACTCTTGACTAGCACTGTGTAGTAAAAACTATTGTCTTGTGTTTTTAATTATTTATTATTAAATATTTTTAAACCCTTTCAACTGTGGCTGTTTTTGTAGAGATAATTTAAGCTCTTTAGAGTACTTGCATGCCTTTGGTTAAATTGTACAATGCCACTCTAATAGCTTAGCCCTGGGCTATACTACCAATCAGATAATAATATTGCACAGTAATAATTGGACACCCGTTTAATGGCCTTTGAGTAGCTGATAAATATTAGTGGGTGGTGGCAGCTGGTACTACCGTATAGTCTGGGAAAAAAAAGGGGCACAGCTGGAGAACCTGTGCCAGCCTTCCCCAGGAGTGTCTGTGTGGTGGTATAAACTCTTCTCAAAGTTTGTGTGGATGTGTGTCAGTTACTTGGGAAGGGACACAAAGCATTGTTTGAACACAGAGGCTGCTGGAGGTTTTAGCTTGCCCACTAGGCTGAGATCTGGACCCTATAGCTGTGCCAGTGGGGAGTCTTATTGGGGACCTGGAGAGCAAGGGAGCGACCAGCCCCAGACTAACTGTGATCTGTGTGCTGTTAAGGGAAATTGAACTTTACTGTGTGTATTTATTATCCTTTCTTCCTATATGAGACGCCCCTCTCTGGTGTTAATGGTGGGGATTGAGGCTCCTTGATTGCTGGGCCAGGGCATGGGCGTCACATAAGGATGTCTGGGTTAGAGTGTGTTAACCAGGAATGAAAGAGTGTCAGTTTATTGCACATGCTCCTGATATTAAGAGTGATAACTTTTCATTTTTTTTGTCTGTGTAATAGGAATGGGACCATCTCCAGTTTGATTCTTGGCTGGGGTGCTTTCTGTGCAGAGTCTGCTTGTCCTACCTCTGTTAACGGGGTTTCCTTTGGGTGCTCCGATTTTCTCCCACACTCCCAAGACATGCTGCAGGTTGGACATTCTAAATTGGCCCTAGGTTTGGGGGTGTGTATGTGTGTGCCTTCTGAGGAAGGGAGCCAGGCTGGCAACTTGAAAGCATAAAACTCTACTGCCACACATTCTGCAGACCTGTATTTCGCCATGGCAACCACTAATGGGAGCAGCCAAAAGGAGGAGAAGAAGAAGTAGGAATGGGACCTGGGTTAGGGTGAATGTCCCCACACAAATTTAAGGCTGTGAAAGAACATCTAGTTGTTTTAGGAGTATTAAGTAATTTGGGTATTTGTATTAGTTTTAGGTTGTAGTGGTTAGTATTGAGGACTTTAAGGTAGGAATAGAAGACAATCAGTATAGATATCAGTGTTGGGGTTATCTGGGAGAAGCTTGTGGTAGAGGGGTTGAATCATGATAATGAGGTAATAGTTGAGGTATGACTTTGAAGTAGTGCTCCTGGAGGTGTTGTTAGGGTAGAAAGGAGAAGAAGGAAGACAAATGACAGGTATGAATAAAACAGCATGGCAGGTGTAGAGTGAGATAGCTTAAATGGAAGTAGAGGAGGAACTAGGGTTGTTGGAAGCGAAGCTGTGATAGGGGGTAAATTATAAGTGAAAATACTGTTGGATAGTAGTAGAAAAAAGGGGGTGTGGTTGTAGTAATATGGGTGAGGTATGGGGGGGATGTTGTGTAGCAGACTGGAGTGTAGTTGGAATTGGAGGGAGTTTGCAGGAGGTGGAGCTAAAGAAAATACAAGTTTATAAAAGAAACGTGGTAGTTTGTCCTAATACCTTCTCTGGAGTATAAGGAATGGAGGGGTATTAAAGGCTAGAGTATACGTATATAGTCAAAATAAGAAAAATGAGGGTTTATTTGGGAAAAGTAAAGGATATAATGTGGAATAGATAGCTACTATTAGGGAGGCCATGATTATAAATGGATTATAGTGCAAAGCAGTATGGGATGGAGAAAGATAGCTAGGAATGGGGCTAAAACTTAAAAAGAGATAAGGAAGTAGAAAACAAGACACAGAAGTTTATGTATAAAAGTAGTAAGGAGATTTGGGGAGGGCTTTGGAAAAAGAATCACAAGTGAAATGTGTGTGTAGGAAGTATAAACTACAGTAAGTGGTGGTGGGTGAGAATTTGGAGTAAGGTAGGGGAGTGAAGTGAAGCTGAGTGTAGTATGTGTTGATTCTGAATGAAAATTTCTCTACACCTCTGCAGTCCTGCTCTGCTCGTAGAAAGTAGCGCCTTTGCTGATGCAGCTTCGCCAGGTGGGACTGTCTTGCGCTAGAGTTTCCCAGGAGTCTGCATCAATGCCAAAGCTCTTCAGAGAGACTTTCAGTGTGCTGTTTAAGTGCTTTTTCTGCCGACCTTGTGTGTGTTTGCCTCCCGCGAGTTCACCATAGAATAGTCTCTTGGGGGAGGCGTGTGTCTGGCATACATACAAGTTTGCCTGCCCACCTGACTTGGGCTCTCCTCAGCAGGGTGTAGATATTTGGCAGTCCATTTTGAGAAAGCACAACTGTGTCTGGAACTTTGTCCTGCCAGGTAATTTTCAGCAGCCTTCTTAAGCAGATCATATAAAAGTGATTCAGCTTTTTGGCATGATGCGCGTACACAATCCACGTCTCACAGGCATACAGTAGTGTGGGCAGTACAACTGCCTTGTACACCTTCAGCCTTGTGGACAGTTTGATGCCTCTCCTCTCTCAGATGACTCCCGCAACCATCCAAAAGTGGAGCTTGCCTTGGTGATGCATGTATCTGCCACATCATCAATGTTCACAAATCTGGAGAGTGTGCTGCCGAGGTATGTAAACTTGTCAACAGCCTTCAGGATCTCACCTTCAGTTGTGATACTTGGTTCTGCATACATCTTCTGTGATGCGGGCTAATGCAAAACCTCAATCTTCTTGGTACTGATTCCACTGCAAGCAGTGGAAAAGTGGTTCATGCTCTGCTGCATGGGCCTCTGTGGCAACGTTGAGTGCACAGTCCTCTGCAAACAGGAAATCGCGCACAAAATCCTCTTCAGTCTTGGTCTTGGCCTGCAGCCTCCACAGGTTGAAGAGCCTCCATCAGTCCTGTATCTGATCTTAATGCTGGTTTCTTCGTCATCCCCGAAGCCATCTGACAACATGGTCAAGAACATCATGCTGAACAGCATAGGTGCCAGTACACAGTTGGTGACTAGGAAGACATCGGAAGAGTCTCCATTGTCCATTACTCGAGCTAGCATACCATCATGGAACTGGTGCTCCATGCTGATGAATTTTCCTGGGCAGCCAAACGTCTCCATGATCCGCCATAGCCCCTCATGACTAATTGTGTCAAAGGCTTTGGTCAGGTCCACAAATGTTGTATAAAGGTCCCTGTTTTGTTCCTGACACTTCTCCTGTAGTCCACTGTCCCTCAGCCCTCTCTAAAGCTGCACTCTCTGGCAGATGTCCATTTTCCATGTGTTGAGTAAGGCAGTTGAGGAGGATTCTGGAAAGGATTTTGCCACCAATGACCAGGAGAGAGATTCCTTTGTGGTTTTCACAAGACTGCCTGTTTCTCTTTCTCTTGTAGAGATGGCCGATGGAGGCATCCTTAAGCTCTTCAGGGTTAACTTCCTGTTGCCACATGGTCAGGAAGAGCTCAGTGAGCTTCTATAACAAGACTGGTACCCCTGTCTTATAGATTTTGGCTGGGATGGAGTCACAGCCTGGTGCTTTACCACTGGAGAGAAGCTTAACTGCTACCTTAACCTCTGATTCCTTTGGAGATTCTGCCAGGGAGGTGTTAATGGTGACCTGCGGCATACAGTCAATGGCTTCAGCATTGATGGAGGAAGACCTGTTCAGGACATTGTTGAAGTGCTCAGCCCATCTTTCCAGGACTGCATTTTTGTCAGTGAGCAGGGTGGACCCGTTGGCACTGAGCAGTGGCAATGTTCCAGAGGGCTGTGGCCTATCGATAGTCTTCAGGGCATCGTAGAATCACTTGAAGTTGTTGCAATCGACGTGCTTCTGGATCTCATCTGCCTTTCTGCTGAGCCAGGAGTCTTACATCTCTATGAACTTTGCTTGCACCTTACTTTTGATGGAGTTACAGGCTTTTCTGGAGACGGATGTAGTGTCTTGCTGGTGGGACCTGAAGGCTTCAAGCTTCTTATCCAGCAGTTTCTGAAAGTCTTTGTCATTGTCATCGAACCAGTCCTGGTGTTTGTGTGTGTTCAGGTCTAAGTGCGCAAGAGCAGTATTGTAGACCACATCCCTAAAAGCTGCCCAGTCTGCTTCTGCACCATTGCTGCCAAAGCTGAGTTGGTCAAGCTTGCTGTCAAGGTTCTCACTGAGATTCTGGCACACAGAGTGCCATTCTAACTTGCTGGAATTCAACTGCCTATTGGTCTTTTTCCCCTGCAGGTGCTGCTTGGGCTGGTGTTTGTGTGTGTTCAGGTCTAAGTGCGCAAGAGCAGTATTGTAGGCCACATCCCTAAAAGCTGCCCAGTCCGCTTCTGCACCACTGGTGCCAAAGCTGAGTTGGTCAAGCTTGCTGTCAAGGTTCTCACTGAGATTCTGGCATGCAGAGTGCCATTCTAACTTGCTGGAATTCAACTGCCTATTGGTCTTTTTCCCCTGCAGGGGCTGCCTGGGCTGGTGTGCATGTTGAGTTTTCAAAGGATGAGTCTGTGGTCTGTCCAGCAGTCTGAGTCACACATGACCTTAGTCACTCTAACATCCTGCCTGTCCCTTCTCCTTACTATGACATAATCAGTGAGACGTCAGTGCTTGCCACATGGGTGCATCCAGGACATCTTGTTACGATTAGGTGGACAGATGACTGTGTTTCTGATCAACAGGTTATGACCTGAACAGGTCTTCAGAAGTAGATGACCATTGCTGTTGCTTTCACTGACTCCATTCCTCCCAATAACTCGCTCCCATGTCTGGTAGTCTGCACCGACTCTGGCACTGAAGTCGCCTAAAATGACGAGCTTCTCTGCCTTGGGCATAGATGCTATGAGGGACTCCAAGTCTTCATAAAACTTGTTTTTGATCTCCTCTGGATTTGCCATGGTGGGGGCATATGCACTGATGAAGGTGGCATGATGCTTTCCTTTGAGGGGGGAGCACCAAAGACATGAGTTGGTCGTTGAATCCTTTTGGGAGGCTGGCTAACTTGCTGATCAAATTAGATCTAATGGCAAAACCCACTCCTGCTTCACGACATTCACTGCTGCTGCTCCCACTCCAGAAAAAGGTATAACTGGCTTTGACTTCTGTCAGCTGGCCTTCATCTGCAATCTGATCTCACTGAGGGCTGCTATCTGGATGTTGTATCTTACGAGTTCTCTTGCAACAAGTGCTGTCCGTCTCTCAGGCCTGTCTGGTTTGGAACTGTCCATGAGCATGTGCACATTCCATGTGCCAATGGTGAGTGAAGTCAATGATATTTTTTTTTCCTTTGTGATTCGACCACATGATTGGGATCCAGCCTGCTGCAGCAAGCAGGCCAGGGATAGGGTGAAGCAGGCTATGTTTAGGGCACCTTTTCTACCCCCTTCCTCAGACCATGGAGGTGAGCACAGTGATCCTAAACAGGGCTGCTTAGGCACCCAGGGGGGCTGCTGAACTCCACTGCTGTTTCAATCCAGTAGAGAGTGACCCATTTAACTCCTGGAGGTTTGAATGTTGATTTGAATTGGAAATAATT
>NC_056744.1:1092528528-1092723528 GCF_019279795.1 Protopterus annectens
CAGTGATTTTTTTCCTAGGGAAAAAAATCGCTGTTCCAACAAAAAAAATAATAAAATACTTTAAACATTATATTAAGTGGGGGGGTGTCGCCCTCCACACCCCCCGATGTGGGGGAGCTGTTCCCCCCACACCCCCCCTACTTAAATATACCAACTCCGAGACCACACTACAGTGCAGAAAATGACAAAGTAATGAAGCAGCCAAGCGAATTCTTTCCCAGGGAAAGAATTTGCTTAAAAGCCGCTGCAATATTTTGCCATTTCAGGCTTTTGAGTTCGACCAAGAAGCATTTGAAAGAATGCGTCTTCGGTCTTCTAATGGGGAACCATATATATATACATATATATATATATATATATATATATATATATATATATATATATACATACATATGTATATATATTTACACACGTATGTATATATACTGCAAGTATTTATATGTGTATAGATATAGATATATATATATATATATTTTTTTTTTTTTGGTTTTGTTTATTTTACATTTGTTAACTGGACAGAGTCCAGCTGGGCAAGTAGCCTGTTTTCAGCAGAGACCCAGGGAGATGACTTCCATAACAATAGTACAAAAAGATTACAAACATTTTTAAAAGATTTACAAACAATATACAAAAAGTTTGACAATTGCCAACAATCGCAATTTACAAAAAGCGGAATGTAAAACAGAAAACATTACATTTCTTAACCTTATTACAGACAGTAATATGAAACTCATTAGATATATAACTAAAAACCATTCATTAGATATATAACTAAAAACCATTGTGGTATTTTCATTTGGAAGAAGTAAGGCAAGAAGATAGCAGAATAGAAAACATTTGATCGAAGGCATGAGAAACTAGCCATGAGTATTACGGGGGCATAACCATTATTGAGTAAGGTATTCCTTTAGGAATTTTTTTAAGTTATGACAATCTGCGTTTTTTAAGATATTCCTGGGTAAAAGGTTCCACTGTTTGGCTATTTTGAAGGAGAAGAGAGAGTTACTACAGTAATTATGGGACTTTGTAATCTTGAGTATTAGTTTATTGGATGATATAAGGGTGCTGGGGTTGGTATTTAGTTGCACTAGGTTGGAGAGTGTAGGACAGTTTTCAGGTATGTGTATAATACAGCGTGGAGTGGTGAGCTGATTGAGTAATAACAGATTGAAAATGCAAGCCAGTGTAATTTTTGTAGAGCAAGGTAATGACGGGTCCTGTTGGGTATATTAGCAGTAACTTTTGCTATTTTGTTATAGCAGGAATCAAGTAGATGTAAATCAGACTTGCACAGAATAGAGAAAAGTTGAGAACAGTAAATAAGAGTATATAGGAGGTGGGATCTGGCTGTGGCTAGTCTGGCATTTTGAGTAAGGTAAGGTTTGGCCCTATATAGGTTATATCCTGCCAAGAATATAACAGCTGGACAGCTTCCAACTCTTCAGGGCACTTTCCACACACACAAGCTATTATGCAGCTCAAACCAAGTTACCTAAAAATCACAGGTTCAATCATCAATCCTTTCAGAGTATTCCTGTCTTTGACAACAGCACACCTCTGTGGGCATTCAAGGATTGACAATCGGCTTGTGCCACTCTTTTGCTGGGCAGATATGTTCCCTTTGGGAAAAAAACTTCCACATTAAAAAAAAAATGATTGTTTAAATATACTTGCCTGATGAGGGCTGTTATTTTTTAATCCAGGAGTTTGAGTTTTAACAGACTGTTACTCTAATTTACTTAAAAGGTAACAGAAAGTTGTTGTTGTTGTTGTGTCTTTCGGCTTTTTCTGGTTAGGGGTCGCCACAGCGGAACTCCAGTCCGCTAATGGTTGGCAGTAGATTTTTACATGCCGAGTTGCCAGCCCTGACGCACAACCTTCAACGAAGGTACGCCCATTCACTCATGTCTCCACACAGAAGACACTCTAGCTGAGAATTGAACAAGACAACGTCTTACTGTGAGGCGACAACGCTACCGCAGCAACACCACCGCAGAGACCTTAAAAGGTAACAGAAAGAAAAAACATATTTTTCTGTTGACGTGTTTATTCTACTTTTGGGGATTGACAAAATGTATTAAAGTAATTTTTACTGTGTTTCTTGAGAAAAAAAGTGTTGTTTAGCAATTCAAAAATGTACTGGCTTTTTCTGCTTGTTTTTCCCAGGAAACAGGCCAATTTTCTGCTTGACCATGGAACAAATTACCAGTCCTGTGGTCAGTCCATCTTCCAGCCACAAAAATAAAAAGTTATGCAAACTGTCTTGTCAACACAACAGGAATGCAATTTGTCTCAGCTGCAGGAGGGGGACATTGCTGTGGCAAAAGCTGATTCCTCAAACCACCTATCTTTTACCTGGATCCCTCAAATGTAGCACCTAGAGCCACTATGGACCAGGGGTTTGCCACATCATCTGCAACTGCTGAGATCCCCTCGGGGGCAAGGGAAAGTCACTCTTGCTGGTCTTGGGAGTGGGAATAGCAAAGTCTCCCCTGATTAATCAGAATGTTGTGCCCGTACCTGGGGATGCAGCTGCTGCTGCCATCAATAATACTGCCAGACCCATTTTTCCTTTCAAAAAGAATCAGAAAACTAAACATGTATCTACACCCCAAATTTCCCTCGATAGGAGTAGTTTACTAGATTTGTCTAAGAGTTCAATTCAGGATATTGACCCTTCTTATAATATGGTTTCTGGCAAAATTAAGGAGGATACCTCTTTCCCTGAAGAGATTTAAGTATCTGAATCTGAACAGGAAGAGGAAAGGACAGATGCAGGCTTTTCTCCTCAGATTCCTAATTCAGACTCAGAAGAGAGCACAGCGTTTGATTCTCTCAATGGGGATCGCTCTTTCTTCGAGATTATTTCCAGAATGTGCCAATGTTTTCAATGAGAAAACAGTGAGGTTTCTCAGTCCCTCAGAAAATTCTATAAGCTGTTGCAGATGGAATTTCCAGAACCTTCACCCATTCCTCCACTGCTGTCAGCTTTGGAGAATGTGTTTGTCACTGCCTGCAATTTTCCTGACAGTCGGCTGCTGCCCCTGAAAAGGCAGGTAGATTGTATAAAGTTCCTCAGTCTTTTAAGTTTTTATACTCTCATCCCAAACCTGACACACCAGCTATAGTTTAAGTTGCTCTTACTGCTGCAAAACATTTAGTTTATTCCAATCACACATATTCTGGCAAGGATGGGAAAATAATTGATAAATATAAGAAAAAAATTTCTATGCTTCTGCAACTTTGATTTTCACAACTTTGAATTGTCAGGCTCACATTTTAAAGTTTATTCTGACTAAAGTATGAGGACAGTTTTGTCTGCAGGAAAATTCTTTAAATGACTTACCTTCTTCCATTTCACAGGTCACATCTCATTATTTAACGTTTGTGCATGTTTCTGTTGATACTTGTGGAGGTTTGCCTGTCTGCTTTCTCAGAACCACCCAGATTATGTGAAAAATGGAGATTTTAAATACCCCTATGGATAGAGATTTAGTTTTTCATCCCTCTGCTTACTTGCATGCACTCAATCTTCTGTTTTCTCATGTCTAATATTGAACAGAACGCTCTATCGGATTTCCCAAGCATTCTTTCTTTCAAAAAGTGAGATGATATAAGTAAGTGGATTCAGGGAATTTCTAAAAGATTTTTATAGCCCTCCTTTTCCAAATTATCTGTGGGATTCTCTAATCCCTCATCCAGCTTTGGCAGGAAACAAAATACACAATCTCAACAAAATGCTGGCACACAGATGTTTAAACAGAACTCTGTTCGAGCTCCGTAATGGTGTGAACGCATACAGGATGCCCTGAAGCTTTGGAAGCTGGACAGTTCTTATATCCGTGTCAGGATATAACCCATATAGCTAATTCTGCAGCAGCAGTGATCATTCAATCATCTACTGTTATGGTAAGTTTACTTACAAATGTACTTCTCTTTTTGCAGTCTGAATACCACAACCCCACCAGATATTTAGACATTTTGGCAGAATAGTAACACTGCTGCAGAAACAGTTTTTCAAAGGTAAAGTGCAAACTTAGGTTAGGGGTAGGAGAAAGCTTTGGGTTAGCAGGTATTAGTAAGGTGGTGCAACGGGGCCTGGGACAGACACACAACACACAACACTCCCAGGCCCTAATACTGAAATTTGTAGTATATCTAAAAGTTTCAGCATTAGTATCGAAACTCACACTTACATTACTTGCATGCACTCAATCTTCTGTTTTCGCATGTCTAATATTGAATAGAACGCTCTATCGGATTTCCCAAGCATTCATTCTTTCAACAGAATGAGCATTTGACAGTGTGAATGTTGCCCATGCACACACAGCTGTCTTACAGCTCCCAGTCAGCTATTTTCTCTGCATCCAGGAAAGGCCATGTCATTCTTTGTTTGTGCTAAAATCCCTTGCTCAATAGCAAAACACAAAAGTGAAGAACCAGCTAACTTGTCAGATGTATGATTAACAGAGGAGTAAAGAAACATGGTCTCAATATTCCTAGATGGACATCTAGTAAACTTTCATTACTGCTTTCTTTGTCACATGCCAGGGAAACACTGGACCCTCAAACCTGAAAGAGGCATACTACTACTGTACTGTGTTATTTCGGTATTAACATTCAGCCATACAAATACAAAATAAACGAAAATGTAAACATATGACATCTCCTACATTTAGCCTCAGTGTGTTATCAACAAATTGGTGGGAACTGGTGTTGAAGGAGGGGAAACAGCTTTCATGACCAATGCCAGTAAGTTGAGATCAACTTGTAAATACAAACCCGATGCTGGCAGCATCAGCGTGGAGGAGCAGAACTGAAAAGTTTGAAGCTTGCTTCTCAGTTGTGGGGGAAAGCAGTGGGCATCACAATTACAGCATGGGGTTCTGACTGCCCCAGCAAAGCCTGTTGAAGAAGGAGCTATGCCCCCATCCACAGCACAGTGGGCACTCTTGTGAATGCATTACATGGATTATCTCCTGCTCGCATGGAAGCAGACAGGACTGGAAACTCAGCACTATAGCATGCAGTGCTCCTTCTCAAAGGGATGCAGCTGAAAATCAACCCCACTGTTCTCAGGCTGTGACTGATGGCCTGCAGTCTCCTGCTTCCTTCCCACTCAATCACTCAGTAAAAACAAAATGAAAACTCCAGCAAAGCTAGAACTTCCACTGAGTGACCTCCCAAACCTCTTGTATCAGAGGCACATGGGATATATGCAAATGACCCCTATCAACATCAGGTGTTTCAACAGCCCTGTGTTTCTTACGCTTAGTCAAACACTCTGCTTGTGCTGTGCTGACGAGGTCATAACAAGGCCGAAATATGCATATCCACAGCTAGTGGGGTTTGGCTTTATTGGCCTGAAATTGTCTATTAAAACGATGAAACAAGTCATGGGCATTCAGAATCGCCAATTAGCTGAAACACCTGATGTTCATATGGGTCATTTGCATATATCCCATATGCCTCTGATACAACAGGTTTGGGAGGTCACTCGGTAGAAGTTCTAGCTTTGCTGGAGTTTTCATTTTGTTTTTACTGATTGGTTTTTCAGTGACCTTCTCACTTATTGTTATAGTACCTACTCAATCACGGAATTCACAGAGGACTTACTGATGGCATGGGTAATAGTGAATAGGCCTAGAACTGAATGGATAGTTGGCCCATGCACAATGAAAGCATAAAAACACTGCTTACAAATGTGCTTTATTAAACACAGTGATTCAGTCTTTAAAGACATCCAGAAACACATTTACTCTGTATAAAACATGCATAATATGAAAGCATACCTCTCACTGTCCAGATTGTCACAGAATGTCCAGATTTTTGCCACATATTTTTGGTCTGTTCCTCATACAATTTGTGGTTTTCTGATGAATCACCGATGAGTGAAGTCACTAAATAAGGACATACATTTGACTTTCAGACTTCACAGCTTTCAGAAATTGCATGCTAGTACAAATCATGCAATTCTAGCAAATTTCTAAGTTTCTAAGAGTAATATTAAAAACTGTCCCTATTTTTGGACCTTTGTTCCCTGATTACTTCAAGCTTTTTCCAGATTTCTTGCACTAAGAGTTTAAGTGATGTATATGGAATATATAAATTACATAATACAATAATGCTTTAGCACAGGCAACATAATATACACAAAATGGATGTAGGATGGTTAAGCAAATGCCCATTCAAAATAAATAAATCAGCAAATAAAGAAATAAAGGCGTTCAACATACTTCCATTTTAATTTTTATTTTTTATGGGAGAAAGTTACCACCAATCTCAGTGGAGGATAGATTTTCCTCATACAGCAACACCATCAACAATTTTGTTTCAACCATGTGTGTATTAACACACACTTGTATAACTTCACTGTCAGACCATTCAATAAATCAGAATATGTATACATGGCTGCTAGCATAGAACATTATTCACTGACACCATTTCCTTTAGATTTGCAGGCAGGATGTATTCTAACATATTTTGTTTTATATTTAGTCAACAAGCAGATTATTAAATTCTGCAATGATTGCCACGATGACTGTGTATGAAGCAGCTGATCAGAACAGACAGCTCCACTGCATGATTGGAATACCAATTAAAATTCGACCAAGATTCAAAAAATTAATTCAAAGAGTAATAGAACCCTGCATGCTTGTGTTGTGCAAAGCCCCCCCCCCCAATACCCTCAAGAAGGGGCTGATCAACTCCAAGGTTGCTGCACCCTGAGGAAAGTGGAATTTTACCTGTGGTGATCAACTAGAAAGTGCTTTTCACACTCAGCTGCAGTCGCAAAAGTGGTTACTGCTCTCAATAAATGCTATACAGTAGAATAAATACCTTAAAAGTACATATGCTATTACTTCTGCAACCTACTGAATGACTTAGGCTGACAAATATACCCTAAACAGTTTCTTCAAGGAGCACATATTCCTTAGTGTAACCAGGTTTGTTTGTGAGGTACTAGTGACTGATAATCCCATGTGTGATCACTAGTGTGCAGCTATGGGTTTTGTCCTGGTAGAGTAAGGTTGCAGTTTTTCGGGTTTCCCCAAGATGCATGGCCTCAGAGTTAGCATATACAAACAGTGGGGGGTTACTTATTTTTCAATTGGCAATGAATGCTGTTTGCATTCCCGTGATATTGTTCTTTTGTAATCACAGTTCTATATGTCGATCATAAAATTGTCAGCAGTTTGTTATCGAGCAATTCTAAAGCTCTCTCTCAAAGATTATCTCCACAAAATACTAATTGAAGAACAGTATTCCTGAAAGCACTTGTCCTCATAAAGCAAGTTATGTGCTTGTGTTTTAAATGTCAGTGCTTAATAACACATAGTAAAACCACATTAGAATATGACGGTACATACCAATCCAAGGAATAATAAACTTATAGGCCACGTCGTCTTTCGGCTCTGCCAAAATAAAGAAATGCACATTACAACCTGTAAACTGAGCAATGTTAATGTGCATTATGCCATTTCTACTAATCAATCAACATACAATCAACAATTATATGGATAAAGAACATTGACATTTTATAACAAACAACAAAAACACTATTTTAGGCCTAGTCAGAATATCTCTGAGCAGCAACTAAAACACATTTCTTTGAATGATGAACTAGATTTGTACAGCAAAAAATGCACACAAGCAGATATTAGTAAATGAACATATTTAAACATTTAGAAGCAGTAAATGGTTAAAAGAAATCCTCGCACCATTACATACTGGCAAAGTAGACCACACAGTTGTTTTCATCCAGATAAACTTTTCACTTTATTCAAGATTAGCTGGATACTATTAATTTTCCATAGCTAGTAAAATATGTAAAAAAACTTTGATTAAAAACAATAAAAAGTAATGATCAGGAACAAAATATTGTTTATTGTTTTTAAATCAATATTTTATATTTGTACTACCTATAAAAAATAGCAATAGAACTACTCTTGAATAAAGTGAAAATTTATCTGGTAGAATAGATAGGTTTATTGGCTCCTCATGTGAACTATATGTAATGTAACACCACTGTATCTTTACAGTTTGTTATTGCATGGTCCTCAGTAACTTCATCACTGTCCTGCCACATTACTGGTCATGATTGTTTTACAGAACAGGATACAAGTACGTACCTCCCCTTTTAGTCCATTCTCACACTTACAACTGTAACATTTGCATCATGTGAGCACGTTGGGTGGGTAGCCAGCGTACCTGCTGTATGTACTCATGTCCCTCTGTATGCTGTCTAAGGGAAGGTGGCAATTCATGCCACAGTATAAAAAGGGGAGTTATCATATATGTGAAATCTTAGTGGTGTCTACCATACTACAGGAATTCAAGGTTTGCATAAGATGGCATACATACAACTCCCTTTATATCTTTCCCCCTGCCTAGACATGCGACTGAGATTCTTCTCCATCAACTATGGTGGTACCAGGGTTTGTAGCTTTAACACCCCCACCTCATCATCTACATCATTACTGCTTCTAAATAACTAATGATGGGCTCGAATGAAACAGGCAACATTTCTTGATGTTTGAAACACATTTGTCTTAAGATGCAGTTTATATTTATATGTTTATATAAGAGTGCAGAAAATCAGACTAACTAAACTAATGTCTTTTAGCTTTTCCCGGTTAGGTGTCGCCACAGCAGAACTCCAGTCCGCTAATGCTTTGCAGTAGATTTTTACGGTGCCGAGGTGCCAGTCTGAGACCCAACCTTCAAAGAAGGCACACCCATTCACGCACGCACCTACCTGCATGTCTTTAAGCGTCACTCGACTCTACACAGAAGGTGCTCCAGCCGAGAATTGAACCAGAGAACCTCTTGCTGTGAGGCGACAACGCTAACCGCTGCACCACCGCGGCAAGCAAAAAATCAGACTAATAAATAGTACTTTTCAATGTACACACCCATTTCTATATATCAGGAACGTGTTTTTTTTTTTTTTTTTGCAGCAAATGGGTAGCACTTGTTTGCATAATACAGAACATACTAACTACACTACATTTTTTTTTACATAAGACTTGTTGGGTGCAGCTTAGTGGGCAGCCATACTGACAGATGAACTACCATTTTGTAACACATTTATGTCTAACATTCCAGTAAATATAATCTACATGGCTATGATGAAATAATGTCTCTCTCTTAGTCGAGCTGCAAAACATCATGACTGAAATACATACATGACATAATTATAGCACAGTAAAATATGATAAATAGGAAAACAAAAACAGTTCTCTCCTCCTGAATCAAGGAAAAAAAACAAATAAAAAAAACTAAACTACTACTCTTCACCCCAAACTCTCTCTCTCCTTCTAAAAAACTACCTTTGATATACTGTCATCTACCAAGACCAATACAGAATTGGTATCCCACACCAAACTACTCGGTCTGATTACAGATGACAACCTGAAATTTGATCTCCACCTTCAGCAAGTCATAATGAAGACACACCAAAACCCAGGCTGCCTCCATAGAGTAAAACTAAATCTGCTTGACATAATATAGACATTTCTTTTTTACTTCCACCCTATTGTATGTCTCTCCTATCCTAACCGATCTCAACTCCTCTGTATCAGCCAAACAGGAACAATGCTGCAATAAAGTAGCCAAATTCGCAACCAGTCAATAATATAGATCATATCACTGCCTCTCTCTAAAACAACTAAACTGGCTTGAACTAAATAATTCGCTATTGTACTCACAAGTAATTACAACCTTCAAACTAATGCAGAATCCTGTAAAATTCCATCTCTTCACTCTGTCATTCAACCTTACACTACTGAGATACCTCTGTCTCCATTAACAAATCATTACTCTCCATAATTAAACCTAACAATGCAGAATATTCACTCTATTCATACTGCATTGCTAATAACTGGAATACCATCCCTCTCCACTTAAGAACAGTCTGCAACCTGAAAAACTTTAAAAGCCAAATGAAGCAACACCTGACAGATAAATGGTTCTGCACCTGTACCACCCCTTGTTAAACTGGTACTAATACAGCTATATGAATTCATACCGCAACTCTCTGCTGCACAAAATGTAACGTACTGTTATCACAACTATATCCTCCTTTATCATCTCATTTTTTTTTATCTTCAGTGTACCTCCTCCCTGCCTTCCTTTCTTTGGGCTGCTGTAATTCTTTATGTTACCCTCCTATGTCCTAGACTTTGAATAAGTCTTTATTGTAACAAATATTTTTACATAAAAATCTGAACAATCTATGCATACTTATGATATTGCACTGCATATACCTCCCTGTATTAAAAAAAATGTATTCACATACCACCCATTTACTGTTATTTTGAATCGACACAGCTTGTAGATGATGTAACTGATGTCACGGATGTCTAAATAATGGAAATGTTGCTCATGAATGAAACTGATTGTGAATAATGAAACAATGCGAATGATGTCTATGATGTCTATATAATGGAGCTTTTTTCCTCAGACCTCCACTGAAAAAGGACACTCCTCAGTCGGAGTTTCTCAGTAAGAAAATGCCAATAAGTAAATGCATTGTTCATGTAGAAGCTGCTCCCTCTAATATGGATCTCTGCCCTCACACCCCCAATCTCTAAATGCACTTTCAGCGATGTCACACAAAATTAGAGAAAAGGGAAAATGCTAGAAAAGAAACTCATCTTTCCCCCTTTTCCAAGTTATGTGGCAACATGAAAAGCACTACTGCAGTTGTTAAAACAATGTCCAAACTACTAATACAGCAACAGGATTAAAAAAAAAATTATACTGTGCTTTCAATATTTTGCACACCAGCACATCAACCACATGAAAATACGGTACTATACTTATGACTTTTTGGGTAACAACAAAATATCACATATTAAATAGAAATTAAACTTTAAATTGTTGCAGGAAACAACCAATGAAGCATAGCTTGGAACCAAGTTAAATTTTCATAATTTTCAAGACTTTTGTATTCCCTTCCACATAACAAGCCAACTCATTATTCAAAATATCAGACTGCTGTGTCAAAAACATAGATTTGTACTTATTTATTTCATTTTTTATTTTACATTTATTTATCAGGGTAGTGCACTGATCACTCAACCATTTGTAGTTACAGCCCGAGTAGTTGCCAATAAAAATACACGCATAAAAATTTAGCACACACTGACAGTGCCAGACATGATGAAAGCAGCAGACGGTGTGTATCCTTTATTGTTCTTCAGCACCACTACTTCCTGTGTAAGTAAACTGTATATGTGCTATCCTCTGCACTAGTTTTAGAACAACTGAACTTCATGTTATGCAGAAATGAATGCTGTGGTATAACCTTATGGAATGACTTCCTTCTTCTGTTTTACTCTGCATTCACAGATCTTGTATACCTATATTACAAACAAAACGCTGACCTCAACAGTTTTTTTTTTTTTTTTGTGAGCATCGCAACCTAGTGAGAAAGCTGATTCATTCATTCATTTGTTCATTCATTTACTTACTTCAGGGCTGTGGTGAGCTAGAGACTTTCCTAGTGGTAAGTGAGCAGGGGAGCAGTGAAACATTCACTCATTCACTAATACTGCAGAACATCAAAGATCATCATTTCACATAGATGACATCTTTAAGACATTGCAGAAAACCAAAGCACCTGGTAAACACCCATGAGGATACACACAGGGCATCCTGACTCCGCACAGAAAGACTCACCAACGATGAAATGAACTGGAGAACCAAGCACTGCAAGGCAGCATCAACACTAACCTTTTCGATGCTTTGTCAGTCTCAATGGGGGGGAAATGGTCTGCCTTGAACAGCACCATACCTCTCAACTGTACAGATTTTCTCAGAATGTCCAGATTTTTGCCTCATATTTTTGGTCCATTTTTCATAAAATTGTGGTTTTCTGCCAACTTCGTGACAAATCATTAAAGACTGATGTTAGAAAATAATGACAGCCATTTGAAAATTCATGCTAATGCATTTTGTTCTATGAGGTTGAGAGGTATGATGTGCACTCTTACAAGCCAAAGAAAGTCTAAATGTATACAGAAAAGCTACTTAATCCTACATAGTACTCTATTTTTGTCTGACAAATCCAGAGAAGGCACTACCTGTGTCGATATAATATCAGTGAAGGGAAATCTATGGCCCTATCCCTCGGTTACTGGCTAAAACATACATTCATACAGAATTATCCTTATCTGTGGGGCAGATTAAATTACAGCAACTGGTAGTTTGGCAAACAAGTCAAGTATCGAATGGTGTCAGGGAAACTTAGGATGAGATAAAATGAAATGCAAAATAAATGAAAACCTTGGAGACTAACGGTATTGGCTTTGGATTATTAAGTACAAGCTGTAGAAATGTTCATAGTCTTGTTCATTATTGAACCAGGACAATTTTTTCTGTACCCACCTGAAGAAAAAGAGTTACTGATAATGAAAAAAATCAGGAATTTACATGGGATGAAAAGCACGCAAGGATGAACTAGGACAAGTTAACAATGCCAGATGAGAGAGAAGAGTTGGAGATTTACCATATTTACAGTATTATAAGGCAACTCAGCTGAGACTTACAGCATTCAAAAAATGAAGCAAAATGGAAAGAAATGTTATTTAAAAAGGGAATTCCAAAGCCAACTATAAGGTTGACTATATGGACCCATTATGATGAAACAGAGGAAGACAAAACAGCAATACACATTTATACACAGTAAAAAAGATGTTAAAAAGAATTACTACTGTGGATAAAGGAAATGTTATTAATAGTCACAGGGCTAAAAACAGTTAAGCTGTGAGAAGCAGGGAAGGAGTGGATGATGAATGTCAGAGAACCAAGGTACTGTGAACGGTTAGGGTATATAGAAGAGTTACTTGGATGGGAAGAAGCAAAACAGAAGTTTGACATATGTCAAAGAAGTAAACTAATATATCAGGCTCTTCAGGCAAAGGTAAGGCAGATAAAGGAAGCAGGAGAGAAAGAAAGTTAAAGTAATCTCGAATTTGGCAAAATTCTTGCTGCAATCAAGAACACACCAACCTGAACTTCAAAGTATATTAAAGTATATAAAACTGAAAAAGAGAAGAACAAAGTTCATCATGAAAGAATGAGATCAAACTGGAAAACGAGACTAACTGCAGACACAAAACTGGGAACAACATTATGAGGCATAACTGTCTCCAAAATGTGCCACAAAATCCAGGACATTTAAGACTTTTGCATGGGAATATTTGCATTGCTACAACTATACTCCAAGAAAGCTGAAAAAGACATTCCAGGAAGTGAACAATTCCTTCTGGAGAAATATGGAGAGGAAAATTGGGAACTGGAAACATATTTTTGGTCAAGTATGGGACTAACTGATTTTAATAGAAGCTTTAAATAAATGTCTAACCAAAGCCAGAATTCAGAAAAAGACCTGGCAATGAGCACTAAGGCTGTGACAAAAAGTGCATTTTTTCAAGACTACAGAAATAAACTCTTTGGAGACAGAGTAAACTCTCAGTTAACCGGCACCCATGGGGTTTGGTAGATGCCAGATAACTGTAGTTTCTGGTTCATAGGTTCATAGGTTCATAGGTTCATACTAGGCTATCTGCCCTAGGGGCATTTATAAGCCTAGCCAGAGTGTGTTTGGCTTTCGCCACCCATTTTAAATTAATTTTGCTATGCCCCTTTTGAGGTTAGTATACTGTGCCTCTGTCTAACAGTGACACAGAAGTGATAGCCGGGGTAAACCTATGATCTCCCATCCACTCATCAAGATTCCTCTTGAAGAGAGTCAATGTGGGACTCTGCTTAACCTGGACTGGGATTTTATTCCAGAGTGAAAGGAGCCTCTGGGTTATGAATCTGTCCCTCCAGCATGTCCTATTTATTTCAGTGCTGAGGTTCAAGTCTTTTTCTGAGGTGCAGCATGTCCATTAAGACATGGCTTTATATGTCAGGCACAGATCGCCTCTGAGCAGCGGTATGCCACTGAGTAGAGCTGGAGTTTCTTTAACCGGGCAGCATATGGCATCTGTTTGAGCCCTTTGATCCTCTTGGTGAGGTACTGTTGGGGTCTTTCCAGTTGCTGCAGGTGTCTGGTAAGGTACATCCCAAAAGGGGCATTGTACTCAATTATGGGCCAGATGAGGGATGAGTAAAGAGGTGACCTCCCTGATCTAGATGTGAATCCCTTCATGATTAGGTGGGCTATATAAAATGTTTTTCTAACCACTTTGTACGTGGTTGTCAAATGAGAGATTGCTATCAACTTGGGTCCCCAGGTCCCTAATGACTTCTTCTGTACTTAATGGATTACCACCTATGTGGTAATTTGTTTTTGCCAAAGGGGATGACTATACACTTTTGCACCAGTTGTCTGTTTCTATGAGGCCCTTTTGGAGGATGCTTGTGTCAGCTGGAGAGTTGATTATGGCGCCCAGTTTGCAGTCATCTGTGAACTTGGTCAGCCACAGTCCTTCCGTGTTGGCCTGTACCCGCAGAGAAATATATACCGAACAAGAGAGGTCCCAGAACTGAGCCTTGTGGGGCGCCACTTGTAACTGGTTTGGAGTCTGACATGGCTCCAGCAATTCTAACCATGTGGGTTCTGTCCTTCAGCCAGTTTGCAACCCATCTAGTGACATAGGGGTTTATATTTAAGCTGGTGAGCTTATCTAATGCCAGGATCCAGTGTCTGTAGGTCCCCAATATCTTTATTTATGAGGTCCATGATGATCCTTTCCATAGCTTTGCAGACCCAGGATCCGTTGAGGCACCACCTTTGTGGAGAGGGACCACTGTTGCATATCCTGTAGTAAGGCTAAGGTTGAACAGTAGTTTTATGTTTCATCTGGTCCCATTGATGCTGTGTTTTTGCTTTGGAGAGGGTGGCTCTTACCTGAGCATCTGAGATGTCAGGGAGGCAGTGCTCTGTTGGGATAGATATTTGGATGTTGGCAATGTCTGTTTTTGTCATTTTGGACTAATTCTGAGCATATCACCGGGAATTCCACCCAGGTCTAACATAACTAAAGAAGCCTTTGTGGTCTCATAGTGTCCTTTTGCTAATACTGATCAGAGATGCCTTCCTTTTGGGATTTTGCTCTATCATGTAGTAACTTCCTCCTTCTATTGTATAGTTTGTTTATGGCTGGGGTCCACCAGACAGGATGTCTGCCTTTGGAGGATTGGGTTTTGGTTTTATTTGGGATTGCATGATCCATGCATTCCTGAAGGTGTTCATAGAATCTATATTTTCCACAGGCCCGGGCTTTGAGGATTTCCGCCGTTTTTTTGCATGTGAAGAAATTTTTTTTTTTTTTTTTCACTGTGGTTTTGGTGGGGGGGGTGTCGGGATGTGAATATCCAGTGAGATTAGTTTATGGTCTGATCTCACCAGTGAGGGATACACTTCTGGTCTGGAGCATAGTGTCCCCATGTTGGTGATGATCAGGTCCAGTATGTTTCCCCTCTTGTGGGAGTGGTAACAAGTTGTTCCATAGCATTTGAGTTTATAAATTCTAGGAACCTTTGGGCTAGGGTGTTTGGAGCTGAGTAATGCTCCCAGTCTATGTTTGGGTGGTTGAAGTCACAAACATAATAATGGTTGTTAGAGACCTTCATATTTTCCAGTATTCTCAGGAAGGCCGAGTGGGGTTCCTGTGTTTGGGAGGGTGGTCTGTAGCAGGCTATAAACTGGAAGGCAGTTTTACCCACAGTTAGTTGCACATGGATAGTCTCTGATGCTGTGGGTCGGTCCAAGTTTTGGGGCTGAAAAGCATGGTATGAGGTATAATCTGGTAGTGCGCCTTGAACCAGGTTTCTGTTACTGCACAGATATCAATGTTCTCCATGCTAAGGAGAGTTTCGAGTGGTTGTTTGAGAGTTACTATTAAAAATAGGCTTGACATACTGTACCTTATACAGTTTGTTTGGTTTGACTTGTTCTCAAGTTGGGAAGAGAGGGAATGTATTCCTATCTTCCTTTTTAAAACTCTAAAACTCTAAAAATGTAAGGTATGTTTCTGCAGGGGGAAAACAAAAAGTGCAACACATGAAAATTGTACTGTATTTTTTTTTTTGCCAGTTGCTTGAGAATGCTGGTTGCTTTAGTTCTGGTGAACTGACAGCTTACTGTACATTAACTGGGATCTATGTTTACCCATCAAATGGTAAAAGCATTGAACTGCATTACATCGTTAATGCCATTCACCAAAACCTCATCATGTGTGGGGTTGGCCCCTCCACACACCCCCCTTAATTATATATACCCAGTCCAAGATCACACTACAGTGGGGAAAGGGCAAATTTCCTTATCCCTACCGTAATGTGATCTTAGTCAGAATGGCTTGATGAATGGCATGTTGGACAACATACGCCATTCAATGCTTTTACCATTCGATGGGTAAACATAGACTCCATTAACTGAAATCAGCAAAGATTTCACTACTAGCTAATTTGTATGTCTCTGAATTGTTTAGTGATGCCCTTGTGGTAATCACTGGAGATGAATGATACATCACTTTAGCACAGGCACTCCTTCGGTTAAAGTCTCCCATATACATACACATACCCAAACACATGCATGCATACACACACACACACACACACACACACACACACACACACACACACACACACACACACACACACACACACACACACACACCTATATGTTTTACCTGTACCTGAGTTTGCAGAATATCCCTGATGTTGTCTCTACACACAAAAGATTACAGTCAGTTAATAATGTCAGACATTAGAGTTTCATTCTTCTTAGTGTTCAGAAAATGCATTGAAATGCACACTTGTTGCTCTATTAAATTGTTAAGCTGATTGCAGTAACTTTTTGACAGACTCTCTGATGTTATCTAGTTCTCCCCTCAGATTGACCAGAAGTCTTAACATGACCTTCGTAAGTCGTGGATCAACACAGTCAATCAGTAATGCCATATTAGAGTTTCCCTTTTTTTATTTTTCTGCATGTGCAGATTCTTGCTGCAAAATCTCTGGTTTTATTAACCTTTTCAGTGAGCTAAAGTGATAAACGTTTTCCCTGGTGTTTAGTGCCCCAACCCTCCACATCACTTCCACCTCAAATGTCCACACACACACACACACACACACACACACACACACACACACACACACACACACACACACACACACACACACACACACACACACACACACACACACACACACACACACACACACACACACACACACACACACACACACACACACACACAAACATACACCATGCACACACACACACACACACACACACACACACACACACACACACACACACACACACACACACACACACACACATATTCTTTCTCTCCAGACATCGAACATAATCCAATTACACTCATACACACACTCACACATTCACCAACACACACACACACACACACACACACACACACACACACACACACACTTATTTAACTTACTTATCCCCTAACCAATCTCTCTATTGGTGACTACCCAAGCAGACACACATACACACACACGCACACACACACTCCTGTACTATTCGTTGTTGGGCCACAGCTAAAACACTCACACTCATAGACCACCACACACACACACATATTCTTTCTCACCAGACATCGAACACAACCCACCCAATTACACTCACACACTCACACATTCACCAACACACATACACACACTTATTTAACTTACTTATCCTCTAACCAATCTCTCTACTGGTGACTACCCAAGCAGACACACATACACACACACGCACACATACACACACACACACACACACACACACACACACACACACACACACACACACACACACACTGACACTGATACTGTCAAGCCTCATCCATAACCGCTTACCTATTATTAAAAAAACAGTGGGGGTCAGTCAGTCTCAGCCATAAAAGTACAGTTGTGTACACTTACCATAAATGTAGATGTTCGAGTGTATTCACTGTTGCAGTCATCACACTTGGGTTATCTGCTTGCAGGTAGCCCTCAGTCGGCCCGAATACCAGAGACTTAGTATTTGCTGTCGCTCCAGAACTGATGTCAGGTAGTCAGGGGTATAAAAACAGGCAGCCGACGCCATTACATCAGTTTTTCTTGCCCCAAATGTCAGGAGCCCCCCAAATAGGGAGTTAAGTTATGGTGGGGAAAACACCACCAGTAAAAAGTAATTACCAATACCAATATCCCAGAAGGGGGTGAGTAAAGGATATAGAGAGGAGAGAGAGAGACAAGGGGGCTGGAGGGAGGGAAACCAGGACTGCAACAGTAAATACACTCAAACATCTACATTTATGGTAAGTGTGCACAACTGTACTATGTTCTTCATGTTTCACTTTTGCAGTCATCACACTTGGGTAGACTCCCAAAGCTGAAGAAGGGTGGAGGCAGTCAAGAAGAGTTGGGGCTGGCTAGTAGGCTTTGCAGGACTGCTATTGCAAAACCTGCCCTGGATTTGGAAAAGATAGGCAGGTGGTAATGTTTGGTGAAGGTGTGTACAGAACTCCAGGTAGCAGCTTCCAGGATGTCCCTGGTAGGGACTCCCTTGAGGAAAGCTGTAGATGTGGAAGTTGCACTAGTGGAATGTGTTCTGACCCCCTGAGGGGTTGGTTTCCCATGGTGCTTGTAGCAAAAATGGATGCAGTGTGCTATCCATTTGGAAATTGTTTGCTTTGAAATGGCCTTGCCCTTTGCCCCTGGTGCAAAGCTGGCTAGTAACTGGTCAGACTTCCTGAAGGGCTTAGTCCTATCAAGACAGAATCTGAATTGTCTGTGCACATCCAAGGAGTGCAGGATCCTTTCCCCTTTATTTTGAGGATTAGGGAAGAAAGTTGGCAAATGGATAGATTGGCTGAGAGCCACACTGGACACTACTTTAGGCATAAAGGAAGGGTTAGTCCTGAGGGAAACTCTGTCAGCATGGAAGATAATGAAGGGTTCCACAGCGATAAGTGCTTGCAGCTCAGACAACTCTTCTTGCTGAAGTGATGGCCAGAAGCAAGGCTGTCTTCCAAGAGAGGAATTTTAACTCTGCTGACCCTGCAGGCTCAAAGGGGGATAGCATGAGCTTTTTCAGTACAAAGTTAAGGTCCCAAGCAGGGGTGGGTGCTCTCCTGGGTGTCCTTAAGTTGTTTGCCCCCCTCAGGAACTGTTTGATAAGAGGGTGAGAGAAGAGAGGTGGCTCAGTGTTGTCTTGAGCCGAAATGGCAGAGGCATGGATCTTAATGGAGAAGAAGGATAGGCCAATATGGAGCAGATCTGCTATGTAATCCAGGATTAGAGGCAGGGAGGGCAGAGTTGTGTCCTCTCCTTTAGATTGAATCCAGGAGCAGTACCTTTTCCACTTATCAGCATAGGATTTCCCTGTACTGGGTCTTCTGACTTCAAGAATTACGTCCAGCACCTGCTTGCTTAGGCTGGTTACTGTGGAAGAGTTCAAGGAATAAGCCAGGCTGCAAGATTTAGAGTTTGCAGTTCTGGATGCAAGATGTGTCCCCCCTGCTGAGACAGCAGGGTTGGATTCTGGTGTAGGTGCCAGGGTGGCACCGGTGACAGGCCACGCAGGAGTGGGTACTAGTGCTGGCATAACCTGTCCGGGGCAATCAGAATTGTCTTTGTTCTGTCCTGTCTTATCTTGAGCAAAACTCTTGAGAGAAGGGGCAAGGGGGGAGGCATAGACTGAGAGATTTACCCACTGGAAGGATAGGGCATCCACTTTCCAAGCCCTGCTGTGAGGTGTCCTGGTGCAGAATCTGCTGAGCTGGTGATTGCAGGGGGAGGCAAAGAGATCCACCTCTGGGGTCCCCCATTTCTGAATCAGAAGGTTGAAGGTGCTGGCCTCTAGTTGCCACTCGTGTGGGTGTAGGAGATTTCTGCTTAAGTCATCTGGCAGTGAGTTTTGTTTGCCTGGCAAGAATTGTGCTTGCAGATGGACCTGCATGTCAAAGACCATGTTCCACGGGGTCATGGCTAGTCTACAGAGTGGATAAGAGTGGGTTCCCCCTTGCTTGTTGATGTACCACATAACTGTGGTGTTGTCTGTTTTTATTAGCAGGTGTCCTAGTGAGAGTAGGGATCTAAAAGCTGTCAGAGCATGCTGCACAGCTAGCATCTCTTTTTTGTTGATGTGCAGATGAATTTGACTTGGGCTCTAGTGGCCCTGAATGCACTAGAATCCCTGTCAGAAGGGGTAGGATTTTTAGCTGTGGTTGCTTTGCTAACTTTAGATCCCTGGGAGATGACCTCTGGATCAGCAGTAGGATTTTTGAAAAGGAATTGTGAGAGTCAGGTACTCTGTAGTACCTGTCCAGTTTCCTAGGAGCAGGGGGGTAAAGTATCAGGAGTTAAACTGGATTCCATAAAGACATCATCTACAATATCCAGGACTGGGGGTATTGCTAAAGGCCTATGTTGTGGCAAATCTAGAAATTCTCTGAGTCTCTTTTTGGACTGAGGATAGTCTTGGCATTCCCAGTGGAAATGCTCTCTTAAATTATGCAAGGTTTCACCAAAAGAAAAATCCTCTGGAGGAGAAGCCGAGGGAATGGATTCTTCTGCATCTGAATCCTCATAAGCAGATAAGGGTAAGTCTTCATAATCAGATACCTCAGAGTTGGACTCTTGGTCTGTTGAAGCTGCTGAGGGCATGTCTCTTTTTCTCTTAACAGGGGAAGGCTGACGTCCCCTAATCAGCATAATAAGGTCTTCTGCCATTTTAAGCATTTGATGTTGTGGCAAGGAAGCAGGTGCATGCGCTTTGGTCGTTGTTTTTTTAAGCATAGCGCGTACTCTTGGCTTTAGAAATTCAGTAGTTTTAGACAGAACTGAAGACGTGAAAGATGTCGTCGGTTTGTGTCGAGCATCAGTAGGGTGAAGAACTTCCTCAGAAGCTGGTGTCTGCTCAGCGGCTCCGGACCCATCCAAGGTAGAGACATCCACAGGTTCCGTAGTCGAAGAAAACCTTGTGGCATACCGGACTCCAAATAGGTCTCAGTAGAGGCCTGCAAATCCACTGAAGCGGGCATCAGGGGCTGCAAAAGTGCCTCACTGAGTACTGGCTGACTGGCGACTAGCTTAACAAAAGCGCCTTCGGCAGCTTTGGACCTATGCGGTCTGTCTCTGTCCTTATCCTTACATTTTTTTGGAAGATCGGTAGTCGGATGGCTTACTGAAGCCATTTTGGAATACGGAGATGGAGAACAAAAGTATTTAGCAACAAAAATGGCCCAACGACAAATAGTTCAGGAGTTGAACAAGGCACAAAACTGACAGCGAGGTACGTCGTGGTCTGAGCCTAAACAGGTGAAGCAGTAAGAATGGAAATCTCGGTATGGTATTTGCTTTCTACAGGCAAGACAATTGTTAACTTTTTCTGACATCAGTTAGAGCAAGAAAAAAGGGTCCCCAATGGGGTACTTAGCTTTAGAAGACTTCAGGATAATTCCATTCGGAAATGAAAACTCAGGTAGTGGCTGACAGACACTCGTGAGAACTGCTACTGCTTTGGGCTCCTCGGAAAGAAAGATTTATGTAATGATGTCGGCTGCCTGTTTTTATACCCCTGACGACCTGACATCAGTCCTGGAGCAACTGCAACCAATGCAGAAATATTAAGTCTCTGGTATTCGGGCTGACTGAGGGATACCTGCAGGCAGATAACCTAAGTTTGATGACTGCAACAGTGAAACACGAAGAACATCTAACTTTTCTCCACTGCACTACAAACAGTCAAGTTTTAGCCTTGCATACCTGTGAAGTATAACTGATGAAGTGATAGGAATAATGTCTACAGCTACTGATTTCAACTAGTTTCATGTGGAGACACACATGCACACTTGCTTTGCCCCTGACAAGCCAGTCAATCAGTGATGGTCAGTTGCTTCTGTACTATTCCTGTTCTAATCCCAAAGATGTCCCTGTTTTGTATGTACCACAGACATTCAATTGTTCTGATAAGTGAAAAAAATTTATAATCAGAGTAATGATTGTGTTTAAACTGGTTGTTTATTTTGGACACATACAATGCAACCCTTGCCTCTCACCCTACAAGCTACATCAATGATCCTTAAACACTGATCATACCCATTCCTCTCAAACTCTAAGCATTAAAACTCATGGCACCAGCCTTTAAAAATCATAGCTGAGGGTCAGAAAGAGGAGCATTTTATTTTTACTTTTTATTTAATAGAAGGTTTTCAGGTACTAGAGTTCATATAATCAATGCTACTGAATAATTGTACAGGCTTAGCTCAGTTAGTAGCCCTTTTGCCTAGGGCACCAGTTGACCAAAGCACCACTACATCTATGAAAGTCAGTAAATATTGGAGAAGCAAGCCTAAATATGTGGACAAAAGTCACAGTGTTATGGCTAAATCATAGTATTTAACAGGTATGACTATATTCTCTTTTTTCAATCATAGCCTGCACATATCCCACAACGGTTCCTATTAGATGACTGAAGACGCATTCTTTCGAATGCGTCTTGGTCGAAGTTGAAAAGATGAAAGGCAAAATGACAAAGCGGCATCCCTGGGAAAAAAATTGCTTGGCCGCGTCCATTTTCATCAATGTAGTGCGATCTCGGAATTGGTATATTTAAGTAGGGGGGTGTGGGGGACAAAGCCCCCCACTTTGTTATGTTTTAAGTGTTTTTTTTTTTGGAACAGCGATTTTTTTTCCCTTGGAAAAAAATCATTGTTCTAAGTGTTCGAGTTTGTAAGCTTTCGCTTACATGGGGTCGATAAATCATTGTTCGCTTTTCTAAGCATTCGATGATTTAATATAGACCCTCCCACAAAACAGGACATTTTAAACAGCTGTTACTCATATACACTGTCCACTGCCAAGGGCAATCAATGACTGCTGTAAACACCTACACCACCTCTCCCTCTCAACATACACACTTACTATGTTTTTTTCAGTGTTAAATCCATAGCACTTGTAAATGTTTACTTTTAAGCACTTTTATACTAACAGAGAAGCAGAAAGACTTACTTAGGTTAACAAAAACATGAAGAGGTCGGTTATGTTATGTTGACCTATAAAAGATACATACATACATGCATACATACATGCCAACTCTTACAAATATTTCACGCACCAGCAATAATACAAGGGTATGTAGCCTGCCTATTTACCAAAATAGCTGTTCCCATAATAACCGTCCAGGCTGCTCTTAAAATTGTCTAAACTAGTGCTTACTTTAATGTAATTTAGTAGTCTATACCATGCATCAGCAACTCTCCCAGGGAACCAATTAGTACACTTCTAATTCCTATAGAATCTTCTACATAGGTTGTTTTATAATTCTCTACTACTTTTTGATAACCCCAAACATACCCAGAGGTAGTTGTCTCTAAGTGCCCTATATACCCAAATAAGCTCTCCTCTTAAATATCTATATGACACACTGCACAAGTTCAAATATTTTAGTCTTTTATAATAATTTAAATGTTGACATCCATGCATGCCCTTGGTATATTTCTTCTGTACTCTTTCCAGTTTACTCATACTTGTTTTCTTACAAGGTTTCCATATTGTTATTTCATGCTCAAGTTTGGGTCTAATATAACTAACAGACAATGACTTAATCATTTCTGATTTCCTAGACTTTATAAATCTTTTTATACAATCTATAATTCTACAACTATAATTAATCAATTGGTTGATATGATTAGAAAAACCTGAAGCAGATCTACCCATATACCTAAGTCCTTAGGTCCTTAAGTGACTCTACAGTTTCAATCACTGGGTGCTGTAAAAGTATTCACCTTTTAGTTTATGCCTCCCAAATCTCATATGCTTAGTTTTTGATGTATTAATCAGCATATTATTCTCCTGTGTCCAAATTGTCAGTTTAGTCAAGTTCTTTTGCAGATATGCCCTATCTTTAACACATGTAATTAGTTTACCCATTTTCAAGTCATCTCCATACATACTGTGGAACACCTCAATGAAAAGATAGATCTGAAAGATACAATTTAAACAAGTATGGGCTTAGGACAGAGCCCTGTGGGACAACCTGACTGTAACCTCAACTTTCACTTATCCAATTATTGTACAATACTTGCCATGTCCTGTTTGTAAGCCATGCAGCTATCAGTCTTATCAAGAGTACACCAATACCTCGTTGCTCTAATTTATTGATCAGCATTTTGTTTATGACCTTATCAAATGTTGAAGTTAAATCTATATAGGTTACATCACAGCACAATTTTTCATTCATAGCTGTTATGACATTCGTAGAGAACATCATGTTACAGGTGGTAATAGATCTACTTCCAACATATACAAGCTGATATATGGTTTCAAATCCCAACCTTTCCAATTCTGGCAATAATTTATCCAATATAACCTTCTCCATTATAACCATCTCCATTATTTTCCACAACATGAGAGTAAACTTGTGTCTGTATGACTCTGGATTTGTCCAACTTCCCTTTCTTTTAAAGACAGGGTTAACAAGTGCATATCTCCAATCATGAGGAATCTTTCCATATTTATACAACCTAGTAAATGACAGACATGATGGCACTTTAAATTCATTCAGAAGTGTTCATTATTACTAATTATGTCTACCCCCTGTGCTTTATCTGGATCCAGTTTGCACAGTTTCTTTTTAATATAATCTAATTTGATTTCAGTGTCTGAGGTTACTTAGGTGTCACTAGGACAATTTATCATCCCCTTTGTGGAGCCAAACTGCTTTGCATAAAATTGTGTGAATAGATCTACAATTTGAGAATACATTTTAGAATTTATACACAGTTTATCAATTTCTTTGTCTTTACTCGTACTATTTCTTATGTATCTATAAAATGGTTTCAAATTTTGCTCAATAAGTTTATGTAAATTGTCTTCAAATTTTACTTGATTTTGTCTCATACTATGTTTAATTTGTCCATCCAGCTTGATTATATCAGTTTTCAAAGTCCTACTCTGACCTCTTTTCCATTTCTTATACTTTTTTGTCCTTAATCACATATCTTGTTCTTATAGAAATATATCATCCTGACACTGTGTGCCTATATCCTGATGTTAAAGATTTATTTTGATTTTTTTGCATTCAAACAATTTCTCTTTCAAAACTTTCCATATTCCTTCTGCAGTTTTTCCACTGAACACATAATTCCAATTAGTTGTACATAGCGACTGTTTTGCTTCCATATAATCTGCAATTAATCTTCAGTACATTGGTTTAGATTTCAGTTTTGCAGAATCATCTACCAAAAATTAACCTTTATACCGCATGATCACTGCACATCAATGGTAGTAAAACATGACATGAAGTAACATTAAATTTTAGGAACACCAAACAGCAGAAGCAACCACAAAGTTCATAAAACCAATAAATTCCAATAACAAGAATGATCAGGACTACCAAAACAATTCCAGATACAACTTTTATTGAAAAAACATTTAAAAATGAAGCACTTTGGTCTATTTAATTGTAGCTATCTAAGTGAGCTGAATATTAACCTTACATATTTTAAGTTTTTACAACATATTTTAAAGTATATTTTTAGTTCTTTTATGTTTTACGCATTACAGTGTTTTTAGGGCTACAGTGTTTTATATGACTACCTCTAGTTTTAAAAAGCATAGGTCACTTTAAGGAATTTTGACATTTTTTTCTGATACGTTGTTACATACTTCCTCTCTGATACATAAGGATGGTGTTTGAGACAGCTTCTTCATTGCATTATGGCTTTTTCAGATCTTTTTATTTTTTCTGAAGATGTCTACAATTAGACAGATGAAAGTACTTAATTTTTAAATGTTTTTTCAATAAAGGTCGTATCTGGAATCATTTTGGCTGTCCTGATCGTTCTGGTCTTTAGGAACACAAACAATGTCTAGTATGTTCCTTTCCCTGGTAGGCTTTTTTACAATCTGAAGCAATTGCTGTACCTGAACATATGTTGAAGCAACTGTTGTTCCTGAACATAAGCTGTAAATAATTTTACTAATGTTGAATCAATATTATTCCAGTCTGTTTCTGGTAACTTTAAGTTCCCAACCACTATTATTTTTCTTCCCTCTTGTATTTCAAGCAAGAAATGTATGCATTCCTCTAGGTCATCAGCGTTTGACTTTGGGGGTCTACACACCCCAAAAATTGTTATATGTTCCAGAGTTGTCTTTACAGTTACAGTTACACAATCTAAATCTACAGTATTGGTGTTATCACTAAACACATAATAATCACAGGTCTTATAACAAACTTTAGTTCCTATCATAATATCTCCACTTGATTTTTTAAAATAGAATGTCTGTTACAATAAAAACATTTATGCCATGACACAACTGGCTTCTAGTCATTGTTCTTTTACCATGTTTCACAAAGAATAAAAACATCAATCTTATGGGAACATACAAATTTTACAATAAAAACAAACTTTAATATTCATGCTCCTAGCATTAACAACCATCAGAGATGCATCAAATGCTGCTATATATGTTCAATTTTCGACCTGGCAAAAATCCTGCTTTCCGTCTGGCAAATATTGCAAAATATCTACTGCAAAAAATTATTTCCTGATCTTGACAAGTGCAAGCCAGCCCGTCTAAATACATGTGAGCCTAAATTTAGGCTTGGATGTTCTACATATTTCCATTTTTTTAAAACGGTGACATTTTTTTCACATAGATATTTACCTCAAAATCATTTCATTCATGGTGACCTGACTCACCTTTCTAATTGTGATATGTGAAAAATACAAGCTATGCCATATAAAAGGGTAGTAAGTTCCCTACTAAGAGTTGTAGAGTCTTTGTGAATGACATCATTTGTACCAACATGAATAAAAATAGATCCATATTTCCTTACATTAAGGCATTCTAAGACTTTTCTCATATCCTCTGTTTTTGTTCCTGGCAAGCGTAACACTATTCAAATGTTAATTATCTTCTCTGCAAAAGTAAGCATTAGTTCCAATAATAATTTAATTTCCAATTACAATAATATCTTTTCTGACTAGATTTGAATAATCTTCAACTTCTAATTCAGTAAATATCTGCTCTATCAATTGTTAGAAAGGAATGATCTTTATCACCATTAGTCCTATTGATCCAACTGTTTCACTGTTTATTACATTCACAAGCATACAATTCCCATCCAGCTGCCTTTGTACATCCACAGCTTGAGCCATGTTGTCAACTTCTGCCTTTCTCTTCTCTTTTCTTAAAGTAATGCTGTTCAATCCTTCCACATTCAATTTTGACTTCTTCCTTTTCACCTGCCCCTTGCCTCTTTTTTCTACCTTCTCTTTTTGGAAAGATGATGCCTTTTTCTGTAGACCGAAGGTTTTCTGATAACCTTTATTTATTTATTTTATTTTACATTTGTTGGCCGGGCTAGTCTAACTGGATATATGTCCATTTTCAGTAGAGGCACGGGGAGAAAAGCTCCTAACATGAACAGTAACAAAGTTAACAATATATAAAAGGACATGTATATAACAAAATACAGTACAAAGGTAGCATTGGTTAAATGAAAAATATAGTAATAAAATTATGGACTATAGCCATTGTACTAAAGATTAACTAAATATAAAATAAGAAACACTTGTTCAAAACACAAAACAGAGTAAGATCATTGTAATTTTACTTTTAATATAAATAATGAGGAAAAAGTTGGTTTGGAGGCTTAGGTTAGTGTGAGGGGAAAGGGATTTGACCAGGAGGGGCAAGAGGATTTCAGTCTGGGTTAGCACAAGGACAGAGCCACTGGGTTTTAAGATGTTCTTTGATATGTTTTTTGAATAGAGAAGTAGAAGCTAGGGTAGATAGTTCAGTAGGGAGCAGATTCCAGTTTTTACCTGTAGTATTAGAGAAAAGAGAGTCACCACCTTTGTTGTTAGATTTGATTGAGGATACCAGAAGTTTGTTGGCAGAACATAGTGTAGCTAGATTTGTATATGGTGAAATCAGATCAGTGAGGATAGGGGTATTATTGGGGTAGTGCAGGATCTTATGAGTAATAAGTAACTGTTTACTGAGTATATGGTTCTGTATTTCTAGCCATCCTAGTTGTCTGAGGTTAAGGCAGTGGTGAGTTTTAAAGGGAGAGAATGTGATGAATCTAGCTATGTTATTATAACAGTGAGAAAGTTTGGAGAGGTTGTTTTTTGATAAGTTAGTATATATGGCAGAGGAGTAGAAGAGGGTAGAAATGAGGTGGGTTTGGGCAATAGTTTTCCTGGCTGAAGGGGTAAGGAATGGTTTAATTCTATAGAGAGTACCTAGTTTTTTGTTAACAGACTTTATGGTGGAGTTAATATGGTCATCATAGTTAAGCCGATTGTCAATTGTAACTCCTAGTAGCTGGGTGGTAGTATCTGGGTTTATGTTGGTGGCATTGTTAGAGGTAATGGTAAAGAATGGATTGGGTGATTTATGAGTTGGAGTAAAAAGTAGTAGTTTTGTTTTTTTGGGATTAAGGAGGAGGCAGTGCTGCATAAACCAGTTTTCAACATTTTGGAATACAGTTTGGGTAAGTGACTGGAGGGAGGCTAGATTTTTAGCAGTACAGATTAAGGTTGAGTCATCTGCATATTGAATGCAGGTGGCTTGGGGTGTGTTCAAGTGTAGGTCATTGATAAATAAGGAAAAAAGAAGGGGACCTAAGATAGAGCCTTGTGGGACTCCAATATTTACGGGAAGTAATGATGATAGATTGTTATTCCAAAGTACTGCTTGTTGTTTATTTGAAGGTAACTCCTAAACCATTGTAATGCTTGTGGATTAAGAGAACAGGAATTGAGTTTGTTTAGAAGTAAGTTATGGTTGACCATGTCAAAGGCTTTTGACAAGTCAATAAATAGTGCAGAGGAGAAGGAGTTATTGTTCTGATTTTTATTTATAGAGTCAGTGAAGGATAGAAGGGCAGTCATAGTACTGTGGAATGGTCTAAAGCCATGTTGGCAGTTTGCTAGTAGGTTATTTTGTAGTAGGTGGTTAAGTAGTTATTTGTGAATACATTTTTCCATTATTTTAGATAATGGAAAGTGTAAGGCAATAGGTCAAAAGTTAGAGAGCTCAGTAGAGGATCCACCTTTATGAAGAGGGATGATATGGGATACTTTCCAGATGATAGGAATTTTACCTTCAGAAATAGTTCTATTAATAAGGATAGATATGGGGTAGCATATAGCGTTTGCAGCAATTTGTAGGTATTCTGATGGGAGAAGGTCAGCTGATGGGGTACAAGGTTTCAGTTTTTTAAATAGCTTGTAGATAAGAGATGTACTAACAGGTTGTAGGTGAAAGGTAGGAGTTGAAGAATTTGAAGTATTTGGTAGGGAAGTAGAAGAGGGAGGTAAAGAATTGGCTAGGATTTGTATGGCTTCTGTAAAGTTGTTGTTAAAGGCATCAGAGATTTGGTTGGAATTATTATGGTTGAAACCTGATGGGACAGGAGTAGTAGGGTGTCCTGGCTGAAGAAGTTTGTTTATCCCTGACCAAAATTTTTGTGGGGTATGTTCACTGGATTGTTAGAGGTGAAGGTAGTAGTCTTTTTTGCCCTTAAGGGTGTCTTTTTTTGGTAGCATTTCTTAACTGTTTAAAGAGGAGGTGATCAGATGGACATTTGGTAGCTCTCCATTTGGCCCAGATTTTATTTCTGAGGAGCATTTTTGCTTTGTTTGTTTAGTTAGCCATGGAGCATTTACTGTTCTTATTCTCATAGTGCGATAAGGTGCATGGTAGCCCAGAATTTGAAGAAAGTTAGTGTTGAAGTAGGTAACAGCCTCATCAAGTTCAAGATGGGTTAGGGGTGACCAGTTACATGCTAGCAATTCATTTAGAAAGCTATCTGGGTTAAAGTTTTTTTTTGAGCGGGAAGTTTTGAGATTATGAGTTGTTGAAATATGAAGTTTTTGTCTAGTAATATAGGTAAGTATATGGTCGCTTACGTTATCAGGGAGGGTACCTGGAGTATAAGTATTAGGGTGGTAGTTGATAAGGATCCAGTCAAGAGTAGTTTCTTTCCTGCTAGGTTTGTGGATTCTAGTGGGAGCAGTTACAGATTAATGTGGTTAGTAGGGTTCTGGGTACTGCAGGTGAACCAGTCTATGTTGAAGTCACCCAGTACAATGGTCTCCTGGGGTAGTTGGTTAGATACGTAACTAAGTATGTTTTCAAGAGTATTAGTATTGTTACCAGGGGGTAGATACATACAAATTAGGTAGATAGATTTGGAGTTGTTGATTTGGAGTTTGATAGACAGTGCTTCAGATTTGCTGTCTAATGATGGAAGCACATTACAGGGGGAAACTTGGAGATTAGATTTGTAGACAATGGCTATACCTCCACCTTTTTTGTTTATACGGTCACATCTAAGGATATTATATCCTGGGGGGGGGGGTAATTTCATGGTTTCATGAACATCTTTCCCTATAATCCATGTGTTACATAACAAAGCAGTGTCCTTTTTACCATGTATTCTCTTTGCTTTATAGACATTAACCAGTTTCTTTTTCTTTCTTGTCATTTGTTGTGAAGTTCTTCCTTTCTTTTTTTTTATTTTCTTCTATTTGCTCTGAATCCTCAAATTGCTGAATACTTATATACATAATTGGAAAGCTGTCAGTAGTACAATCTTGCTCAATAGAGGCTGAGTGATTTTTACTGACAATAGATAGTTATTTTCCTAATTTGCTCTTTGCCTAACTTTATCTCATCAGTCCAATCATTAATATATGTAAAAACAGTTCTCCAAGCCACTCCAATTGCAAAAGTGCAATCATCATCAGTAAATCTAGATTTACTACTAAAAATGGTAAGCAAATCATCTAACTTTTGACATAAGGAACACTGATCATCAGTGTTATTGGGTACTGTCTTTTAATATACATAGCATTTAGAACACTGTACAAGCTTTAGCAAATCATTAATGTTATACACTTTTAAGGAATCCATATTCAGCTGCAAATGAACAAAGAATTCCAAAAGAAAAGGATGGAAAAACAGCTTGGAAGGCACAGTAATGACAAGTTTGTCAGAATGTTACCCGATAATAGCATTTAAAGTCAAAATGTGGAAACATGGTCAGATTAAGAAGGGATGGGCCAGACAACCATATGCATGATGTATATTACTCTGTATGTAAGATATTAGCAGCCAAATCGGCCTACCTAGAAGGTGATAGGGGTAATCCAGAAAGCTTGAGTCAGATCTGGTATCCCACCTGGGATCCAGAGGGTGACTGCACTAACAAGAAACAGACTGAAAATATTTATTCCACATAAAATCACTACAACTAGTAGTTCTAGGAGACTCACGACAAGCACTCTTGTTCTAATACACGACATTCAATAGATCAGTTAATTATACCAGTTACAGATGATGGTGGGAGGGTCCCAGGGAGCTGACTGGAGGAAAACCTGGGAGTGTGAAAAACAAGGAGCCAATCCCAAAATATAGAGGTAGTCCCTTACTTGAATATTCCTGAAAGACCCGTGAATGTTTACCAGCTCAGCAATCTATGGAACCTCATTCTTAGTTAAAAGTGTTTTTTTCCAAGTGTAGCCTTTTCCTTAGTTAAAAAAAAAATCACAAGGCTGCTAAAGGGCAAGGTCTCTCCTGTGGCAGACATTGTTTATAAGCTGCATGGGCCACTAAGATTAAATGCCATGAGTGAGCACATGCAGTCTGTCTGTCTGTCTGTCTAGGTTATACCTGTTGGATAATCAGGAAATGGTAAATTGGGTACAGAAAGGACCAGGCCAAAGAAGACAGAAGTGAACATACATTGCTGGTTCACCCATCCTGGTCTGTCACTTGGATGGCACCTATTGGCAGCACTGAATATTACAACTGCAGAGTTTGGACCTATTGCTTATGCTGCCAAACAGTGCTGCAGCACAAAACCAGACTTGCAGACAACATGAATGTGGGGGTATGCACATACCCTCTGAAGGACAGGTAGCAATCGAAGAGTTCCATAAGGAGATACTTCCAGGTTAGATGTTCTAGGGAAGGGGGATTTCCCCCCTGACTGATGGCGGACTCACTCCCTATTGCCCAGTCCTCACCCTTCCTGGGAATGAGGAAACTGGCTAGTAAACACGACCTAAGAAATGAATGACCTTTTGATTTCATTATAGTGATGAAATGGGTCCAGCCACCAACTAGGATGAGCAGGCTAAGGATTTCTATCAGGGAAAGAATGGGTTGACCCTCTCCCTGCCTTCAGGTCAAGTGTGATCCAGAACAAAAAGAAGGTTAGTATGCTTGACCCATGGAATTAGTCTGTGTCTCCTAGGAAGAGGAAGGAATAGGTTGATTGGGCACTGTTACTGGGCAAGATGGATGGACCACAAAAAAAAATGTGGTAGACCAGCAGATATAACAACAGTTGGGTCGGGTTGGCTGCATCCACTAAAATTTAAATGCTGATTCTTGACAGCTGTACAATTTACTGCAAACACAAGTAAAATTCAGTAACCACTAAGCAAAAAGTGATAAAAGTGGTAAAAATGAGTGGGCACATGCCCACTTGTGCACTACACATTTTACTTTAACTATTAAGCTCCATGGACTAAAAATAATTATGATTTGGTCTCCCTGATCATAACCCTGGTTGCTAATCTGTTACTAATGCCTGTCAACAACTTGTCAAGTTTACTACCAAATTGCTTCATATTTTTTCTTCCTTTGAGCAATCAGGAAATTGCACAGACAGCAGGAGCAATTCTGAACTAGCTACTGTAATCAAAGAATACTGCTTTATTTACTTATGGTTTCAGAAGGACTTAGGATGATGATACCCTGACAGACATCTTTTTAATGTTTGCAAGCTAAACTAAGGATAAGTCTTTGCTAGATCATTTGAAACATAAAATGTGCACTTAATATTTTGCTGTCCAGCAATATTACAATCCCTTGACACTTCTTAGATCTGGTTTCATATCTTCCTGTATTCTATGAGGGCAATAGAAAGCATGTAAAATTTTAAGTACATCACTTTGTTTTCTCTTAAGTTGTCTTTGTCCCACGGTGTTTTCATCATGGCTACTTTAAACTGGACTGCAGAGCCTGTAAAGGCTCAGCACCAGGAAGTGATATAAGTTTAAACCCTTATCTTATTAACACCTATCAGCCATATTATGTCACACATTTAGCAGCTGCAAACATCTTTCCATTTCAAAAATTCTGGGGGGAAAATCAAGTTAAAAACAAGACATAAAATTGTAAATATCTTGTGGAATATAAATGCTATTATAAGTTGCAAACAACAAATTTAACAGTAAAGACACTTCGTTAACAATGATAACAGATAGTGCATTCAGTCTTTACATCAATTCTGTAATATACTGTATGGAGTACAGATGTTATGCTCCAATACTGGGAAAAGGACTCTTTAAGCACCTTTCTGACATCAGAAAGGTACCTAACAAGCTTTTGTGATGCACCCAAAACTGCTTTCAAAATCCAGTTTCATGAAAGAACATTAACAGCAGTCAGCATCTACCCCAGAGCAGCAGCAGGAAGAGTTAAGACCTTAAAACATTAAACACTTCATTAAGTATTTCTCTTTTTTGGCCAAATTAACTGTTTAACATGTCTCAAAGCTCTTTGCACTTTCCACCACTGTTCTCTGTGTGGCAGCTTGAAGTGTGTTACAGATTTCCAAACTGTAAAACATTTAGTGCTTCTACACTTTTTACTTTAACTATTAAGCTCCATGCACTAAAAAGAATTATGATTTGGTCTCTCTGATCGTAACTCTGCTTGTTATGAATTTTTGACAGGGAAGTTGACTCATTTCTTGAACTTCACTCTAGAAAAAAATTTGGATGGCAAAAGTCACCTCTCAAGCTTTACTACCAAGGTGAATTTCTTAACATTCATGTCTCACACATAATCACACACATAACAAGCTGGTTATGATCAAAAACCCAACCATAATCCTCTATATAAGTTCAGAATTCGGTTTCTCCAAATAAGCTTCTTAAACATTTCAGGTGTTAGAAACTGTACAACCCAGACATATAGTGTCAGAATACTACTGTTCAGCCAGATATGAGTTTTCACAAGACAGCAAATAATTCCTTTTTGAGTGCTCCTTTACTGAGATATTTACTAGCATGTGAAAAATTATGCTTATTTGTATAATTAACAATATAAATAACAATGAACTTCTCTCAAGATGTACAACTTACACTGAAAGAAATCAATGACGATTTTCATCAACCTCCTCAAAAGTTTCACTTGATGCCATGCAATACTTGCAAGTCACTTGGTTTTGGAAGTACTTATGTTATGTACAAATATTGCACATATTTGCAATTAATTGCAAACAAGCAAAATGTTTAGTACAGTGTACTGTAGAATGTATTTTTCTGACCCACTTTGACATTTCACACCAGGCCGCTCAATAACATTAAATCTAGCTCTGTGAATTGTGAAAATATGAACATAAATATGAAAATATGAATAAGAAGTGGCAAAAAGTAGTTAACATCTCCACTAAAAGATATCCTAGATCATCAATCTTAGTAGTGTCATCTTGTTACTTACACCTTACCCACTCTTAGGCAGCCTATTATTAATTGGTAACTCACTCAGATAAGAAAGACAGAGCCATAAAATATCAGGACACCAAAAGGAGCTACTGTGTTAAAGAGAAATACACAAAACTGCGCTAAGTGTTAATGAGGTAGGCAAAATTGTGCCTGTAGAATGGGAAGCTTGAGTGATAATGTGGCTGTTTTCTTGAAGAAAGCCCTAATTGTACACCTTAAATCACATTTGTTTGGTTGGAAACTGGCTACCCCTCCATCTACTACCAGTGTTCAGTACACTTTATTTCACTTTTTCTCTTTCTCTCCTCAGGAAGCTCAACCCTCATTTCACTGTTTCTTATGAAAGCATATTGTATGTTGGCCATTCAGGTACTTTCTCTTACCTGACATACAACTGTTACTCTAATATGTAGTTTAGTTTTCTGTTATGTCATCTACTACTATTGGCCATTATTTACTTCCTGTTCTGCTTCTGCAGGGATGTAACAATAAACCCAATGACTATCTACTACTTTCAGCTAAATCAGTGCTCTCATTTGTCAGCTGAGCTCTTCCTCCTCCATCCATCTATCAAATATGCAACTTAATTCCACACAGTTAAGATGCAGTGGCTATAATCATTTTTAATTTAAATCTCTGTCATGTTAACATCATGATGCAATTTGTTTGGGTTTGAGCAGTATTTGTGAAAGCTTCAGACATATTGTTGGAAGGGTAAAATTATAATCTGTATTGTTTCAGTCTGGGCATTCATGTTCTCTCTCCTCTGCAAAGGCAGAATCGTGAAGTTAAACTCGTCAACTGATTTATATTTTAAGTGCACAGTTGAAAAGGGTCAGATCAGCAAGCACTGACAGATTGTGAGTTCTCAATTAATTTATATCAGTATATTCGCTGTTTCATTTTGCCTGAAGTTCCTACACACGTTAATGTTATGTCTTACTGCAGAGAACACTGGTACCCAGACAAGCATGGTGGGGGGGCGGGGGGGGCAACGAGACAAGCTTAAGCAACAGATTGCATATTCCATCAGTTTACAGTACAATTATTTTGTTTCTCCTCAGCTTATATTATAGAGTCTAAGCCTGACTGTATAGCTCCTGGGTAGGTGTTAGATCTTGACTTTGATATTGCAATTTACTGATGTTTCTCTCACTGTTAAGTATTGCTTTACATCTGGTTGTTTCTGTTGTCCATGCCTAAATTTTGATCCAACCTCCAGGTGTAACTTGACATTATCTGTTAAGCATCTTAAAAACAGTACACCTTCCACCCAGATTAGTTCCTGTAAGCCATTTTTATCCCGGTACCTCTTCACAATCAAAAACCTTCCATCTGCTACACCATTCACTAACTAGGACACCTCAACTACTAGGTACTGGGGCAAAAACTGAGCAGTGCGTGGACCACCCCCTGGCAGCTAAAGGCTAGATGCCTTTTTCCCCTAGCCTAGATATCATTCCTAGTGGCAGCTTGACATTCACAACCTCCGACAATATTGCCCCAGTAGCATTTCTACATTCATAGGCTCATAGGAAGTCACTAGGCTATTGGCCCTGCGGCCCTTACAAGATGTGAGCACCCAATGCCCCACAGATGGAATCTCAGGGATGTATTTTCTGTTCCCCATCCAGTTATCCAGGTTGTGCTTAAAAAGGGTTAATGAGGTACTCTGCTTGACATTGGAGAGGGAGTCTATTCCACAGAAGGGGGAGTCTCTGGGACACAAATATGTCCTGCCAACAAGTCCTACTGATGTCATAGACCAGGTTGAGGTCATGCGTGCAGGTTACTCAAGTGGAGCTTGACTTGCAGATATGTAGCAGTCCTGTCAAGGCGGGGTCTGAGATTGCTTTGTATGCTAGACAGAGGTCACCTCTGAAGAGTCTGTATGAGACTGAGTAGAAGGACAGGGCCTTTAGGCTATCTGTGTTGTGTAGATTTTTGAGGCCCTGGATTCCCCTGGTGAGGAACCTCTGTGGTCTCTCCAGCTGCTGCATGTGCTTTGTGAGGTACGTGCTGAAAGGGGCACTGTACTCAATTATGGGTCTTATAAGGGAAGAATACAAGGATGTTATGACCACCTTGTCCCTGGATGAGATACCCTTACTAATGAGGATGGACATGTAGTAATCTTTCTGTACAATAGAGGCAACATAGTGGTCAAAAGTCAGTTTGCTGTCAATCTGGGTGCCCAGGTCCCTCACGACTAATTGCATGCTTAGGACCTTGTTATTAATGTGATAATTTGTGAGGATGTCACTCTCCCCAAAAGGGATGATGATGCATTTTTTGGCATTCAGTTTGAGGCCATGTTTCTGAGAGACCTTCTTGGGGGATGTCCACATCATTACGGAAATTGATGACAGAGCCCAGCTTGCAGTCATCTGCACACTTGGTCACCATAGCCCACCAGTTTTGACCTGCGCCTCAGAAAAGTATATCCCAAACAACAGAAGCTTCAAGACCTATCTCTGGGGTACATTGCTCGTTACGGATCTACTGCTTAAGGTGGCTTCCCCTATTTTGAGTAATTGGGTTTTATCAGTGAGCCAGTTTGCTACCCATCTGGTAACATATGGATTGATGCCTAGTTGAGAGAGTTTATCTATTATACCTGAATGGAGAATAGTATCAAAGGTTTTGGTTACTTCAAAGTAGGCGGTGTGCACAGTTTTCCCCTCGTCCATGGGTTTTGTGACTGTCTCAAAGTAGTCAACTAAATTTAACAGGCATGACCTCCCACTAATGAAATCAAACTGTGTGGGATAAAGTGTTTGGAAGTTGCCAGTGAGGTCCATGATAATTCGCTCCATGGCCTTGCAGTTCAGGCTAGTTAGGCTGATGGGTCTATAATTTCTTGGATTGGTGGATGCTTCACATTTGTGCAAAGGGATGATAGTGGCTGTCCTCCACTCAGCTGGGATGAAGCCAGTACTCAGTCTTTGGTATAATACCGTGCATAATGGTGCTGCAGGTTGCTGCCTGAGTTCATGTAGGATGCACCGTAGGATGTTATCAGGTCCCATGGAAGCTGACTTTTTTGCCATTGAGAGGGCAGTGATAACTTGCTCCCTAGAAATAAGGGGAGAGGGGCAGGCAGTAAAGTTTGTGGATGTCGTGATTTACTGATGGGGCGACAGAGGGATGAAGTTTTCACTGAACCTGTCTGCCAGCAGGTTAGCTATATCTATAGTGCTTGTGTATGTGGTGTCCTTGACCACCAGTTCTGAGCAGATCTGGGTGCTTCCTTTGAGATTACAGACATATGTGAAGAAGGCCTTATGACTGTCTTTAGTAGATGTGGCCAGTTTGGACTCGAAGTTTGTTTTGGAGGATTTCACTAGTGCTCTTATGTGCTTGTTCAGGCTAAGGAGAGATTGCTTCCATTTAGACACCTGCTCCTTCTTGGTCCTAGACAGCAATTTTCTCCTTAAGAGTTTATTTATTGCAGCTGTTTACCAGACAAGTTTGCTCTTCCTTGAGGAGGAGGATTTTGTCCTTTCAGGTATTCCTGATTCCATGCAGCTATATAAATGCTCATATAGTACTTTGGTGTAGGTTTGGACATATGTGCCAGTTCCTATGGAAGGGGAGGGGGCTGTTAAGCTGTTTATACCTTCCCTCAGGAGGTTGTAATCAGCTTTGGAGAAGTTCATTTGTTTGACCCTAGCTTGGAGGTCATTGAACCTGTCAGGGGAGATGGTGACTTTGAAACAGACCTCTCTATGGTCGGATTTTACCAGGGAGGATTACACTGTAGGGATACTGCAATGGTTACTCATGTTGGTTAATACCAAGTCCAAGATATTTTCACCTCTTGTGAGGGTGTCGACCAGCTGATCCAAGGCATCTGCATTGACAATATCAAGGAATCTCTGGGCATCTGTGTTTTGGCATGAGTAGTTCTTCCAATCTACGATTGGATACTTAAAGTCACCCAGGACTGGGTTAAAGGGCTGAATCTTGATAGATTCAAACAGGTCCAGATGGTGGAGTGGGCATCTTGAGTCAAAGTTGGGGGCCTGTAGCTAGCTATGATTTGAATAGGGGTCTTGTCGATGGTTAACTGTACCTGGAGTGTCTCCTGTGTGTCATACTGTTTGACCAGCCTGGAGGTCTTTCATATATACTGCATCTCCACCTCCTTTTGCTTTGCTGCCCACGGTTTGGGGTCTGAATGTATGATAGGATGAGTAACCTGGTATGGCTGGGGTGCTCTCCACAGCTCTGAACCAGGTTTCTCTATCTGCACAACCGTCAGCATCTTCCAGGGTTAAGAATGCTTGCAATGAGTGCAGTTTCATGTTTAGACTCCTAGCATTTGGCAGCATGACTTTTAACTTGCATTTTGATGACATTTTCCTGTTGGTAGTTTTGACCTCATGAAACTGCCTAAAAAAGGCACTATGGGGGAGGCAAGAGCCTTTGCCAGGAGTCTGAAGCCCAAGAGAGAGACAGATGCAGGCCATCTCTGGCAAAGTATTGTGGTTTGTCAATCATGTCTTCCCGGGCTGTCAGGTACTGGATCCTCTTGGAATGACACCAGAAACTAAGCCAATTGTTAAAGTCAATCATTTTCTGTTTGCATTGAGGCATCATTCTGGGTGACAGTAGAATGCTGCTTAAGGCTAGGAACATACCTGCCTGGGACACACATTCAGCGAGTTCAATGATGTCTCTTCATATAGTCCAGAGAGGTACATCTCAAGTCATTCACACCAACATGGACGATGACAGAGTTATAACAGTACCTGTTGTTGACAGATTTGAGTGCATGGATGATATCGCGGATTCTGGCACCTGACAAACTAACCATGACTTTCTCCTTATCCAGCCTGGTGAGGAGCACATCTGTGTGTCTTACAATGGAGTCTCCTGTGACTAATATGTTGGGTTTATGTTTAGGCTTTAGTAGATGTGAGATGCATGTGTGTGGACTATGTGTGGTATGTGGTGTGACAGACAGTGAAGTTCATGTGTGTTTTTGCCTTGGAGGTCTTTTTTTTGGGGTATGTTTTTGTTGAGGACCTCCGTATATGTAGGTGCGTGTTCTGTAGGTGTGGGAGGTGTTTGAGGTGTGGTGTTTGTGGTGGCAGCATTCGCAGTGCCAGATCTAATGGCTTGTGAAGGAGACAGCATTGATTCTAGGTTCTTAATGTTAGTGCATCTCTCACAAATTGTGTTCCTAGGTGGTAACAGTAGAGAGTTGTCCATGTACATGAGGCAGTTGCTACACTGTCTCAGGATGCCCATATCAACCACACTGGCAGGAGAAAATGTAGGAAATTGTCCATCCATATTTTTCAGAAACTGAGGGAGAGGAGCCAGAGACAGCTAACAGCGAAAATCGTGGAAGGTCTAACAGTAGTACTACTAGGTGATCACACAAGTGCTACTTAGGGGAATTTTGTAGCTAGAATACCTCACAAAGGGTAAAAACAATGCAGCTGCAACTCTGGATGCAGCAAACCTGTATCCAGACTATGCTACTCAATTTAAGGGTTAAGAACACAGTAAAACTCACAAAGAAGCACAGATTAACCAATTACAGACAAAAACAGAACTCACAGTATGAAAAAATACAGTTAAATAGTAATGAATTGCAATACATAGCAATGGAACATCGTTAAACAGTAATGAAAATGCAGTTAATTAGTAAATTGCTTTAAAACAGTACAAATGTGATAAATTAGATCATAATCAAAACAGTAAAAAACAGCGCAAATAAAGCAGCAATTCAGTAGAATACTGTAATCAATTTAATAAGGCTACCGACAAGCAGTAACAAATGTGGCAAACTAAATGCACAAGCAGCAAAAAGAAGTAGGCAGAGGCACAGTATTTTCTTTAAGTAGAAAGTGAGGAGACAGAAGATAATTCAAAGTTAAGACAATAAAGAGGTGGGCCTTCACAACTGATCTCACTGTACTCAGTAGAATGAGCTGATGTAATGGGACTGGGGGGAGTGTCCAATATCAAATTTATAGTAAAGGCAGGAATCTCAAAAGCCACTGTGCAAAAAGCAGTTGAAAATACATCTTATCTTTTGTAGTCGCACATCAGATTTTGTAAAGTGGCAGAGCAAGGGCAGAAGGCCTAACTCACTGCAGCTTTGAGCAAACAAGTGCAAACTGGTTTTGTTACTTGTAAACACATACACAAAAAACAGTTTGTGTATGACCTTCTGGGATGAATTTCACCACTCTCTTTCATTACATTCTGGAAAGAGTAAGTTTCAATTGGGTGACCAAGACAAATCATCAATAGTCCACAGCAACAGGCCACAGGATAATCTATGGCACTGCTTGCATTTCCACTCACTCGGACAGAAAGAGGACTGTGAGATACAAGCTGACCCTTGGCTTGGGACAGTAACCCAGCCAGCTTCTGTTGGTATTCAACCTACTGCTGTCCCTCAACAAAATTAGCTTGATGACTTAACATACAAAACAGTCAGACTGGAAATACAGTTAGTCACACAATCCACAAATATGTTATCTCTCTCTGAAACTTGGTTTAAATGTGAGGCCATACTATCCCATGTTGTTTATACTGATCATGGCAACTCTGGCACAACAGTCTGTCAGGTGGTACTTTGCATCAAAAAGCATCTGTATGGTGACTTCCAAGATGGTTGCATATTAACAGTTTAATTCTAGCTATCCCAGTGTGAAAACAGAAACTCTGCAGAGAAGGCCAAGTCTTTTGTGTTTATGGGTACATTTCAATAGCTGGCTACTAAGCGTACTGCCTATACACCTGGAAAAAAGAAGTACTGAGGATCCTGGGAAAAAAATCAACTACAAAAAGTGAGGAAGAAACAATGACTGAGGAAGGTTCTGCAGCTGTTCAACAAAAAGCAATGCAACCTCAGACATGACGTCCAGTAATCTACAGGAAGATATAAGACAACTGCACACAGACCTGGTTAAAATAAATGAAACACTGATGGAGTATATCAGCACAAACAAATATCTGGAAAAATGGAAGAAACTTTAAACAGATATTCAGATGAGGTGGTAAAGCTGCAAACATCAGAGCTTGAAGTGAAGAAAAGATTGGTTGAATATACAACTGTTCAAGAAGAGATGTTTAAAAAAATAATAAAATTAGAGGACAGAGCACATAGGGAAATCATGAGATTTTCAGGAATACCAGAGAAGCTGGAAGGAACAGACTGCATTAATTTTATGAAAGCACAAATAAGTAACTGGACTGGTATTCCACAGCAGGAGATGTTAGTTGAAAGGACACATCATGTGTATGCTCCAAACCTGGTTATAAGAAAGCAACCTAGACCTTTAATAGTAAACATGGAGTCCTACCAGGAAAAGGAGTTGATTCTGACAAAACTGTGGCAGAAGGACAACATACTAAAAGTGGGAGACAGCAGAGTGTTAGTGGAGAATGATTACTCACTGTACACCAGGCAGAAGAGGAGTAAATGTATTCCACTATTCAGGGAATGTTGAGACACAGATGTAAGATTCAAACTGTTGTATCCAGCTATCTTCAAGGTATTCTTCCCTGGAGGGACAAAATATTTTTTTGATGAAGTACAAGCTAAGGAGGAAATACAAAAGTTTGTCCAACAAAAAAGTGAGCTGTGAAACAGAAGGAGATTCTGCTTCTTGTTCTTCTGGTAATAAAGACCACAAAGAAACTGTACCTGTTAACCTTTTCCAATGTTTCAAAGGAAAATGTTGGAAAGAAGGAAGGGAGCACATGTGTTGACTACAAGAATCGAGAATAAGTTGGAAATGAAGTAGAGACAGGATTTGAGAGATGAAGACAAACAGTAATAAAATGAGTAACAATGTGGTATTACAATGCAGTAATTATATTTGTGAAGTATGAAAGAACAAGAAAATCTGGAAATATTGGACTTTTCCAAAATTTGTTGGACTTGTGGAGGACTCTAAAGCATATTCCCTACTTATTTAGCTATTGTATTTATTTGACATTTGTTTACTAGGAAAGTCTGACTGGGTATAAGCCCATTTTCAGCGGAGGCCCAGGGAGAAATGCTCCACAGTACACAATAAACAGAATTTAAAAAAATCGAACAATGGTTATAAATATTAAGACAATAAGAAAGTAGTACAATTTGTGAATACAATAACAGAAAATAAGCAAAATATAAGGCAAGCAATAAAGTTAACCATACATTATAAACAAGATAGAAGAGAGTTCCTAAAATGCATGTTACATAATGATGCATGAAAAATATATAACAGAATAAGTAATAGGTCATAAAAGCCATATACTATTTCTGGCAGGAGAACTAGATAGTAAATTTCAATCATAAATTCTAGGATAAATAAAGATTAGTGCAAGAATTTAAAGAAAGGACATTAGAAGATTAAGGAATTAAAGAGAGGTGAGGCTAGAAAGTAGCTAATGCAAGAAGGGAAGTAGGATATATCAAGAAAGTCTATTAACAGTGAGGAAGAAGGGAATAGACAAGAGTACTAAGATGGCAAGGAACATGGGCATTTACAATTATTGGTTAAATGTTCTTTCAGCCTAGACTTGAAGGAATAGTGGGGTATATGTCAGATTGCTTCTGGAATGCTATTCCATGATTTGGCAAAACAGTGAGTACAGACTAACCTCATTAGATCTTTGAGGTTTGTAAACAGATCGTCCATACTTGTGAGAGGAGCATAGGTCAAGAGATAGAATATAGTGCTGAAGTAGTGATGATGTAGGTTGGAAAATGAGGAGTTGCACAGTATTTTGCATGTTAATGTGAGTTGATTAAAGGTGAGAAGGTGGGGTAGTTTGAGCCAATTTAGGGACTTGAAAGCAGAGCAATGGTGAGAGTAGTGGGTCTGCCCTGTGGCAAATTTACCTATTTTATTAAAACTTTGACTAAGTTTTGCTTTGAGGGAAAAGTACAGATTAGTTAGAATAAGTGAAGCCTATAGAAGGTAGGGTAAGATGGTAGCAAGGGTGATTCTTGTGGGATTAGAGATGAATTTCTTAGCCCTACACATCATGCCCAATTTTTTTATGTTGTTACTGATATTGTCTGACGTTTGATTGTATGTAGGTTAAACTTAAGATTGTTGTCAATAGTTACACCCAACAGTTTTGTATGTGCAACCACTTTGATTGAAGTATTGTTCAGAGAATTAATAGCAAAGTTAGAACTATCTGAATAAAATTATTTTGGTAAAAATAGTACAAGTGCAGTTTTTTTGTTGTTGTTAAGTAGTAAATGCTTGATGGTGAGCCAAGACTCAATGGAATGGAATGCTTCTTGAGTTAAACTGTGTAGATGACAGGGATTCCTGGCACAGCAAATTAATGTAGAGTCAACAGAATATTGAATTAGGGTTGCCTGTTTGGTGGCAGTATTAATTATTTTATAAAGTTAAGAAAAATGTTGAAGAGAAGTGGACCTAGTATTGAGCCTTGGGGTACACCAGTGCTAACAGGTAAGTATGGAAAGAAGTTAGAGTTCCATTTGACAGACTGGTATCTGTTAAAGAGATATCTAGTGAACCATTGTAAGGATGTTTTGGTTAAGCCCAGAAGAGATAGTTGGGATAAGTGTTGGGGGTGGCAGAAAATATCAAAGGCTTTGGATAGAGCTAAGAACAGAAAAGAGACAAAGTTTTCTGAGTCACAAGCTTTGTTAGCATCAGTAAAGGATAGCAGAGCAATGATAGTGCTGGTCTAACTGGGTGGGAGAAAGAAGATTATTGTCAAGCAGGCATTAAAGAAGTTGTTTATACATACATTTTTCTAGATTTTTTGATAATGGTGAAAGAATAACAACTGACCTATAGTTAAAGATTTCTGTGGAGATGCCACCTTTGTGGAGAGGAAGAATGAAGTATTTTTTTCCACAGGGAGGATACTTACGCCTCCTTGATGGATCTATTAATGATTATTGAGACTGGGTAGGTAATTGAGTCAGCAGACATTTTTAGGAATTCATTAGAAAGATTGTCTACAGAAGGGGAACATAACTTGAGGAGGGATTGGATGAAGGAAGTAAGAACTGGTTAAAGGAAAAATGTGGAGTGACAGGTAATAGGAGGCTGAGACAGGGTAAAGGGAGATGGAGGGAATTTGTTAGTGATGGAAGCTATGCTATCAATGAAGTAAGAATTAAACTGAGTTGCTATGTCAGGAGAGGTACTTTCACAGGAAGGCTGGGGGGAGGACTAACTTCCTGGATTTAGGATGTTTTTGAAAGTGTGCCAAAAGGTTTTTGGACTGGATTTGCACTGATTTTGTGGCTTTGCACAGAATTTTTTGGTCTAAATTAACCTGTTTCTTTACAAGGTTAAGCAGTGCTTTGAAATGCTGTAAATTATTGTACGTGTTATGTTTTAGGTAAGTTGTCCAAGCCTTGTCTATTTTTTGCATGAGTGATCTGGTAGACACATAAAGCCAAGGAGCATTGCTGGTTTTGACTCTTTTACTACTGGTGGGAGCTAAACTGTCTAAAGTGTTTAGGAATGTAGAATTAAATTGTTCAACTGCATCACCTAGTGGTAAGTATTAAAGGAAGGACCAATTGATGGAGTTTAGTAAATTTGTAAAGGTCTGCTGGTCAAAGTTGGATAGGTTTCATACTGTCTTACAGGTGTATTGTCTACATGCATGTGAAATAAGTATAGTAGTACAGATGGGGTGGTGATCACTAATAGAGGCTGGAAGTGTTTTGAATTGAGAGACATTGTTAGGATGGGAGACCAACATCCAATCAATTATTGAAGCATTTTTGTTTGCAGAACTGGTAAAGGTTGGGTGAGTAATTAGGTGAGAATATCCAAATAGGTTTATGCTATGTGTGGGAAATTGTAAGTTAAGCTTTTTCCAGTTAATGTTGACATCACCTAATATTACTGTTTCCAGATAGATATTTTCTGATACCCAAGATAGGATACTTTCCAGAGTTGATAAGTTACTCCAGGGGTATATATAAAGCTATAACGCAGAGACTTTATTATTGTTGAATTTAAGGTAGGTGATCAATAGTCTGGCTTTGTCAAAACAGGGTATGGATTGGTTGTGAGGGGTTAAAAAAACAGAAGCAGGATATACTACTGCAATACTGCCTCCTTTTCTTTTAAGATGGTCAGCTCTGAACATATTAAAGCCTGGAGGAAGTACTTCACTATCTTTTACCTGTGGTTAAAGCCAGGATTCAGTAATTACTAGTATGTCAGGGGATTGTGCAGTCATTCAAGAATGCAACTCAGAAATTATGTTGTACATGCTGTCTGTGTTTATTAAGATAAATTTAAGCATATTTTGTGTATATGGAATATAGGTTGAAGATGTGGACTGTAAGATTTTGGGACCAGAGTTAGGGTGGATGTCACCACAGAGCTGGAGGAATGTCAAGATTGTATAGTAAAGACAGGATTTCATTTTGGTTAAATTGTCAGTAAGTGTAATGTTAAACAGGTATAACTGTGTCTGAAACAGTTTGAGTTTAAAGAACAATATATTGTCTGTGTGAAAGAGATGAGCAGTGATTGGTAGGGATTAGTCATTTTTGTTATTGGTAAAATGTAGTGTCTGTAGGAGAGCTTAGAAGAGGTTGGATAGGGATCAGATATGATGATAGCAAAGAGAGGGAGAAGACATTAGTCATAGGAAAGTAAGGAGAATCATTTTAGACTAGAGATTATTAGAGAGTTAATCAGACAAACTACTTAAGTGGATATCATGTCATTAATGTTCATAAAAATGATTTGGGGAGGCAAGAGAGGGGAGAAGGTTAACTGCAAGTAAATCATTTTCTTCTTACTAGTACTGTTTTTGTGATGTATGGTTTTCTTTGCATGCTATAATGTAAAGTTTTCTCAGTTATTTTTAAGTGTAACGGGGATTGTAAACAGGTGCTGCTGTTCTCTTTTTGTTTCTTTCTTTCTCCATTCTTCTCTCTTTTAAAGATTTTTTAATGGTTAAAAGAGCATGACAAAAGAAAAATTAATGCGCTTTTTCTAATTCTTGCATAAGGCAATGACTGGATTAAGGATCTTAGACTGATTTTAATAACAAGTTTTAAGAGAAAGCAAGCAAATTAAAAATAATGTTGAATATTATGAGTCTTTTTTCTAGCAAATGGATATATGCTTATTAGCAATTCTGTATTTGGTCCTCATGTCTCCATGGAACCAATCTGATAAAGAGAAATTGGTTACAGTCTTGTGGAGAAGAAAAGAGGAACTGGCTAGGAAATAATGCTCTCTGAAAGCATTCAGGGTTTTTCCAGCTGGGAGATAGATTAGTTGTGTAAAATCTTACCAAAATGATAGATGTCTTTCTCTTCTTTGTTGTAGTATTCTTTACATAAGGAAGTTGCCTGCCAAAATGACCCAACATTGGCCAGTATACAGAAGACCTTTACTACTTAGAGGTGTGTGGTACATTGCATGTAGGCTGCTACTGGATGTAGGGCATAAAAGAGACATACATATGCACCATCCTCAGAACTTCTTTTCCACCAGTCTGAACGCTTCACCTGTATGTATGGTCTGCTCGCTGAAATGGTTGCTGTCTCAGCATTTGACATAACTGCCCCACTGGGGAATCCTTTCTTTGCCATTTCTTCTGTGGTTAGGTTTAATGTCATCCAAGAAAGGCAAATTCCAATGTAGATTTCAGATTCGACATAAAGAAAATCAGCAGCAGTGTCTTTTTTGCCTTGGACCTGCCCATGATCATAGATCTTGCCCTATCTGCCAGGCCCTTGTGACTAAACATTGAGAAGTAGGTTATCTTCCCTAGATAACCTACACAGGAATAGAAGGACATCTATAAAGATAAGACAAAACCAGTCAGCACTAAGTAGAAGCACACGCTGCACAATACTTAGCATGGATAACCTTTCTTTTAGGTTAACTCAAGTTTGTGAATGTGGTTATCAGTTTGGGACATTTGTTCAATATTTGAAGATGTACATAGTTTTGTGTGTTAATATTAAGTTAACAGGTTTTAGGGGGTATTGGGGGTTTATTTGTTTTTTTTTGTTTGAGAGCTTTCAATAAAATATTTTTTTTTGTAAGATGTGACATAGGCTCAAATGGATATGACAAGAAACAACTGTATAAAAGTTCAACCTGCCAAACAGTATATGCATGTAACACAAAAGCTGGAACTGAACATTTAACAAAAAATGTGTTATACATAAAAGCTGGGAATAATATTTTTAATATAATGATGCTTTCTGTAATGTCTTTACATGTCAATGGTCTTATAGATAAATACAAAAAAGAAAGTAGTAAAGTATATAAAAAATGTAGAGTGCAAATAACTATGTTACAGGAGACACACTTGGAAAGAAATGAGCATGTGAATTTGATAAATAAATAATTTCAGGATGGTTATTCAGTGGAATACCTGGGAAAAAGGAGTACTTATATTAATTGCAAGATGAGTTCCAACAGTGATAGAAGAGGATAACAAAGATAATAATGGCAGATTTGTAGTGCTAAGGAGCTACTGGCAAGGAAGGAGGATTACACTGGCATACATTTATATTCCACCTAAAACTGCTATGACAGAATTTAAGAAATGTCTGGGAAAAATCATCAGTTTTCAGCAAGGAATATTACTTATTGCACTGGAATTTGATTTGCAGCAGTGAAGATGTGTCGGGGGGCCCAGAACGGAAAGTATAACAATAGAGGATAGATTTTTAAAGAAATTTATGAAAATAATATTCGGCATGGAAGATGTGAATTTAGTAACAGGAGTTCGGAGTGAATTTACATATTATTCCCCAAGATATAAAAACTGGGCTAGGTTATACAGAATTTACATTTCACAGGAACATGTGCATTTAATTGCCACTCTTGATACATACCCAATACATATTTTGGATCATGAACAAATAATAACTAAAATAAAAACACAGGGTAATGAAATAAAAATGAGACACTGGTGCTTTCCCATGTATCTGTTGAAAAAAGAGGAATTTAAGGAATGGGTAGTGGAGATTATTCAGGAGCTATTTGAGAAGATAGAAATTTCTTCTTAAAATATAGCTAAGGAATGGGATAAAATTAAGATGGAGTTTTAAAATAGGGTGAAAACAAAAGAAAGGGAGCTACAGTTAAGAAGTAACAAGAATTATTTAGAATGACTGACAAATGTTAAAGTAGCAGAATAGGAAGGAATTTCACAGAACAAGAGGATCAACTGCAGAATGCTAAGCAGAAAATAAGGGATTACCTCAAAAATATGCATGAATTTAGAAAGAATGCTGTTAAGCAACTGTTTGTGATAATAACACTACAGCACAAAAACTTTTAGCACAACAACTCAGGCAACAGAAAGTGTAAAGGGCTGTCGCCAAGCTTAGGGAGCCTATAACAAGGAAGGTAACAACAGATCTTGTGGAGGCATTAGAAATATTTTGGAGATTCTATGAAAGTCTGTATAAAGCAGAAAAATATGAAAATCAGAAAAAGATACAAACAGAAATGTTTATGGAAGAATTAAATATGCCAAGGTTAGAGGTAGATGATACTCAGTTACTAACAGTTAGGATAGGAGGAGATGAGACAACAATTGTGATGTACAACCAGTATACAGGAAAGTCCCCAGGAATAAATGGTATTCCTGTGGAAGTTTGGAAGCTAGGATGGGAATAAAACTGATAAAGATCTGGAAGGTTTTAACAGTATTTTAAGAGGAGAAGTACCAACATGTTGGAAGAAAGCAGTGGTAGCTGTAATACCTCAAGAGGATAAAGATCAATCAGATCCAGCTTTATGCAAGCCCATCTCAATACTAAACCATGATTATAAAGTGTTAGTGTCTATAACGGCTAAAAGAATAGCAAAAGCAATGCCAAATTTGATAGATATGGATCAATATGGTTTTGTGGAGGGGAGGTAAACATTTGACAACATTAAGAGAACACTGATGATCCAGAGGGAAGCAAAATATAAAAAAATACCATTGTTGTTAGTGGGTCTTGATGCAGAAAAAGCATTTGACAGAGTAAGCTGGGACTTTATGAGCAGGGCAAAAGCAGCATTTGCATTTCCTGAAAAAAGTTATAAGGTTGATTAGGATGCTATATGAGGGATCAGAGGCAAAAATTAAAGATGATGGGGTCCTCTCTGATAACTTCTGCTTGAGCAGAGGAACCAGGCAAGAGTGTCCTCTTTCTCCTTTGTTACTTACATTATATTTAGTACCACTGGCAAAGAAAATAAGGGACTCAGAAATTCAAGGATATAATTGGTATGGCAGTCAAGAAAAGCTGGCTCTATTTGCAGATGATATTATCTTATACCTGACAAAAACAAAAAGAGACATTACAATGTTATGGAACATTTTGAGACAGTTTAAAATCTTTTCGGGATACAAAATTAATGAAACAAAGGCAATAGTGGTAAATTATGTAACTGCACATGAACTGGTTCAGCAAAATCTATATTTATGTGGACATGATAAAATGAAGTATTTAAGAGTATGGATTAAATGATTCTGGTGTAGTAGTTAAGAATATGTGGGAAGAGACTAAATAAAAGATGATACAAAAACTGAGAAAAATGGAAGCTTTGTTTTATATATATATGGATAGTAAAATACAAGCAGTTAAAATGTTTTTAGTCCCTTTAGTCTTATACACAGGTCAGGCATATTTTTTTATTAACCAGAGGAGAAGTTGTGGATAGCAATTAATAAAGAGCTGAAGGACTTTATCTGGGAGGGGGAAGAAGGCAGGAGTCAAGTAGGATAAGATGATTTTTCCAGTAGAACAGGGTGGATTGGGATTACCCAAATTGAAGGGGTATTTCAGAGCTGCACAGTTAAGGTTCCTATACAGAGCACAAGCAGAAAACTATAATTCAAAGTGGAAAGAGGTGATGATGAAACAGGGGGAAGCTCAAGAAATAAGGAGAGAATGTGATTTTCCATGCAGGCCTTTAAGGAGAATAACAATAATCATACAGAATATTATATCCATAAAGTAAAAGAAAGTATCCTAACAACTAAACCAACATGGGAATGGAGAAAGGAGATTCTGCCGACAGAGATGACTGCAATTAGGGATATAGACAACAGGTAAGAGGGTCTGGAATTTATTGGAGAAAACTAGCAAAGGAAACAAGATATTGGGAGCAAATAACTAGAAAGCGAAAGATGGCAGAATGGGAAGGTGTAAACAATTTATTTGGACTGCAGGTTAGAGATTGCCTTCACTATCAAGGATTGATATCAGAGTATAGGCAAAAAGAAAGAAAAAGGGGGGTTCTAAAGGAATGACCAGCACTGGTAAAGTTTTTAGTAAAAGCTAGAACAGCATCTGCCATTAAAAAAGGAATAATTAGTAGAGCATATAAAATATTGCATGATAACTACTAGAATCAATCACAGGAAGAAAGGATTGGGAAGACAGACTGGATAAGCAATTCACAAAGAAATAATGGGAGAATATATGTATGTCTTCCAAATCTGCAACAAAATCTAGAAGATTTAAGATTTTTGCTTGGAAATGTTTACACAGATATTTTTATACCCCAAGTAGACTTCACAGAATTTTTTGTCAGGTCAACAAAAAAAGTTGGATGTATGATGGGAAAGAAAGAGGTAACTGAGGATATATTTTCTGGGAATGCGGTGAGTTGGCAGACTTTAAGGATTCCCTGAGAGATACACTGTCAGACATGCTAGGTGGGTGGATTAGTGTGATGAGGGAGATGATTTTTCTGAGCTATGATACAGAATCTGAACTGCCTAGACATGGTAAGGCCTTGTTGTGTCTAATTATGGTGGGTGCCAAAAAAGCAATTACTAGAAAATGGAAATCAAAATCTAAACCAACTATACTAGACTTAATTAAAATAGTAACAGAGATAAAACAACGGAAGTGAGATCTTTAGAAAAGGGTAGGAGCAAACTACATAGGAAAAAAATGGGATTTGTGGGAACAATGCATACAGGGAAGGAATGAGGTTTAAAACAAGGTAGGACTTAATGAGCTATGTAATGTCTGAAAATGATTGGGTAGATTATAAGTGATGTATAATGTTTGCAAGTGGGAGTGTTTCAGTATGGTTTGTGATGTAAAATGCTTGCAACTAGGATTGTGTCGGTGTGGTTTGTTTTCATTTATATAAATGTATGATTGCCTATGCCTATGCCATAAGTGACGGTTTAATAAAGTTGTTTCTTGCTTAAAAAGAAGGGCAGTAATTGAATAATTTATGAAATGTTGCTTAGGTTATACGATATATAGCAATACATGCGAAGTATAATGTTTGTAAACGTGAAATTTTTAATACAGTTTGATTATTTTTATATAAATGTAAATATGCCTATGCCACAAGTGATAATTCAATAAAGGTATTAAAAAAAGTCAGTATGTTGTACCTTTGGACAGTATCTCCTTCCTTGATGACTATGGCTTGAATTGTTTTCTGTTTCATTACTGCACAAACATATAACATTATCTATCAGTGATACCTATATTCCAAATCCTTCATCCTCTGACCTTTGGGGAAATCTGTGTATGCTCTAAAATCATGGTTCTACTGCCATGCTTTCATCCTGCCAAGTTGTTTGAACCTTAACTAGCTTGAACATTTGTTAAGTCAACTTGTTCCAGCTAGAATCTTGCTCATATGGTAACTATTTTTTCACTCTGCTATGAATCAAATGACTACCTGCATACACAGCAAATGAGGTGTCCTCTGTGCATTACATTCTCCATTTGTGACTACTGCACAGTTATCGGCTATTGTTCCTTCAAAAAGATTAAGCCCCATCTGATCTAACTATTTAGTCAATCTAATTCACTTCATAGAGAGTCTGACATCAACTTTTTCAAGACAGACTGTGCACCCACTTTCACTAGTAACTGCCCTTTTTCAGTTTTTGATCAGAGTTCATCTCTATCTTAGAAGACAGTCTGGACAAGGTAGTAATTAGAAGGATAAGAGGTTATCAGAGCCCTTGGCTCACACAAAATATTATGGTGTTTGTAAGGCTTACAAACTGTCCCTGTGGGAGATGGAAATCATAGGGCTTCCCACAGTGTCTGATTACTATACAAGATTTAGAAGCTTTTGTAATCAAGTTCCAAGATGGCTGAATACTGTGCAACAGCTTAATTTCAGCTCTCCCAGTGTGAAAAGAGAAAATGGGAAAAAAGAGCCAGTAAAGTTGCCAGTTGGAGTAAAATTCAGTTACTGGCTAGTACACTGACTGGATGCCAGCAAACAGGAAATTTGGAGAACCTGAAACAAAATCAAACAGAAAAAGAGAAGATAAAACACTGGCAAGGAAGAATCCTGCAAATGTTGCTACAGGAGCTAGCTTCCAGTAAATAACAGAAAAATAAATAAATAAATCAAATATACCCAGAGGTGATAAAAATAAATTAAACACTGTAGGAATATATCAACTCAAATAACAAACTGCTGAAAAACAGAAGCTTTAACAGCCTACTCAGATGAAATGATAAAACTGAAAAAAAAAACAGTGGCTGAAATAAAGAAAAGGCTGGTTGAACATGAGGCTTCTCAAGAAGAACTGTTTCAAAAATAGCAGAGCTGGACGGCAAAGTGCAAAGAGAAAACCTGCAATTTTCTGCTGTACAAGAGAAACTGAAAGAAACAACCCATATTAATTTTATGAAAGAACAAATTAGGAACTGGACTGGTGTGCCACAGCAAGATTCGATAACTGAAAAGGCACATTAAGTGCAAGCTCCATACCTGGCCAAAATAAAGCAGCTAAGACCTGTATTAGTAAAGATGCAACCATAACAGGAGAAAGAGTTGGTCCTAAGAAAACAGTGGCAGAAAGGAAATGTATTATAACCTGCAGAGAGCAGTGTTTGTGGAAAATGATTATTCGCTGCTCACCAGACAGAAGACATGCAAATTTATCCCAGCAACTGGAGAATGTCAAGAGGCAGTTATGAGACTCAAGCTGCTGTATCTAGCTGTCTTCACAATATTCTTCCCATAGGATTAGACATTTTTGCTGCAGAACAGGTTAAAAAGAGGAAATAAAAATTTTATCCAACAAAATGTGAGCAAGACTGATATTTCTGTACATAAAATGGACAATAATGGTTTTAACAATAACAATTTTTCTTTGACAGATCTTATATACAAGTTTGAAAAAAGACTATTGAAATTTAAAAGTATACAAATAGAAAACAGTTACTTAACACAAAGTCAAAGTAAACTTTACTGTCATTTAGAACTGCACACATGTAGCCTAAATGAAATTTCGTGCATCAGCTCAATTGTTGAGATTACAAAAGAAAGTGGAACACATACAAGTAGAGGAATAAACATAACTAACAAATACAATACTATTCCCAATACACACAAGAAAGAGCAGAGACATTTACCAGCACTCATATGAAAAGAATACCCTCCCCTGAGTTAAATGAACTACCCTATTTAAAGTAAAACAAAACACACTACAGATTGAAATGCCTAAGGTATTTGTCTAATACTGCACTTGAGTGAGTTAAATAATACTGACAATGGATATAATAAATAAATATTGCACTTACTTGGAATATATGTATGTATTGCACAAATAAATAAAAATTGACTATTATGTGTCCAGACCCCTGGGACTAGTGCCCAAGTTCAAAAGTCTAATCACTGTAGGGTAGAACCTGTTACTGAATCTTGTAGTCCTGCAGTGGATGCTCCAATATCTCCTGCCCAATGCCAGATACTTAAACAGTCCATACGCAGGATGCATGTTGCCCTGTATTATTTTGGTGGCCTTTTGGATGCTTCATGCAGAATAAAAATGTTGTATCGATGGAAGACTGGAACCTGTTACCTTCTCTGCAACCCTCACCACTCTTTGTAGCACCTTCCTTTGTGTAACTGTGCAGCTTCCAAACCACACTGTGAAGATGCAGGTGAGGATGCTCTCTACTGCACCTCTATAAAAGGTGGAGAGAATATGAGGAGGAAGCTTAGTTTTTTTCAGCCTTAAAAAGTAGAGGTGTTAGTGTGCTTTCTTGACCAGTTGGCTGGTATTTCCCAACCACAAGAGATCCTCTGATATATGTACATCTAGGAATTTCGTACTCTTAACCCTCTCCACAATCTCACCATTGATCCCGAGTACTGGGTGGTTTGTTCCTTTCCTGAAGTTGATGATAATCTCTTTGGTCTTGCCTACATTCAGGTCAAGGTTGTTCCCCTCACACCAACTGATCAGAGATGCCACCACCTCTCTGTACAGTCTTTCATCCTCCTTTGTGATGAGCCCCATGACTGTGGTAGCATCAGCAAACTTGATAATATGGTTGGACTTGTGCTTAGCATAGCAGTAGTGGGTCAGGATGGTGAATAACAGTAGACTGAAAACACATCCCTGTGAAAGCCCTGTGTTAATCGTGATGCACTTTGATGTGTTTTTACCCGAACACACCCTCTGTGGTCTCTCAATCAGAAAGTCCAGGATTCAGTTACAGAGATGTTTACCGATTCCTAAATGTGCCAGTTTTTCTGTCAGCTGCATTGGTACCACCATATTAAATGTAGAGCTGAACTCTATGAACAGCATCCTCACGTAGTTGTCATTGCCCTCTAAATGCTCAAGTGAAATGTGTAGTGCTACTGGTATGGCATCAGCTCTGTATGCAGACTGCAGAGGGTCAAAATCAGGAGGCAGACACAATGAAAGATGCTTTTTGATCAGCCGCTCAAAACATTTCATAACAGTGGATTTCAGAGCACCTAGGCTGTAGTTGTTTGGACTGGAAGGAGTGGTTTTCTTAGATAGTGGGATGATGTTAGTTTCCTTGCAGCATGAGAGTACTTTTGCCATAGCAAGAGAGGTGTTAAATATTTCCTTGAGCACTGTGCATTGTTGATCAGCAAAGCCTTTTAACACCTTGACCAGAATGTTGACTGGGCCAGCAGCCTTCCTGGGGTTCACTCTCCTTAGCGCTCTTCTTACCTCCTCTGTACTGAGGCTGAGTACTGCATCATTCTCATCAGTGGGTAGCTTTAGTGCCACCCTGTTGTTTCTTTCCTCAAATCTACCAAAGAGGATGTTCAAACTGTCCAGGAATTTGATGCTGTCCTCACACTGTACTGACCTGATTTTGTAGTCAGTGATCTCCTGTATGCCTTGCCACAGTCTCCTTGCATCCTTTATGTCTTCAAAGTGAGTCTGCACCTTTCTGCCATATTCCCTCTTAGCCTCCTTTATACCCCTCCTCAGATGACCTCTTGCTACACTTAGGGCTGCTTTGTCTTTGCCCTGCAAGCTACGTTTCTCTCCTTCAGAAGCTCATATACCTTACGGTGAGCCATGGCCTATGGCTAGCTTTAATAGTGATACTCTTGGTATTTGTTACCTCATCAACACAGTCTGAAATGTATGCCATCACTGCTTCAGTATATTCATCAATGCTCAGATGCTGATTCACCGTGGATGCCTCCTTGAACATATCTCAGTTGGTTCTTTCAAAGCAGACTTGGAGGGTCTCCACAGTCCCCTCAAGCAATACCCTGATTTGTTTCTTTGTGGGTTTCTGTCTAACCAGTGCAGGTTTGTAAGCTGGTGATAGCAAGATGGTATAATGATCAGTTTCCCATTTGTGGAAGTTGCACTGACTTATAGGCTTTCTTTATGTTTATGTACACCTTGTCCAGGATATTATCACCCCTTTTAGGAACATCCACATACTGATGGTAGCGTGGGAGTACTTCTTTTAGATCTGCTTTACTAAAGTCACCAGCTGTCATGTGTACAAAGTCAGGATATTTGCTCTGCAGCTCACCCATGTGATTGCAGAGTTTATTTAGAGACTCGTGGTATTAGCACTAGGTGGATTATATACCACTGTTACACTGACCCCATTCAGCTCCCTGGGAAGTAAAATGGTCTACATTTAATGGACAGGAACTCACAGCAGCGTGACAGTATGATTTCACAGTTGCTGCACCATCTTTTGTTAACACAGATGCAGACTCCACCTCCTCTAGCCTTTCCACACAGTGTACGTTTTCTGTCTGCATGAAACAGTGTGAAATTCTCTACGTTTACTGCACTATCATTTATCTTGTCATGCAGCCACGTCTCAGTAATCAAAAATAAACAAGTATTTCTCACCTTGTCCTTGTTGAAGAGTTCCAGTCTCAAGTAATCCATCTTGCTAGCTCACATTAGCTAGCAGTATAGTTGGTAGTACAGGCCTGTAAGGGTTTGCTTTTAACTTTACATCAATACCTGTTCTGCAACCTCTTTTCCTTGCTCTCTGACATCTCCTTCTCTTTTTCTTGTCCAGCATATTCCAGAAACTTGTTCTACCTGTTTCAGGCACTTTAGAGTGTGAAGAGTTAAACTACCCAGCTGTTGAAGCTCTGTGCAAGTAGTAGGCCCAGATACTCTGCAGACTTCAAGGCATCTGACCAGCACCATGTAGATGTTGACTGTTTGATTTCTATTATACCATGACCCCCCATTAATATTCCAAAACGTGCACGCTGATTAGCCAGCGCGCACGTTGTAAATCGACTTATACTAATGGAAAAAGGTCCGGTCGCCCGGACTTTTTCCATTAGTATAATTCTTTTTAAAAACACTGTCGCGCTATGTTAAAGGAGTTTAACATAGCGACACAGGTTTAAAAAAAGCAACGGAGATCACCGTTGCTTTTTTTAAAGCTGTCTCGCTATATTAAACTCCTTTAACATAGCGACACAGTGTGTAAAAAGCAACGGAGATCTTGCTTTCTCCGTTGCTTTTTTTTTAAACCTGTCCCGCTATGTTAAATGGGTTTAACATAGCAAGACAGCTTTAAAATAAGCAACGGAGATGTTGCTTTCTCCGTTGCTTTTGGCCACAGCTCTGATGTACTGCATAGACATGCGCAGTACATCAGAAATGCCACGGATACCAGACAGCTGCGGAAGGGCAGCAAAGAGGCATTATACAATGCCATTATTTAAGAAAAGTAATTATTTCTTTTCTTAAATAATGTCATAGTATAATAGCAATAACCCACTTCTGGGTGTGGGTAATGCGGGATTTACCCACGGTTGTCTTTGGTCCCTCAGGCGAACCACGCCAACCGTGAGTAAATCCCGCATTACCCACACCCAGGTGTGGGTTATTGCTATAATAACTTCTGTCAAGTATAAGTTATTGTACCTTCAACTGGATTTTTTTGAGATTTTCTGTGCAAAGGAAGACAAAATATGCACATCTCTAGAATGAGGTGACACAGTCGCAGCCACACAGGGTGTGATTTTTTTTTTTTTTTTTTTTTTTTGGGAGACAATGTCTCAAAATGAATATAGTCAGAGATTATGCAAATTTCCATTTGGGTTATGTTACAATGAGGAAATGCTTAATGACTTTACTTATTTGTCTGACAAATATGGGTCAGACCTCATGCACAAGATTATCAAATACAACGAGTTATACATATGCACTTTGAGTCAAGATCTTGAGGGACTTCACCAACAAATTTTAAATGCTTTACTATTTGAGGACAGCAAAAATTTATGAGACAGTTTCATCTAAAGTTGACAGAAGATGTAATAATTTATTTTTGAAGAATAAGAGTAAACTTGAGCAGGACATTAAGGAGTACAACAATAAGGAAGCCTATCCCACATCACACCTGATTCCCCCTAAGTCTGCTACAAGTGTTTACTTCCCTAATTCTGAATGACATACATCAGTTAAACCTAAGAGGATGGAGGGAAGGAGTCAACAAGTTAAATGTATGTTAGAGAAGGCACCTTTTTAGACAAGCCCCAGGATTTTCACAACCTGAGGCATTTGGAGAAACTGGCATTCTAAACTACACTGGATCCGAGACCGAACCTTCAGAGATCACCATGTAGTTCACCCAACAAAGGGGATCAAAAGAGGCAAGGGAGGAAGAGAAGAACATAAATGTTGGTTATGAAGGTATCATTAGCCCATATGGTGGGTATAATACTTACAATTACACTACCAACCCTCTCACTAAAAACATTTTTCCTTGTTCTTAAAGGGTTCCAAATTTGTTCCAACTAGGAATACAGATATTGCAGATTCTCTGGTAGAGTTGAAATTATTTACGAGAAAACGTAATTTTAATGTTCTTTTTCATGACAAAAAATACTGGGAAATTGTCAGACAAACATGGTAGGGAAATATTCCCGAAGAAATGCAGTACTTTTAACCTTCCTCTACACTCCACTATTCATATTTTTGAAAGAGCAGTGATGGATATTTATAAAATGTGTTTCAACAATAAGCAAATATTTCACAATCTTACCAGGGAAGAAAAAACGTTTTGATAAATTATGGAACAGAACTTTAGTTATAATAAAACCCAATAAAAGGGAAGGTATGGTTTTGTATGATGCATAAGATTATTCCAACCTTATGTTGGGCATCTTCCACAATACTGAAACTTATACTCCAGTGTCTAAAAAAACAAATCAATATTGTGTACTAAAGAATAGATTTATATTTTGAAGAATACATTCTAAATCAACATATTGATGTACAGTCATTCCAAAAAAAGGAGGGTCTAGAATTTTTTCACTATACCTTTAGTCAATTTTCCACTTTACCCAATGATAAAATCAACCTTATTGTGGAATTAATGTCACTTGTGGTAGATAATAATTACATTTGTTTGAAGGGTAGTTCTTTCAACAAATCAGGGATTGGCTATGGGAGCAACCTGCTCCCCCCCCTTTTGCAAATATGGTGTTGTTAGGATGGGAAAACCAGTATGTGTTTAATTGTAGGTTTCTTAAGAACCTTTATTTATACTTAACATTTCTCGATGATATCTTTATTTTATGGGATGAAAAGGTAGAAGAGATTCACTTGTATGTAGAATACTGGAATAAAACCACAGAATTTTTGAGGTTTATATATACCTGGAATAGGGAAAACAAATTACCACAACATCCTTATATCCCACACAGCAACAGGGTTTAAGTGTAATGTTTATAGGAAAAAGACTTTTTGTAATTCCTATCTACATTAAACTAGTTGTCACCCTTTTCACAGAAGAAAAGCTTAGTGAAAGGACAAGCCATCAGGGTGGCTAGAATGAAATCTCAATATGTGGAGATGCAGGATGAATTGGTTACGTTGAGGGAAATGTTTTCGGTTAGAGAGTACCCCATTAATTTTGCAACTGGTTTGATTATCGAACTGTTTAAGGAGTGGGGGTAAATATAAACCCCCTTTAGGAACAGGCTTATTAAAATCTTACACTCAGCAAAGAGTGGGGAAATACAAAAAGCATTTATTGTGCAGTATAACCAGTTTTCTAATGAAATCAAAGAGACATTTAAGACAAACTGGAGTATTTTCAAAGTAAATTCAGATTTACTTAATATGATGGGGACTGAACCCATTTTTATATTTAAGACAACACCTAATTTTAAACCATCATTGGAAAATAACCTGGGTCTTTACCAATACATACGGGTACTATACATTGCGGATGTTGTAAACAATGTATATATATTACCAATGATCAAACCCTGGTACTTGACAACATCCTAAAAACTAGTAACTTTCCAGAAAGGGAATTGTACCACCCAAAGAGTGTTTTTTTTCTGGCAAAGTGTATTGGATGCACAGCATTTTATGTTGGCAAAACAGAGTGTGCATTCAAAACATGTATCTATGAACACATTTATGACACTGTCAATAAAAATGATAATAGTGCTTTGTATAAACACTCTACAATTTGTAATGGTTTTAAGAAATTTTCTTTTGGAATGTTGGAACAGATTAGCTTAGACCCAAGAGGGGGAGATTGGAAAGGGTGTTTCAATACTCGTGAAACAATTTGGCAGCTCTTGTTGGGAGCCACTTTCCCACCAGTGTTGAACAAACATGTTTCCATGGCTTTATGTTTACCCATCACATAAAGACTGCATCAAATGGCTCTTCAATGACACTAAGCACCGAACATCCATTTTATCGAACAGTGAAATCATAGTAAGGAAATTCCTTGAACTGTAATAGTTGGCCTACAATGAGGAAATACCGCACTGCATAATGAAAACTAAACAAAACCATTTATAAATTTTCCCTTTTCCCCACTGTAGTGTGATCTCGAAGTTGGTATACATAGTTAGGGGGGGGTGCTCCACATTTTGGGGATGGTCAGTGTGGAGGGAATGAATGAGCTCAGGTCTTACTAGGAGATGTTCAATGATTGGCAGGCATGGAGGCAACAGCATATAAATAAAAGATTTCTATGAACAAGAGCATATCTCAAGATGTAATGGGTCAAATTAAATGATATAACAAAATCTGTTAACTGATGACATGATGATTTTTGGTGCCATTACTTGCCATTGTGCACCATTTCTTCCCAGTTATTGCTATACAATTTCATTACTGGGCAAAAGCAGAAAAAATGAGAAGTCTTAAAATAAAAACAATAAAATACATATGCATTTTGAGAAATGAATACACAACTTTCTACCTGCATTACTGACAAAAATCCACTTGAACAAAACCTAGATTTGCCAAACTCATCAATTCCTTATAAATCAAAAGTGTGAACAATACTTACATTGACAATATGAATTCCTTCACATACCTCCGATTATGGCTGGACTTCTCCCTCACCTTTAATATACATCTTGACAAAACTAGAAACAAATAAATTACCTTCTATGCTGGGCCAGGAAAAATATTCCACTTTATGTACTAATCTGCCAGATTTGCCTCCGATAAATGGGTCCTTCTCTCACAGCTGGAATAATGTCTACTATGTATCCTTGTTGTCTTAAAAAAAGAACAAGAAAGCTATCCAAATCTTGTAGGAAGTAGAGAGATGGTGGAACCAAGAACCCAAGAATATAAATATAAGTATGAGTAAAGGGACCTGTAGGCTGGAGAATAAAATACTTGAAATTTATTCCAAAACACAAAGTTAGGTAAGCGCTTTCGAGGCAATACTTTTCATCAGACTTTAATACACAAATAAATTAGCACACAAGGTTTAAATAAAACCAACAACCAATAAAAATTCTTTAAAAATCAGTGAAGCAAGCCTCTTTTTTTCAAGAGAGGTTTTAAGGACACAGCACTGTTAAGGCCAGGTATGCCTTAAAGTCCATTACCCACCTTAATTCAGCATATTCAGTTTCATTGTTAATGTCACCTTCTCTAAAACTCACATTCATTTTCTGCAAAACCAAAACTTTAAAATTGTGCTTGTCTCCACAATCTAAAACATGCTTGGCTAATGCATTAGTAAGCTTGCTGCTCCTAATATCATTAAGATGTTCCACTACCCTTTCCTTTAAAGTTCTATTGGTTTTATCAATGTAGAACACACTACAGAGATTACACTCAGCAAAATACACAATGTTTTTAGTAGAGCAATCTGCATAAAATAAAAACTCTACAGGCTTTTGATGCACAAGGTGTAAAATAATGCAAGTAGACCAAATACTATTACAAATTCTGCAATTTCTACAAGAAAAAGTCCCTCTACCCTGAGAGACAAACCTGTCACATATTTTTTTCTGTTTGTAACAAAGTTTCTTTTTCAAATTCTTGCCATTTTTGAAACTAAAATTGGGTATAGAACCAACGACACGGCTGATACCATCCTAGACGTTAATTTGTTTCTTTAACTCCAGTCTGAGTTAAAGAAATGGAGTTAGATTAGTTATGAATTCCTCGAAACAGCTAAGAGAATGAAACAATTGGATGCAAAGAGAGAATGACAGCAACAGGCAGCAAGAGGAGAAAGAAGAAAAGGAGAAGCAATAGGAGCATGAGTGATGGATGCTGAGCCTTTGTCAAAGACATGTAAGCAGTGAGGGGGAACGACAAAACCTGGATGTGAAGGTCAGTTTGTTCTCTATTAAGGAAGAAAAGGTAACGACTGCTCGGTTATTAATTTTCAGTATGGTGGGTTTTCCCTGGGAAATTCTGATGGACAGAGAGGACAACTATATTGCCATACCTGCTACCTTGTTTGTGAAAACGCTGTTGGGGTAAAGCAGGGAAAAATCACTCCATACTATTCTCAAACAAATGTTAATGTAAATGGGTCATGCACCTACCCCATTTCCTTTTTGCTTACTGGGGAAATACCCCAAGAATCTAAAGTTTTTTCACCATTTGAGCTACTTTAATGTCACAGGTTAAGAGAGATCTCATAATGAGAGTAGGGTGAATGTAATTCCCATAAGGACTCTATTATGCAGTGTGTGCTGAAATCAAAAGTACTCTTAGGGAGCTCACAGATTTGGCACAAGGGCACCTAGTACAAGCACAACAGCAACAAAAAGTTTGGTTTGGAACAACAGCAATAGCCAATGAGTATACATTTGGATACAAGGTAATGGTGTTTATTCCTGTTCATCAAAATAAGCTGCAGGCAGTATGGAAGGGGCCTCTCACTCTTGTGAGAAAGGTAATTATGTGGTGGATTTGCCAAGTAAAAGGCAGAAGCACAAACTCTACCATGTCAATATGATGAAGCCTTACTATGAAAAAGGAAGAGACTCCAAGTGCTGTAGGTTACAAGGGAATCAGAGGGGGAATTTAGTGACATTTTCACTTACGCCTCAGTCAATGAGGTAGTGCTGTCACAGCTGTTATCCCCTATACAGGATCAATAAATCCAAACAATACTGTGTGAGTTTGGGGACATGTTCACTGCTAAACCAAGAAGTACCACAGCTTGTAGGATACAATGTACACAAAGGAATCCAACATACAGTCAAAAGTTTCTTACAGGGTGCATAAATATGTCAAACAAACCATGTGGAAGAAACTGAAGTCCCTAGGTTTCACCAATGTTGTTCATGTGAAAAAGATAGGACCACTTAATTTCTTTGAAGACTACAAGAAACTACACAGTGTTACAAACACAGATGCATACCTCTTGTCCAGCAGCCTTAGAGCAGTTGGGTGGGCAAAATATCTGACCACAACTTTACAGGAAGGTATACTTGACACCATCAGCAAGGAAGAAGTCAGCAAATGTAACCCAGTTCTGGGATGTGTGAATTGTAAAATGCAACTTGGGATAAAGAATGCCCTTGCAACTTTTCACAGACTGGTGCCTGTGTAGATGATAGTGCTATTTTTAGTCATCTACAATATGTCAGAGAGGTGTTGATCAGATTAAGAAAGGCTGCATTATCTATCAAGGCAGATAAATGATAGGTAGAAATGGTAGAAATAGCTTACCTTGGTCTCTGGGTGTGCAAAGTCAAATTCTTCTAAAGTGGATGGTATCCACACGTGGCCTACCCCCATTACCAAAAACAGGTAATGGCATTCCTTAAGACAGCAGAGTATTATCAGAAATGTGTCCTCCATTACAGTACCAAAGCCACATCTCATGGACCCTTCCCAAAAGAATAGGCCAGATAAAATTATCTAGACTATGGCTTGTACGGAGATATTCCATTCAAAGGCCACCCTGTGCTAGCTAGTCCTGATTATAGGCAAGAGTTTATCACACCAGCAGATGCTTCAGACCACAAACTGGGGTCATACACTGTACATTGCCAGAGTTCTACAAACAGAGTGACAATTAGATATTATAGCAATAACCCACGCCTGGGTGTGGGTAATGCTAAATTTACCCATGGTTGACGTGGTTTGGTCCCGAGGGACCAAACAAAGCCAACATGACATTATTTAAACTATTACTTTTCTTATAATGCCTGTTTACTGCCCTTCCGCAGATGTCTGGCATCCGGCAGTTCTGATGTACTGTACATCATCAGGAGAAAGCAAGATCTCCGTTGCTTTTACTCGCTATGTTAAATGAGTTTAACATAGCGAGACAGTTTTAAAATAAGCAACGGACATCTCCGTTGCTTATTTTAAAACTGTCTACTATGTTAAACTGAGATCTTGATGGGTTTAACATCTCCGCTGCTTATTTTTTCTCACTATGTTAAACCCATTTAACATAGCGAGACAGTGTTTTAAAAGCGAGTTATACTAATGGAAAAAATCCGGGCGACGGACCCAGTATAATAACGATTTACAACGGGCATGCTGGCCAATCAGCGTGCACGTTTTGGGGGGGGTCATGGTATAATATACCTTACTCACGGACATCATCCATGGGAAAATTATATGCAGCTGTCTGTATGCTACAGAATTAACAGCCGTGACAAATCCCATAATTCATTACCACCTATGTAGTGTGGAATATCACAACTACAGCAGCCTACACTCATCCTTGCATTCCACAGCATTTTCTGAAAAATCAACTTAAAAAGCATAAGATAAACAAGTGTAAATATTTTACGATCAATAAAAGCTATGAAAAATGTACAAATAATTTTATCAGTAAAAAATATACTTTACAGTGGTAATACTTAAAGTTATCATAGTCTTTCCGTAAATATATTATAATGCACACAATCCCATAATTCTATTTTTTGCTAAACATTCACAAATAAATTGTCATATGTTAGAAACTGTACAACTTAAGACATATATTGTTAGAATAAATTTCTTAACCAGAAATAAGCTTTCACATGACAGCAAACAATTCCTGAATAAGTGCTTATTGAGATATTTACAGAAATATGAAAACATACACCTAATTGTATAATTACCAATATAAATAACATTGAATATCTCTCAAGATATGCAACTTACAGAACAAATATCAATGGCAGTTTTCTGCAACAACATCCAAGGTTTCACCTGATGCCATGCGATAGTTTGTAAGTCTCTTGTTTTTGAGCATTAAGTAGATATGAAATATTGCATATTTTTATAACTACAACCAACCAACTAGTAGTACCTTCAGTATGGTGTGATATTAACAATGTATTTTCCTGCCTCCCACTATAGCATTTTACACTGTACTCCTCAATGCATGTAAGTCTCAGTTCTGAAAATATGAACATAAATATGAAAATATGAATAATAAGTGGCAAACAGTGGTTAATGTCTCCACCACAGGGCATCCTAGATTAATAATCTTAGTGTCATTTTATTAGTAATTCCTTGCACTTTCCAATAATGCCTATTATTAGCTGGTAAGTCACTTAGTTAAACAAGTCAGACCTAATAAAAGGTCTGAACACCAAAATGAGCTGTGGGTGTTAACTGGAAGTATACAAAAAGGTGTTCATATGATACTAGGCTATTGGCCCGGAGGCCCTTATAAGCCAAACAAGAATTTCACCCATGTTGCCTTAAAGTCAGCACCTGTTTCCCCTGTTCAGCAGGGACACAGATGGGATCCCAGTGGTATATTTTCTGTTTCCCATCTAGTCGTTCAGGTTCCTCTTAAAAAGGGCTAGAGAGGTACTCTGCTTGAAATGGAGAGGGAGTCTATTCCACAGACGGGGGAGTCTTTGGGTCACAAATCTATCCCACCAAGTTACAGACTGTTCAGAGGTGACCTGTGTCTGGCATACAAGGCCATTTCAGACTCAGCCTTGATGGAGTTGCTGCATATCCATAAGAAAAACTCCACTCGCGCAACCCACACACAAGGCCTTAGCCTGGTCTGTGACATTAATAGAACTTGTCTTAAATTCCCCTAGTGATGTGAATATCCTCCAAGAGGGCCTTACCCAAACTAATGACTGGTGCCAGAAGCATGGCCTCAAACTGAATGCCTTGTTGCCAGACACAGGTCACCTCTGAGTAGTCTGTATGAGACTAAGTAGAGGGACAGGGCTTTTAGTCTATATGTATAGGATAGGTGTTTGAGACCCTGGATTTTCCTGATCAGGAACCTCTGTGGTCTCTCCAACTGCTGCATGTGCTTGGCAAGGTACATGCCAAAGGGGGCACTGTACTCGATAATGGGTCTGATAAGGGAGGAGTACAGGGATGTTATGACCTCCTTGTTCCTGGATGACATACCCTTATTTATGAGGTGGGCCACTTCTATAAAGCCTTCCGTACAACGGAGGTAATGTGGTGGTCAAAAGTCAGGTTGCCATCAACCTGGGTGCCCAAGTCCCTTATGACTGATTGCGTGCTTAGTACATTGTTATTAATGTCATAATTAGTGGGGATGACATTTTCCCCAAAGGGGATAATGATGCATTCCTTGGCATTCAGTTTGAAGCCATGCTTCTGGCACCAGTCATTAGTTTGGGTAAGGCCCTCTTGGAGGATATTCACATCACTAAAGGAATTTAAGACAGTGCCCAGCTTACAATCATCTGCAAACTTGGTCAGCCACAGACCACTAGTTTTGGCTTGCACCTCAGAAAAGTATATCCCAAACAGTAGAGGCCCCAAGACCAATCCCTGGGGTACACCACTCATTACGGGTCTACTACTAGAGGTGGATTCCCCTACTTTCACTGAGTGGGTTCTATCAGTGAGCCAGTTAGCTACCCATCTGGTAACATATGGGTTGATGCCTAGCTGGGAGAGTTTATCTATTATACTCGAGTGGGGAATAGTGTCAAAGGCTTTGGCTAGGTCAAGATAGGCGGTGTGCACCATCTTCCCCTCGTCCATGGCTTTGGTGACTGTTTCGAAGAAGTCGACCAAATTTAACAGGTATGATCTCCCTTTGACAAAACCAAACTGTGTGGGGTCAAGCGTTTGGAGGCTGCCAGTGTCCTTGTTTATAAGGTCCATGATAATGCATTCCATGGCCTTGCAGATCAGGCTAGTTAGGCTGATGGGCTTATAATTGCCTGGGTCAGTGGACACTTCACCTTTGTGTAGAGGGATGACAGTGGCTGTCCTCCATTCTGCTGAGATGAAGCCAGTGCTCAAGCTTTGATTGAATAGGTTGTCTAATGGAGCTGAGAGCTTATGCCTGAGTTCATGTAGGATACAGCCAGGGATGTTATCAGCTCCCATGGAGACTGTATTTTTTGCCTTTCAGAGGGCATTAATGACCTGCTCTCTGGTGATGAGGGGAGGGGATCAGGTGCCGGGGATGTCCTGGTTTACTGATGGGGGGACGGGGGGGTAAAGTTTTCAGTGAATCTGTCTGCCAGCAGGTTGGCTATATCTATGGCTTTTGTGTATGTGGTGTTACTGACCACCAGTTCAGAGTAGATTTGGGTGTTACCTTTGAGATTGTGGACATATGTGAAGAAGGCCTTGTGATTGTCCTTGGTGAATGTGGCCAATTTGGACTCGAAGTTAGCCTTACAGGATTTCACCAGTGACCTTATCTGCTTGTTCAGACAAAGGAGAGATTGATTCCAACTTGGCACCTGCTCCTTCTTGGCCCTGGACAGCAATTTTTTCCTTCTGTTATAGAGTTTGTTTATTGCTGCTGTCCACCAGATAGGTTTACTCTTCCTTGAGGAAGATGATTCGGTCCTGTCAGGTATTGCTCAGTCCATACAGCTATGTAGGTGCTCATATAGTCTTTTGCTGTAGGCTTGGACATTAGTGCTAGTTCCAAATGAAGGTATGGTGGCTGTGAAGCTGCTTACACCTGGTCTGAGGAGATTGTAGCCAGCTTTGGAAAAGTTTTCTCATTTGGCCCCAACAAGGGAAGGGGGGGGGGTCAGGGGAGATGGTGACTTCAAAAGTAACACTTCATGGTCGAATCTTACCACGGAGGATGACACTGTAGGAGTGCTACAGTGGCTACTCATGCTGGTTAGGACCAGGTCCAGGCTATTTTCACCTCTTGTAGGGGTGTGGACCAGCTGATCCAATGCATTGGCATTGAAGAAGTCGAGGAATCTCTGGGCATTCATGTATGGGCTAGAATAGGTCTTTCACTCTATGGTTGGGTAGTTAAAGTCACCCAAAATCAGGGTAGAGGGATGAATCTTGATGGATTCAAGTAAGTCCAGATAGGTGGAGTGGGCATCCTGAGTTACAGTTGGGGGTCTGTAGCTAGCTATGACTTGAATAGGTGTTTTGTCAACAGTTGACTGCACTTGGAGTGTCTCTTGTACATCATACCGTTTGACCAGCCTGGAGGTGTGTATGTCTTTGATAAATATTGAAACTCTACCTCCTTTGGCTTTGTAGCCCTTCGTTTGAGGTCTGAAAGTATGGTCGGATGAGTAACCTTTTAAGGCTGAGGTGTTCTCCACCACTTTGAACCAGGTTTCAGTGACTGCACAAATGGTAGCATCCTCCAGGGCAAGGAATGCTTGCAATGAGTGCATTTTCATGCTAAGACTCCTAGCATTTATCAGCATGACCTTTAATTTCATTTATAAGAAATTTTTATGTTGGTAATTTTGTGCTCATGACTTTGCCTAAAAAAAGGCACTATGTGGGAGGCAATAGCCTTTGACAGAAGCCTAAAGCCCAGGGGAGACAGATGAAGGCTATCTCTGGCAATGCATCGTGGTCTGTCAATCATGTCCTCCCAGGCTGTCAGGTACTGGATCCCCTTGGAATAACACCAGAAACTAAGCCAATTGCTAAAGTCAATCATTTTCTGTTTGTATTGAGGTATCATTCTGGGTGATGGTAGGATGATGCTTAAGTAGGGTTGCCAACTTTTCATGTAAAAAATTCTGGACATGTACAACTTTCCATGTCAAAAATTCTGGACATGTATGTGAAAGCAAAAACGGCATGTAATTTTGGTACTCAAAATACAAAATTTTGCTTAATAATGTTTGGAATCATTAGTCTCGCTCTTGCATTATTTTTATTAACTGCAACTTACATTTCTTACTTTTTTCCGGCTTTAAACTGTAAGATTTTGTATTTACACAGCCATGGAACAATGAAACATACCCATGAGTCGCATGGGTATGTTTCTTTCCTGAAAAATCTCACGTTTCTACCAAAAATGTCCAACCTTGGGCATTTGAAAAGGTGGCAAGTGCCAACCCTCTGCTTCCCATTACATTGGACATGTCATATGATCATTCTTTATGCTTAGTTGAGCTGAAAGTACTTAATACTTTATTCTGCTTAACACTGAAAATGTATTGTCTGCTGTCGTCTGACACTGCCTGTCAAGAACTTGATGATGCTTGAATCATCTTTCTGTAGGATGGGGTAAAAATCTGCAGATAATCTTCATGAAGATATACAGACAGACTAAACAAAGCTAATTGACAAAATAAATAACTAATGAATGTATTTGAAAAGAATCCCTGGAAAACATAGGCTGGGGTGGACACAATAGAAGGAGCCTGAATTAAAATTGGCATATTTACAATTACCCAAAAAAGTGGACAATGTGAGGAGACAGTAAAATTGAAAAGAAATATTATATAGAAAACTAACAAACCATTTTGCTCAATTCACTAATGCTGATAAGGAAACTGACAGTACTTAAATGATGCAAAATTATGGAAAAAAAGTTGTTGAGTCAGTGAGCTGATGTCAGTTGACTTCAACCAAATATGTGATTGTGAAGGTCTAAAGGAGACCTAGGTGTTAAACACTCACAGAGTTTTTACTTCATTTAAATGTACACTTGTCTTTCATACATGACAGTAAACCTCTCCATTCATAGGCTCCTAGCCAAAGAGAATAATTATCCTGATGCTTAAACTGTAAGTAGTTCACAGAATTCTATCTCAATCTTACACACACACACGCACAAAACATGAACATGCATATACACAGCACAGCTGCACACATATATAATATGAAACTTTATTTTAATTGCTAGTGCTAGATACACCATTTTTGTTGCATGCATATTATAGCAAACTTAGTTAACATAGTGTTAAGGAAGGGCACACAAAATATTGGTTTATAATATTTTTTCACACACAGTTTAGCAAGGGGAAACAAAACACTCAGTTGCAGTTCAACCTAGTTAAAACAGAGGAAAACAAACTCAGGACAGAGGAGAGAACACTTGTTTTATCTTCTCTTACACAAAAATTAGAAAACGCAAAGCACTTCCTTCGTAATATTTACAGTTAGATTAGGATGCACAGTGACTCAGTCAGTGCTCTCCTACTCCAGAGGTTTCTGGGGCTTGCTGTTCTTTTGTTATAGAATAGAAGTCTCCTCTGGCTGAGGACAGTTCTAAAGCCATTCAGTTTTAAGGACGTCTCCCAGTCCCACTTGAATCCCACAAGGTCCTCCTCCTACTGTCCCTAACACTTCAAACAAATATATACCAGGTCCATAAACTGTTATTGTTCCTCCATGACTACTGTCTAATGCTCTAATCCCTGTTCTTCTTAAATGAATATTCCTGCTCACTTTTTGCAGCTCTCAGCAATGACTTTTCTTTGGATACATAGTGAAAAAACTGAGAACACGACATATCAAAGTTGACTTTTACACATAGTTCAGCTTTCACAAGTTCAGACCTCATGCGGTTTCTTTCATCAGTCCACAAGTTTTTCATCATTGAAAATATACGTTCAACATGGGCATTGCTAGTAGGAATAGCAAAAACAAATGCAATGATTCATTTCAAGTTAGGTGCATCACAACCACTAAAGAATTCAACCCATCGCTTGTCAACTTCAGCTTGATTTTCCTTCAGCTTTGGAATGACTTGTTTCAACCACAGATACTCCGCATACAGTTCATCTCCATCAACAGTCACACCACAGGCTGATACTATCTCTAAAATGTCAGAAAAGCAGCAAGGCTCATCAAGGTTTAGAACACGCAGTTTCTTCAACAGACTTGTTTTCAAAGTCAAACCACTTATCCAGGTAAGCAATCGATCACTTTCAGTGCTTCTGTTTTAAATGATGACACCTGGCTGTTGGTCATAAATCTGAAATTGTTGTTAACAGCAAAGCCAAAAAATTGATAATTTTTTCTCTCGACCAACTCATTGTGTACTTTCTCCATCACAGCAAAAAGCTGTGTGATATAAGTTGTGTTAGACTCCAGCTGCTTAATGGCCTGTGTGAACACTCTCATGAAGCTGTACACAAAATGGATGTAGCATTCTGGGACAGAAAGTTCACCATTCTTCAACAACCTATCTTCCTGATCTGAAATAAAACTCCAAATCAAATTATTTGTTTCCTGTTTTCCTTCACTGATGAAGTAAATCTTTACAGCTGTCCAGCATTTTATCAGCCTTTCAAATGCAGGTTCAAGAGACAACCAACGTACAGGAATATGACGCAATAAAGTAACATATTCTTCCCCTGCAAAGTCATAGCAAGATTTCAGCTCATCCAACCGTTTAGCTGATGATGAAAATTCGCTGTACACCTTGACAATCAACTGCTCAACATCATAGCTTAGCTGTTTGCATGCGTGTTTGGCAGTGTTGTGCAGAACATGGCAGTTGCAGTTTGCTTTGATAAGACGTGGCTGTTTGGTCTTTAAATTAGTAAAAATGGAATGGTGCTTGCCATAGTTGACAGATGCGTTATCAGCACAGTAGCTGACTAAGTTTTCAACTTGCAGACCATTGCCTTCTAGCACTTCTAAAATCTTGGTTGTTACTCCATCTGCCGTTTCATCACTGTCCACATAGAAATCAATCAAACGATCAGTGACACCTCTGCTAGATGAAAAGAACCTGACTGACACCGGATACATTTTCAAATTGCCTTTGTTTGAAGCATCCGTTGCTAATGAGAATGGCTTATTTTTTTTGCATTTCCCTTATAGCCAGCTCCACGAAATGAGGTGATAACATGTTTTCAGTGAATCTCTGCTTTGGTTTTTCCACAGGAAATTTTTTTGCTCAATTTGGAATCGGAAAATATTTGGCAAAAGAGTTTATTACCACAAGCCTATGAAGAGTAGCTGTGATGATGTATTCCATGAAACGTCATTGCTAATTCGGAAGCAGTAACTTGTTCTTCATCCAAACAGTTGGGAGTAGGAAAGAAATGCTTCAGTGTACTTGACATTTTTTGGCTTTCAAAGTTTCGTTTGTGCTTGTCACCAGCTGCATGTTTCCGGACGCCTGTAAGTCCATCAGTTCTGACAAAAAATGAACAGCAGCAAACTTTACACCTGGCAAAGTCGACGTTTTTATCATCCCGGTATAACCATGATTTGAACTCTGAATCCTTCAGCCACTCCTGTCGAAACATGCAAATTCGTTGTTTCTTTTTAGGTGGAGTGTCTTCCTTAGTAGTCACACATGCAGGAAGTGAGGTTATCTTTTTCACAGGTGCAGGAGGAAGTCCATTATCCATTTTTTAAGATGTGTGATGCTGATGCAGCAAATCCTGTTTGTCTATTAAATTTCCTAGTAGAAAAGGAAAACAATATAATTTACTTGCCCCTCACCAAGAAATAAGTAGAATGGCGCTAGAAGAAAGTAAGGGTGGGGGAGGCAGGAGCAGTTTGGATTAAGATCATCAGGAGGATACACTAACCAAATAAACAAACCTGTTGCAATGAGACAGATAGTGGACTGTGGAGAAAAGGCTAGAGATGTGGAAAGAGTCCAAATGGGCATTTCTAGATTTGGAGAAAGCATACAAGGTTCCAAGAAAGTTGATGTTGGTAGTGCTAAGATAGTTCAAAGGCTCCAGAAGCAGTAGACTTCATACAGGCTATGTATAATACAAGAGCCCAATGACACAAGTACTGTTGAAGTACAAACAGTGTGGACTCATAGGGATTTCCAGTGGGTGTGTGGATGTGCATTAGGATGTAGTTTTGCACCCACCCACTACTGTTCATACTGGTGATGAACTACATAATTAGCAAACAAGATGAAGGGGACAGATCAACAAAGTTGTTGTACTGTTATTTATTCAGAATGCAATTATATACAGTTTATCTGCATGATTGAACAGTTTGAATTATATATAACATATATATAAATATATAATAGATGCATGAAACCAAATTCCAAGGGAGTGCTACAGAAGCATTAGATGCAGCCTGGGCATCCAGATTCCATAACCATAACAGCTTCTTCCAATACACATGCTAAATCAGACTGCTGAACAACAAACCCATAGCCAAGTGGATGATGTGAGGAGACAGTAAAATTGAAAAGAAATATTATATAGAAAACTAACAAACCATTTTGCTCAATTCACTCATGCTGAAAAGGAAACTGACAGTACTTAAATTATTAATTTAATGTATTTTAGTATTTTAAATTATTAATTTAATCTTATCTTCCTTCTGTACTGCTGTCATCTCACTGACAACTACACCATTGTGCAGTCTTACAACAGCAGTCTGGATTGAGCTAGCTAAGTTAGCGACAAACAATGCATAATCCCATTAACAAACCAGAAAACTACTGTAGAAAACTACCCATGCCTTCTGAGACTGTAAATGGCATTATCAAGCACTACTAAGCAGAATTATATGCTCCACAAAAGAAAGAAACAGCTATTTGTAATGCAAATCAATGCAGCAGGGATCTCACTATACTAAAAGGTCTTAAAAAAAAAAAAAAGTAGAACACCAACACTCTCTCTCCCACAAACTGACAATTAAAGCTCCTTCAAATCACAACTAACACACAATACCTAAATTTGGATTCCTTACTTTGCTCTTGCACTTTCCCAGGATAGAACTCTACACTACAAACATATACCAATACCACCAATGTTATGCTTTCTTTTACATTTCAGCTAAACTCTAGACTGCCATTACCATATCTTCTCCTTCCTTTTTCCCCACTGGTTTTCAATTTTACTATAATACTTACCACATTGCTCCACTCTTCCGCACTGCTACCAAATTACCAATTTATAAATTTACAATATATCTATAAATTTATAATCTGTCTCTGTATAGTCACACATTTACTACTACTGATACTGACTGTACAATTCAAAGGAAAGTACTATGAAAATGATCACCATTCCATTAATAATGCACTGTGCAGTTGTGTATTATTTATTATTTATTGTTCTGTGTAAAATAATTATGCAATGAAAGTTATTTCTTCTCTGTCTGTAAATTAATGGATCCACTGTACTTACTTACCTACAATAATTGACTTCTTTACAGTCCAGACTTGACTTCTTCCTTCCCCTTCTAATCTTCTTCCCGCCTAAAAGATAATTCCCTTTTGTTGTTTTCCACACAGTCAGTCAGTCACCTTCGCTTTTTCTTTGCATAAGGTGGATGTTGGCTGCATGGTGTTTTTATACATGCCTCACTCTCGTGAGGTCTCACCATCTCAACATGGATTTCAGTTTGCTTTCTTCAATTCTGGCACGGTGCTGAATCAGTGGTAATTGGTTATCTCAGCTTTCACTTGCAAACTGAGATTAACAATCAGCTTCAGGGGAAATGCTTCAGTTCGGTTACTGCAGGCTGAAGCTGACTGACTAGATTTGCATGAATTCTGTGTGTGTGTCAGACTGTCAGTGTGAGCTGTGTATGAACCCAGAAAAGCAAACCCCCATACGTCCCCAAACTCCCCATCTAAAGACTGAGCGTACAGTGGTGGTTTTAGAGAAAAAAAGGAAGATGAAAGAATGACAGTTTACTTTCTGTGTGCTTATTTCTGAGTTATACTTTTCACTCCGTAAAATGTTATGTATTAAATGTTGTTGTGTGAAGCATGTGTTGTAGTATAGGTTTACTTTTTCAAACTGTTAACTTAAAAAGCTAATGCTTCCTTTTTGAAAAACATGGAAAATATAACTTCAGAAGTTCTCTTTGCTGTAGTTAGAAATCATGCCCCATCTTGATTACTGCAGCCTAGATTCGTCGCATTTGCATCATCGCATCGCATAATCACTGTGGATTTGTGAAATTGTGGCTTCTTAGTTTTCATTGATTTTGGTATGACACTGTATTTCATCAATGGCTACATTACATTGTAGGTAAGGTGATGAAGCTGCAATTCATTTTGAAAAATAGGAAGGCTGTCCTGTCCGTCTTATGTTTCTGAAATTTAGTTTGTTGTCTGCCCTCTCACAGTGTAAATCGGCAACGAATCTGCATACAATAGCAAAGCATTCTTAGTAAATTGTAGTCATGGTTTTCTGTAGATGTGTTGACTGTTTCACTGTTGCAGTATTTTCTGTAGATTGTCAAATAAGAGCTATTCTATAGATTATTGTCAAATAAAAGCTACAGTCAAATATGTATCTAATCTACTTCAAGTAGAAGTCTTATGTGGCTGTCTTAAGCACAGAAATGTCGCAGTCTTTGTACTTTTCTAGATGTGGTCATGTGGAGGAATTTTGCTAACACACTGCAGACACACACATCCTACAAAAAGGCCTCACAGAAACGGACAACTGGTGCCGGAGTCACGGCCTTAAACTAAATGCCAAAAAATGTATAGTCATCCCCTTTGGGAAAAGCAAAGTACCCACAAATTATCACATAGACAGCAACCCACTGAGTACGGAACAAGTAATCAGAGACCTAGGGACCCAAGTCGACAGCGACCTCTCATTTGACACCCACATTGCCAAAGTGGTTAGAAGAACATTCTACCCTGCACACCTCATCATGAAGGGATTCACATCCAGATCCAAGGATGCCATTGTACCCCCATATTCCTCCCTCATCAGACCCATGATTGAGTACAATGCCCCATTTGGTATGTACCTCTCCCGGCATTTGCAACAGCTGGAGAGACCACAAAAGTACCTCACCAAGAGGATCAAGGGTCTCCAACATATGTCTTATTCTGCCAGACTAAAGAAACTTCAGCTCTATTCAGTAGCATACCGCCTGCTCAGAGGTGATCTCTGCCTGACGTACAAGGCCATGTCCAATCAGGATCTGATGGACATGCTCCACCTCAAAAAATCCAAATCCATCAGGACCACGAGAGCTAAAGACTCAAACCTCAGCACAAGTATGAATAGGACATGCTGGAGGGATAGATTCATAACCCAGAGGCTTCCCATGCTTTGGAACAAGATCCCAGTTCAGATAGGCAGAGCCCCTCACTGACTCTCTTCAAGAGAGATCTTGATGAGTGGATGGGAGATCGTAAGTTTACCCCAGGGGTCACATCTGTGTCACTGCTAGACAGGGGCACAGTAAACTAATTTTATTATATAAGGGGACCTTCATTGTGTCACTACGAGACAGAGGCACAGTATTCTAAATTTATTCTGTACATTTTTTGTACCATTTCATGGGGTGGCAAAAGCCACATCACTATGGCTAGGCTTACAAATGCCCCAGGGCAGATAGCCTAGTACTATACTATGAAACTAAACTATGAAACTGCTGCTGTTTGTTTTTGGAGTCTTAAGACTCTTATTATCACATTTGTTGTCTTGTCTAATTAGCTCTATGCTGGCTTGCATGTGCTTATATGGTTGCTTAGCAACCTCAACAATAAGGCTAGGTGACAGTTGTGACTGACTAGTGTGTTTATGTAACTCGCTGATGATGTTTCATCAGCAGTCGGACTCGGCGGCACTCGGCACTGTCGGCAGGCAGTTTTTTTTTCAACTGCAGCATGCCTGCAAATAATTTACGGATTTACATTGTGAAATCCGGACAACCCGACAACAGCCTTTACTTCCGGACAGTCCAGAAAAATTCTGTACAGTTGGCAACCTTATGCTTAAGGCTTGGGACATACTTGCCTGGGACACATATTCAGCGAGCTCAATCACACCCCTCTTCATATAGTCCAGAGAGGTACATCTCAAGTCATTCACACCAACATGGATTATGACAGAGTCATAACAGTACATGTTGTTAAGAGACTTGAGCGCCTGCATGATACGGCAGATTTTTGCACCTGACAAGCAACTTACCATGACTTTCTCCTTGTCTAGTCTGGTGAGGGGCACATCTACTTTAGAGTCTCCTATGACCAGTATGTTGGGTTTGTGGTTGGGCCTTAGAGGCTGTGAGACACAGATGTGTCTACTATGTGTGATGCTTGGTGCTGTGGGTTGCAATGTGTGTGTGTGTTTTTGCTTTGGAGGTCTGTTTTGTTTAGATATGTTTTTGTTGAGAACCCCCGCATACGTAGGAGTGGGTTGTACAGATGTGGGTGGTGTTGGAGGTGTGGTGTTCGTAGTGTTTGTGCAGACAACCTTCTCAGTGCCAGATATACTGGCTTGTGACTGAGACAGCAAGGATTCTAGGTTCTTAATGTGACTGCATTTCTCACATATTGTGTTCCTAGGGGTTAGTAGTAGAGGGTTGTCTGTGTACCTAAGACAATTGCTACACTGTCTCAGGACGCCTATATCAAAGAGACTAGCAAGAGAAACCACAGGAAATTGTCCGTCCATGGTTATCAGAATCTGTGGAAGAGAGGTCAGGGATAGTAGAATGAGTATTATCTGAGAAGAGTACCTATAGGTGTGAGTAGGGCTGGATAAATCAATATAGTAGCTGCAGGCGAGGGCCTCACTCACACAGAAATGCTGGCAAGGGAAAAAATGCAACTGAGATACCTCACAAAGGGTTAAAACAGCACAGCGGTGGTGCACAACAGGCAAACAAACACAATCCCATGAAAATGCTGGGTTTAAATACCACAAAACCAAAAGTAAAATAGAAACACTGGGACTGACCTATCAACCCTTGCCCCTGAGCTCTTAGCTCAACACCCATGCCAGACCAATTCCAAACAGTTCACTTACTCCCACTAAGTGCAGGCAGGCCCTGGCCAACACAAGATGGCATAGCAGGAAACACAGGAATCACACAAACAGAATACAGCAAAACCTGAAACCAGACTATGCTAAAGATATTTAAACTCTGTTTAGGTCAATTTAACACAGGAGAACAGATACACACTTAAATATAACAGAGCAAACTGATTTCAACAAATTAACCAATTAACCAATAAAAAAGCTCAAAACTGAGCCCTGTTCCAGCAGTCTTCAATCAGACAGGTTCTAACTGCACACTCCTGCCACTAGGGTGCAGGGGAACCCTCTCAAAAAAGATGGCCTGGATTAGTGCTCAAGTTATACAAAAAGCTAGTCAACAGGTCTGAATCTAGTCTATGCTACAGCAACAAGACACACCAATTTCAGAAAGAAACAGTTCAGATAAGCAGGTACAATAACCCTTTACCCAGCAATTCCCAGCTCAGAAGGGCAGAATCTACCCTCTCCTCCCACAAGAGTGCAGACCAGTGACGGCTGGTGACTTCAAATCACAGGGGGGCTGCAGGAGACAGCTGAATGGGTGGGGTCAAGGGGAGGGGGTGTGGTCAACCAGAAAGGGGAGGAGCTATGCACAAAACCACAAAAAACTAACTTTAATTAAATACGCTGCCCTGGGTGGCAAACCATCATTATGAAAGTCCAATCAAGACAAAAATAAGTGTAGAAGAATAAAAATATTTCAATGCATTGGCTGCATGACAGCTTACTTAATATCTAGATGGAAACAAAAGGTTGTGAGGCATGAAAAAATAAATTACTTTTAAATACATTACTGGAATGCCAGTCAAAATCAAGTATAAGAAAAACCAGAAGCACTCAACTCAAACCACTTCTCCTTGCACTGCAGTCCTAATTATAATATATTCAGCTTTATTAAAGTACCAAGTAACATGCTGAAAGTAGAAATCTATGTGATGCCCCCACTTGTAAAAATGTTTCTTATCCAAAAAAGACCTGCTGCCTGACAACTTGTTTCATGGGGAAAACATGATAAAAGTAAAAAATGAAAAGCAAACAAGAAACAAGCTCAAGATACATTGCTTAAAGGATTACTGTACAGGTTATGGACCACACATGATTGGCATTCTGTTTAGTTTATGGGTAAAGTCTGTTGAGATGACTGGAAGTCTCCAACAAGTGTAATGAGCTTTGTAAAATAATGGAATCCTGTCCTTTAATACCCAAGGCTTATACATTATCTAGTCAAGTATTCTCTGCATGGCAACAACAGAAAGGCTTTCAATGTTGGCAATTCTTTAACAGTATGCTTATTAAAGCTTACTTGCATCTTACGATCTCAGACAAGCTTACCTTATGGTCATTAAAGCATTGCTACTTAAAAACACAGAGCAACAGGCCCTTTGTAATAAGCATAAATCAACAGTACAAAAATATGACAGAAACCAGACCATTCTGCAAAATCAAGGACAGATGAAAAGCCACTGTAGTACTTATGCAGTGTGTCCTCCCCATCCAAGGTAGATACAACTACTCCTTGCCTTGCTTGGACACATCAGAGTCACTACATGGGGAGTGGGGTGCAACAAGCATGTCACAATTTGAAATCTCTCTGGCTGACTGTGATGGCCCTGACACATTTGTCATACCTCTCAACCTCAAGAGCAAGAAATCTGGACAAAGCCATACACAGAAGTGGGACAAAGGCCCAACAATAAGGACAATTTTTAAATATTGCTCTAATAAACTTAGAAAGATAATAGAATAGGTCTTGCATTAGTATGAATTTTCTGAAGGGTATAAAATCTGAAACTCAAATGTCTGTCATTTTCTAACTTCAGTCTTTATTGATGTCACTAATTTGCCAAAAACACAATTTTATGAAAAATGGACAAAAACGTGATGCAAAAATATAAAATAGACACACAATACAGCTGCTACCTGTCAAAGAAGGGACACTTTAATATTAGTACTGCTACCTTGAGCAGCTGACAAAATATAAAAGAATCTACATGCATTTCAAGTAATCTATAACTTTGATTATTACAGTTATTTCTTAATTGTAAACCCTCCATGTTTTCTTCCAAAATTGCTATTTTTGGAGGGATTATAAGGGGAAGAGCAACATTTTGAGCCAAAATTGGGGACAGTTGAGAGGTTGGCTATGCCTAATTCTATAAAGCAATTTATTTGCATGTACCTCTCAACCTGTTAATGCAGTAAATCTGAACAAGGCCAAATATATTGGGGGCACATATAAACAGTACTAAAAATTGCTCTTGTATAAATTGAGACAGTTGATAGAACAGCTCTTACTTTAACATGCATTTTTCTGAAGGTTATGAAGTCTGAAACTTAGAGTGACTTCTGGCAAATCATTTAGGAATTAAAACTACAAATTTTATGAACAACAAACCAAAAATAAGAAGCAAAAATCTATTCATTCTTTGAAAATCTGGACAGTTGGGAGGTATAGTTCAGCTGGGCCTGTCTGAGTTTGCTGCCCTTCCCCCCTGACAAAATAATGGTTGAATGGAGCCTCTGCAGCCATTCCAATGAACCATTATACTTGGCTATTTCACTCCATTTACCATAAACACTAATGTGCATACTGCTTTACTTCTATGATGAGTTGGACTTCATTTGAAAGTTTTATTTTGTATTTTACAGCACAAACACTAAGTCATCTGTTAAACAAAGCAATGCAGTCTCACAATGAAAACTTAGCATTAAAACTTCTCTGCCCTTGAAACTCACATTCATTGAAACAGCATTGAAACCCACATTCAAAGAAAATACATTTTGCCAGTGGAAGATAAAGATTAATTTTGGGCTGTTTTCAATCATAGGCTCCTTGCATATGAAACATACATGTGCTCTTTGATACACCTTCCTCACTGTACTAAAATTATATTCCTTGTACAATACAGTACACTTGTTACAGGGTGTTTTAAATTTGTTTTGAACATTTTTCCAGTAAGCAATGAAACAAACCATATGCACCCATAATGGCAAAACTGCCCAGTTGAGAACATTTATCATAAAAAGTCTACTCAGACTTCCACAGTCCACCATTATTAGTAAATATCACAATTCTACAGTCCACCATTATTAGTAAATATGCACAATTCCACAGTCCACCATTATCAGTAAATATGCACAATTCCACAGTCCACCATTATCAGTAAATATGCACAATTCTACAGTCCACCTTTATCAGTAAATATGCACAATTCTACAGTCCATTATCAGTAAATATGCACAATCTCTGAAATCAGTCATCTAAATAATTCCACATTAAAGAAATCTGTAACTAATGAAGCGGCTGCTGCTAGCAATCACCTTTATATTTCATGGTTTCATCGAAAAATAAAGTGTCTGTTGCCCCTCAGGAATAAATTGCCTATATTACATTAAAAAAATGATAAGCTAGTAATAATATTGCAAGAGGAAATGGATGGCAAACTGATAACGAACTCATAGTTAGTATCTTCACCAAGGAGAACATTCTCAGTACGGCAGCATCTACCCCTTGTGGGAGTAGAACCCACAACCTTCTGCATCAAAAGCAAATACACAGCCTGTTGTGCTATAGTATTAACGTGGCAAAGCACTAAACTTCTATTAATGCAGCTCTCAGTTCCTTGTAAAATCTACTCAATACTCAACTGCATCTCAACTTGCAGCTCAAGAAAACTGGAAAAAGCCAAAATGTATTGGGGGTCAAAAGCCCAAAAACAGGGACACATTAAACATTGCTTGTATAATCTTGGAAAGTTGCTAGAATAAAATGTTGTGTTGCCACCATATAAGAGCTATTCTATAGATTATTGTCAAATAAATTTAGTATCTAATCTACTTCAAGTAGAGTCTTATGTGGCTGTCTTAAGCACAGAAATGTCAGTCTTTGTACTTTTCTAGATGTGGTCATGTGGAGGAATTTTGCTAACACACTGCAGACACACATCCCACAAAAGGCCTCACAGAAATGGACAACTGGTGCCGAGTCACGGCCTTAAACTAAATGCCAAAAATGTATAGTCATCCCCTTTGGGAAAACAAAGTACCCACAAATTATCACATAGACAGCAACCCACTGAGTCGGAAAAAGTAATCAGAGACCTAGGGACCCAAGTCGACAGCGACCTCTCATTTGACACCCACGCCAAAGTGGTTAGAAAAACATTCTACCTTGCACACCTCATCATGAAGGGATTCACATCCAGATGTACCATATTCCTCCCTCATCAGACCCATGATTGAGTACAATGCCCCATTTGGTATGTACCTCACCCGGCATTTGCAACAGCTGGAGAGACCACAAAAGTACCTCACCAAGAGGATCAAGAGTCTCCAACATATGTCTTATTCTGCCAGACTAAAGAAACTTCAGCTCTATTCAGTAGCATACCGCCTGCTCAGAGGTGATCTCTGCCTGACGTACAAGGCCATGTCCAATCAGGATCTGATGGACATGCTCCACCTCAAAAAATCCAAATCCATCAGGACCACGAGAGCTAAAGACTCAAACCTCGGCACAAGTATGAATAGGACATGCTGGAGGGATAGATTCATAACCCAGAGGCTTCCCATGCTTTGGAACAAGATCCCAGTTCGTATTAGGCAGAGCCCCTCACTGACTCTCTTCAAGAGAAATCTTGATGAGTGGATGGGAGATCGTAAGTTTACCCCAGGGGTCACATCTGTGTCACTGCTAGACAGGGGCACAGTAAACTAATTTTATTATATAAGGGGACCTTCATTGTGTCACTACTAGACAGAGGCACAGTATTCTAAATTTATTCTGTACATTTTTTGTACCATTTCATGGGGTGGCAAAAGCCACATCACTATGGCTAGGCTTACAAATGCCCCAGGGCAGATAGCCTAGTACTATACTATGAAACTAAACTATGAAACTATGAAACTGCTGCTGTTTGTTTTTGGAGTCTTAAGACTCTTATTATCACATTTGTTGTCTTGTCTAATTAGCTCTATGCTGGCTTGCATGTGCATATATGGTTGCTTAGCAACCTCAACAATAAGGTTAGGTGACAGTTGTGACTGACTAGTGTGTTTGTGTAACTCGCTGATGATGTTTCATCAGCAGTCGGACTCAGCGGCACTCGGAACTGTCGGCAGGCAGTTTTTTTTTCAACTGTGGCATGCCTGCGAATAATTTCCGGATTTACACTGTGAAATCCGGACAACCGGACAACAGCCTTTATTTCCAGACAGTCCAGAAAAATTCTGTACAGTTGGCAACCTTATGCTTAAGGCTTGGGACATACTTGCCTGGGACATATATTCAGCGAGCTCAATCACACCCCTCTTCATATAGTCCAGAGAGGTACATCTCAAGTCATTCACACCAACATGGATTATGACAGAGTCATAACAGTACATGTTGTTAAGAGACTTGAGTGCCTGCATGATACGGCAGATTTTTGCACCTGACAAGCAACTTACCATGACTTTCTCCTTGTCTAGTCTGGTGAGGGGCACATCTACTTTAGAGTCTCCTATGACCAGTATGTTGGGTTTGTGGTTGGGCCTTAGAGGCTGTGAGACACAGATGTGTCTACTATGTGTGATGCTTGGTGCTGTGGGTTGCGATGTGTGTGTGTGTTTTTGCTTTGGAGGTCTGTTTTGTTTAGATATGTTTTTGTTGAGAACCCCTGCATACGTAGGAGTGGGTTGTACAGATGTGGGTGGTGTTAGAGGTGTGGTGTTCGTAGTGTTTGTGCAGACAACCTTCTCAGTGCCAGATATACTGGCTTGTGACTGAGACAACAAGGATTCTAGGTTCTTAATGTGTCTGCATTTCTCACATATTGTGTTCCTAGGGGGTAGTAGTAGAGGGTTGTCTGTGTACCTAAGACAATTGCTACACTGTCTCAGGACACCTATATCAAAGAGACTAGCAAGAGAAACCACAGGAAATTGTCCATCTATGGTTATCAGAATCTGTGGAAGAGAGGTCAGGGATAGCAGAATGGGTATTATCTGAGAAGAGTACCTATAGGTGTGAGTAGGGCTGGATAAATCAATATAGTAGCTGCAGGCGAGGGCCTCACTCACACAGAAATGCTGGCAAGGGAAAAAATGCAACTGAGATACCTCACAAAGGGTTAAAACAGCACAGCGGTGGTGCACAACAGGCAAACAAACACAATCCCATGAAAATGCTGGGTTTAAATACCACAAAACCAAAAGTAAAATAGAAACACTGGGACTGACCTATCAACCCTTGCCCCTGAGCTCTTAGCTCAACACCCATGCCAGACCAGTTCCAAACAGTTCACTTACTCCCACTAAGTGCAGGCAGGCCCTGGCCAACACAAGATGGCATAGCAGGAAACACAGGAATCACACAAACAAAATACAGCAAAACCTGAAACCAGACTATGCTAAAGATATTTAAACTCTGTTTAGGTCAATTTAACACAGGAGAACAGATACACACTTAAATATAACAGAGTAAACTGATTTCAACAAATTAACCAATTAACCAATAAAAAAGCTCAAAACTGAGCCCTGTTCCAGCAGTCTTCAATCAGACAGGTTCTAACTGCACACTCCTGCCACTAGAGTTCAGGGGAACCCTCTCAGAAAGATGGCCTGGATTAGTGCTCAAGTTATACAAAAAGCTAGTCAACAGGTCTGAATCTAGTCTATGCTACAGCAACAAGACACACCAATTTCAGAAAGAAACAGTTCAGATAAGCAGGTATAATAACCCTTTACCCAGCAATTCCCAGCTCAGAAGGGCAGAATCTACCCTCTCCTCCCACAAGAGTGCAGACCACAAATCTTCTTAATGTAAAATAACTGGCCTGAAGCCCAAGTGCTTAAACCAGAACTAAGACACTTTTAGAATAACAGACACCAAGCCTTCAACCAGCAACTCCCAACTTATAAGGATGTAAGCTACCTCTTCTGCCACAGGAGTGCAGACCACAAACCTTCTTAATGTAAAACAACTGGCCTGAAGCCCAAGTGCTTAAACCAAAAGGCTTAGAATAATAGTTACAATTTAATCAGGCTACTAACAAGCAGTAATAAATGCAGCAGAATAAGTGCAATTGAGTACTTTTAAGAACAGGCAGCAAAAGCAAAATAAAGTAGGAAGAAACTAAAATACAGTATTTTTTTTGTTATAGGCTTGAGTGAGTTAAAATGGTTATACAGAGCCAAGGGGTAGACCAAAAAGCTTTAGATGGAGTTTAGGACTAAAGTCATATAATAGGACCATCTAGCACAGAAGTAGAGTTACTATTAAAAATGCAGACAGTCTTTCTAGGCAAGAAACTGGATAGTGTGACTTATGAGGTCAGTTCTCTTACCCCAAAGCATTGTGTCTTGAAGGTTTCTCAATAAAACTCATGCGAGTCTAGAAAAGAGGAAGAAATGTGAAAAGCTGCAACAAGCTGAAAAATGTAACTGTTTCTTTGGAAGGGAAATGCAGGAGAAGTGAACTAAATTATATGAAAGCTGTATTGAATTAAGAAAAATATAAGCACTTCTTTAAAAAGATAAAAGTAAAACAAGTTGCATTGTACTTGCCTTTTTAATACATATGTACTACTTAAAAGAAGAAAGTTGTACATAAAGAAAGTTTAAGTTTGCATCTGTGGGAATTTACTACTACGCAAAAGTTGTGTACACATCTGCAGTGCTTGAAAACTAATGCTCCTTAAAGATGCTACTTCATATTAAAAGATATTACCTTATTTGTAATCCCCCCCAAAGCACATAACTCTGGAACCAAGAGATCATCTAACAAAAATTAAAGCCAACAAGAAGTCCTGCCTTGCATTCAAATAACCAGAGAGAAAAAGAGTGAAAGAAAGAGAGAGAGACAGCAAGATCGAGAAAATGCTAGCTGCATTGTTACTGGATTTTCTTGCCAGAACATGCACAATGAGAGTGACTCGCATACTTCTCAGCTGCCCAGATTTTTGCAGAATGTCCAGATTTATGCCTCTTATTTTTGGTCCATTTCTCATAAAATTGTAGTTTTCTGGCAAATCTTAGAAATAAAAATATGCAGAATTTTGTTAGAAACATTAGAGTCTCCTATGACCAGTATATTTGGGTTTGTGGATTTGGGCCTTAGAGGGCTGTAGCAGAGACACAGATGTGTCTACTATGTGTGATGCTTGGTGCTGTGGGTTGCAATGTCAATGTGTGTAGCATGTTTTGCTTTTGGGAGTCTGTTTTGTTTAGATATGTTTTGTTGAGGAAACCCCTTGTCATGTGGGGAGTGGGTTGTACAGATGTGGGTGAGTGTTGGAGGTGTGGTGTTAAGTAGTGTTTGTGCGGACAACCTTCGCTTCTCAGTACCAGAATATACTGGCTTGTGACTGAGACAGCAAGGATTCTAGAGTTCTTAATGTGGGCTTTACACATTTCTCACATATTGTGTTCCTAGAGAGAAGGGTTGTAGTAGAGGGTTGTCTATTGTACCTAAGACAATTGCTACACTGTCTCAGGACGCCTATATCAAATAAAGACTAGCGAGAAACCACAGGAAATTGTCCGTCCATGGTTATCAGAATCTGTGGAAGGAGGTCAGGATAGTAGAATGAGTATTATCTGAGAAGAGTACCTATAGGTGTGAGTAGGGCTGGATAAATCAATACTATAGTAGCGTGAGGCGGGGAGGCCTCACTCACACAGAAATGCTGTAGGGAAAAATGCAACTGAGATACCTCACAAAGGGTTAAAAACAGCACAGCGGTGTTGCACAACAGGCAAACAAACACAATCCCATGAAAATGCTGGGTTGGGGCTAAATACCACAAAACCAAAGTAAAATAGAAACACTTGGGACTGACCTATCAACCCTTGCCCTGAGCTCTTGGCTCAACACCCATGCCAGACCAATTCCAAACAGTTCACTTACTCCCACTAAGTGCAGGCAGGCCCTGGCTTGCACAGATGGCATAGCAGAAACACAGGAATCACACAAACAGAATACAGCAAAACCTGAAACCAGACTATGCTAAAGATATTTTAAACTCTGTTTAGGTCAATTTAACACAGGAGAACAGATACACACTTAAATATAACAGAGCAAACTGATTTCAACAAATTAACAAATTAACCAATAAAAAGCTCAAAACTGAGCCCTGTTCAGCAGTCTTCAATCAGACAGGTTCTAACGCACACTCCTGCCACTAGGGTGCAGGGAACCCTCTCAAAAAGATGGCCTGGATTAGTGCTCAAGTTATACAAAAAGCTAGTCAACAGGTCTGAATCTAGTCTATGCTACAGCAAATTGTACAAGACACACCAATTTCAGGAAGAAACAGTTCAGATAAGCAGGTACAATAACCCTTTACCCAGCAATTCCCAGCTCAGAAGGGCAGAATCTACCTCTCCTCCACAAGAGTGCAGACCAGTGGCTGGTGACTTCAAATCACAGGGGCTGCAGGAGACAGCTGAATGGGTGGGGTCAAGGAGGGTGTAGTCAACCAGAAAGGGAGGAGCTATGCACAAAACCACAAAAACTAACTTTAATTAAATACGCTGCCCTGGGTGGCAAACCATCATTATGAAAGTCCAATCAAGACAAAATAAGTGTAGAAGAATAAAAATATTTCAATGCATTGGCTGCATGACAGCTTACTTAATATCTAGATGGAAACAAAAGGTTGTGAGGCATGAAAAAATAAATTACTTTTTAAATACATTACTGGAATGCCAGTCAAAATCAAGTATAAGAAAAACCAGAAGCACTCAACTCAAAACCCACTTCTCCTTGCTGCAGTCCTAATTATAATATATTCAGCTTTATTAAAGTACCAAGTAACATGCTGAAAGTGAAATCTATGTGATGCCCCCCACTTGTAAAAATGTTTCTTATCCAAAAAGACCTGCTGCCTGACAACTTGTTTCATGGGAAAACATGATAAAAGTAAAATGAAAAGCAAACAAGAAACAAGCTCAAGATACATTGCTTAAAGGATTACTGTACAGGTTATGGACCACACATGATTAGCATTCTGTTTAGTTTATGGGTAAAGTCTGTAGAGATGACTGGAAGTCTCAACAAGTGTAATGAGCTTTTTAAAATAATGGAATCCTGTACTTTAATACCCAAGGCTTATACATTATCTAGTCAAGTATTCTCTGCATGGCAACAACAGAAAGGCTTTCAATGTTGGCAATTCTTTAACAGTATGTATTAAAGCTTACTTGCATCTTCTGATCTCAGACAAACACCTTATGGTCATTAAAGCATTGCTGCTTAAACGCAGAGCAACAGGCCCTTTGTAATAAGCATAAATCAACAGTACAAAAATATGACAGAAACCAGACCATTCTGCAAAATCAAGGGACAGATGAAAAGCCACTGTAGTACTTATGCAGTGTGTCCTCCCCATCCAAGGTGATACAACTACTCCTTGCCTTGCTTGGACACATCCAGAGTCACTACATGGGGGTGGGGTGCAACAAGCATGTCACAATTTGAAATCTCTCTGGCTGACTGTGATGGCCCTCAGACATTTGTCATACCTCTCAACCTCAAAGGCAAGAAATCTGGACCAAAGCCATACACAGAAGTGGGACAAAGGCCCAACAATAAGGACAATTTTTAAATATTGCTCTAATAAACTTGAAAGATAATAGAATAGGTCTTGCATTAGTATGAATTTTCTGAAGGGTATAAAATCTGAAACTCAAATGTCTGTCATTTCTAACTTCAGTCTTTATTGATGTCACTTAATTTGCCAAAAACACAATTTTATGAAAAATGGACAAAAGCGTGATGCAAAATATAAAATAGACACACAATACAGCTGCTACCTGTCAAGAAGGGACACTTTAATATTAGTACTGCTACCTTGAGCAGCTGACAAAATATAAAAGAATCTACATGCATTTCAAGTAATCTATAACTTTGATTATTACAGTTATTTCTTAATTATAAACCCTCCATGTTTCTTCCAAAATTGCTATTTTCTTGGAGGATTATAAGGGGAAGAGCAACATTTTGAGCCAAAATTGGGGACAGTTGAGGAGGTTGGCTATCCTAATTCTATAAAACAATTTATTTGCATGTACCTCTCAACCTGTTAATGCAATGAAATCTGAACAAGGCCAAATATATTGGGGGCACCTATAAACAGTACTAAAAATTGCTCTTGTATAAATTTGGACAGTTGATAGAACAGCTCTTACTTTAACATGCATTTTTCTGAAGGTTATGAAGTCTGAAACTTAGAGTGACTTCTGGCAAATCATTTAGGAATTAAAACTACAAATTTTATGAAGAACAAACCAAAAATAAGAAGCAAAAAATCTATTCATTCTTTGAAAATCTGGACAGTTGGAGGTATAGTTCAGCTAGGCCTGTCTGAGTTTGCTGCCCTTCCCCCTCCTGACAAAATAATGGTTGAATGGAGCCTCTGCAGCCATTCCAATGAACCATTACTTGGCTATTCACTCCATTACCATAAACACTAATGTACATACTGCTTTTACTTCTATGATGAGTTGGACTTCATTTTGAAAGTTTATTTTGTATTTTACGGCACAAACACTAAAGTCATCTGTTAAACAAAGCAATGCAGTCTCACAATGAAAACTTAGCATTAAAACTTCTCTGCCCTTGAAACTCACATTCATTGAAACAGCATTGAAACCCACATTCAAGAAAATACATTTTGCCAGTGGCAGATAAAGATTAATTTTGGGCTGTTTTCGAATCATAGGCTCCTTGCATATGAAACATACATGTGCTCTTTGATACACCTTCCTCACTGTACTAAAATTATATTCCTTGTACAATACAGTACACTTGTTACAGGGTGTTTTAAATTTGTTTTGAACATTTTTTCCAGTAAGCAATGAAACAAACCATATGCACCCATAATGGCAACTGCCCAGTTGAGAACATTTATCATAAAAAAAGTCTACTCAGACTTCCACAGTCCACCATTATTAGTAAATATCGCAATTCTACAGTCCACCATTATTAGTAAATATGCACAATTCCACAGTCCACCATTATCAGTAAATATGCACAATTCCACAGTCCACCATTATCAGTAAATATGCACAATTCTACAGTCCACCTTTATCAGTAAATATGCACAATTCTACAGTCCATTATCAGTAAATATGCACAATCTCTGAAATCAGTCATCTAAATAATTCCACATTAAAGAAATCTGTAACTAATGAAGCGGCTGCTGGCAATCACCTTTATATTTCATGGTTTCATCGAAAATAAAGTGTCTGTTGCCCCTCAGGAATAAATTGCCTATATTACATTAAAAAATGATAAGCTAGTAATAATATTGCAAGAGGAAATGGATGGCAAACTGATAACGAACTCATAGTTAGTATCTTCACCAAGGAGAACATTCTCAGTCGGCAGCATCTACCCCTTGTGGGAGTAGAACCCACAACCTTCTGCATCAAAAGCAAATACACAGCCTGTTGTGCTATAGTATTAACTTGGCAAAGCACTAAACTTCTATTAGCCTGCAGCTCTCAGTTCCTTGTAAAATCTACTCAATACTCAACTGCATCTCAACTGCAGCTCAAGAAAACTGGAAAAAGCCAAAATGTATTGACCCAGGGGTCAAAAGCCCAAAACAGGGACACATTAAACATTGCTTGTATAATCTTGGAAAGTTGCTAGAATAAAATGTTGTGTTGCCACCATATATTTTACTGCCAAGGTCCCTGAGCAAAAACAGTCAGAGTAACATACCACGCCACATCAGCTGCTTTGTAAAAGAGAGGAAGACTGAAACTTAAATGGCTATCATTTAGTGAATTCAGTTCTCACCATAGCTGTCAACCTCTTAGTACAAAACACCTGGACAAACCCAGTAATGAGGGAATACAGCCCTCAAACTTATTCAGTGAATTCAGTTCTTGCCATAGCTGTCAACCTTAGCACAAAACCTGGACGAAGCCAATAATGGGGGAATACAGTCCCAAAAATAGGGACAAATTTAAAATATTCATCTTATAAACTTCGAAAATTGCTAAAAAAAAAAGGTTGTGCTACTAAGTATTCTGAAGAACATGAAGTTGGAAATTCAAATGCTGGTCAATTTTACTGCGGACAGAACAAAAACAATTTTCAGCAGAGACGCAGGGATTAAAACTGCAGACACATTTTTGTAAAATGGCAGGGAACCAGAGCAAATCCACACAAACACAGGCAGGAGATGCAGACTCCACACAGAAGCCACCCCAACCAAGAATCAAACCAGAAAACCTATAGCTGTGAGGCAACAATACTACCACCGCACCATCAATTATGCAAGGAATTAAACATTCAGAAACCTGAAGTCTGAAATTCAAATGCCTGTCAATTTTACTGCGGACAGAACAAAACAATTTTCAGCAGAGGCGAGGGATTAATACTGCAGACACGTCTTTGTAAAATGGCAGGGCACCAGAGCAAATCCACACAAATACAGGGAGGAGATGCAGACAGAAGCCACCCCAACCAAGAATCAAACCAGAAAACCTATAGCTGTGAGGCAACAATACTATCACTGCACCATCAATTATGCAAGGAATTAAACATTCAGAAACCTGAAGTCTGAAATTCAAATGCCTGTCAATTTTACTGCGGACAGAACAAAAACAATTTTCAGCAGAGACGCAGGGATTAAAACTGCAGACACATCTTTGTAAAATGGCAGGGCACCACAGCAAATCCACACAAACACAGGCAGGAGATGCAGACTCACACAGAAGCCACCCCAACCAAGAATCAAACCAGAAAACCTATAGCTGTGAGGCAACAATACTACCACCGCACCATCAATTATGCAAGGAATTAAACATTCAGAAACCTGAAGTCTGAAATTCAAATGCCTGTCAATTTTACTGCGGACAGAACAAAACCAATTTTCAGCAGGGATTAAAACTGCAGACACGTCTTTGTAAAATGGCAGGGCACCAGAGCAAATCCACACAAACACATGGAGGAGATGCAGACTCCACACAGAAGCCACCCAACCAAGAATCAAACCAGAAAACCTATAGCTGTGAGGCAACAATACTACCACTGCACCATCAAATATGCAAGGAATTAAACATTCAGAAACCCTTAAGTCTGAAATTCAAATGCCTGTCAATTTTAACATTTTTAATCAGGACAGTCTGACTTGGAACAAATAAACAATTTTCAGCAGAGGCCCAGGAAGAAATAATGCAGACATGTCTTTGTAACATGGGAGGACACAAAAGCAACCCCACATAAACACAGGGAGAAGATACAGACCCCACAAAGAAGGAACCCCAGCCAAGAATCAAACCCAAAAACCTGCAGCTGTGAGGCAACAATGCTACTACTACACCATCAAATATCAAGCATTGCAACATTTACAAACCACAGATATTATGAGAAACAGATCAGATCGAATATGAGGCAAAAATCTGAAATATTTTTACAAATGGTGGTGGGTAGGGAACTCAAGTCTTTAACACCTGCATATAGGGTACAGGGTTCAAGCCTGAGGTATTCCCTACCACACCACCATAAGCACCTGGGGCATTTTCACACACATGCACCTGGGGCATTTTCACACACACACACACACACACACACACCAGTAAAACATAAGCACCATACACAAACTCCAGTAAGGTAAAACGCACCATACACACAAATAAACATTGTAAATTAAAGGTAAAAAGCACCATACACACAAATAAACATTGTAAAAGCACCTTACCTGAATATATCCAGCTAACGTACATCCTTCCCGCGCAATACTGAAAGACCCGTGAGATCCTAATGCTCCTGCCCGACGAGATCCTAATGCTCCTTCCCGACGAGATCCCTAATGCTCTGTCCCGAGTCCTGCTGCTGCTCTTGCAGTCCGGACACGACCCATAATCCTGGCGAGTCTGTGCACTTTAAAAGTGCACAGATCGCCTCCTTGTGTCCCCCTATGGGGACTGCCGGACTGCCTTGAGCATGCGCATAGACCCGACAGTAGTCGGGACTACTGCGCATGCGCGAAGTCCGCGAATTTCAAAAAAAAAAATTTTTTATTTTTCATCATTTTTCTTTCTATTTTTTATTTTGAGGGGGCTGCAGTCCGGCAGCCCGATGCCACGAGCCGCCCCTGGTGCAGACCACAAATCTTCTTAATGTAAAATAACTGGCCTGAAGCCCAAGTGCTTAAACCAGAACTAAGACACTTTTAGAATAACAGACACCAAGCCTTCAACCAGCAACTCCCAACTTATAAGGATGTAAGCTACCTCTTCTGCCACAGGAGTGCAGACCACAAACCTTCTTAATGTAAAACAACTGGCCTGAAGCCCAAGTGCTTAAACCAAAAGGCTTAGAATAATAGTTACAATTTAATCAGGCTACTAACAAGCAGTAATAAATGCAGCAGAATAAGTGCAATTGAGTACTTTTAAGAACAGGCAGCAAAAGCAAAATAAAGTAGGAAGAAACTAAAATACAGTATTTTTTGTTATAGGCTTGAGTGAGTTAAAATGGTTATACAGAGCCAAGGGGTAGACCAAAAAGCTTTAGATGGAGTTTAGGACTAAAGTCATATAATAGGACCATCTAGCACAGAAGTAGAGTTACTATTAAAAATGCAGACAGTCTTTCTAGGCAAGAAACTGGATAGTGTGACTTATGAGGTCAGTTCTCTTACCCCAAAGCATTGTGTCTTGAAGGTTTCTCAATAAAACTCATGCGAGTCTAGAAAAGAGGAAGAAATGTGAAAAGCTGCAACAAGCTGAAAAATGTAACTGTTTCTTTGGAAGGGAAATGCAGGAGAAGTGAACTAAATTATATGAAAGCTGTATTGAATTAAGAAAAATATAAGCACTTCTTTAAAAAGATAAAAGTAAAACAAGTTGCATTGTACTTGCCTTTTTAATACATATGTACTATTTAAAAGAAGAATGTGAAGTTGTACATAAAGAAAGTTTAAGTTTGCATCTGTGGGAATTTACTACTACGCAAAAGTTGTGTACACATCTGCAGTGCTTGAAAACTAATGCTCCTTGAAGATGCTACTTCATATTAAAAGATATTACCTTATTTGTAATCCCCCCCAAAACACATAACTCTGGAACCAAGAGATCATCTAACAAAAATTAAAGCCAACAAGAAGTCCTGCCTTGCATTCAAATAACCAGAGAGAAAAAGAGTGAAAGAAAGAGAGAGAGACAGCAAGATCGAGAAAATGCTAGCTGCATTGTTACTGGATTTTCTTGCCAGAACATGCACAATGAGAGTGACTCGCATACCTCTCAGCTGCCCAGATTTTTGCAGAATGTCCAGATTTATGCCTCTTATTTTTGGTCCATTTCTCATAAAATTGTAGTTTTCTGGCAAATCATTGAGAATTGAAGTAAAAAAAATAATGGCAGAAATTTTCGTTTCAGACTTCATACCCTTCAGAAAAACCATATTAATGCAAAAACAGTTGTTCTATCAACTTTCTAAGTTTGTAAGAGCAATATTTAAAACTTGTCCCCATTTTTGCCCCCCCCCTCCATTATTTACAGCTTTGTACAAATTTCCTGCTCTAAGAGGTTGAAAGGTATGAGACAGAGATGCCTGAAGAACTTTGCAACTTTGGAAGGTGTTGGCTATTATCTAAGGCAGTGATGTGCATGGACTGTGCCTCCCTTACAGGCAATTGTCCCTCACATATCAATTGGTTTTCATCTGTGGGGATTGAGAGACTACATAGCTGCTGATCACATATTACTTTTATTTTAACAAACTGAAAATAAAAATAAATAAATAAATAAAACAGAAGATGGTATTTATAAGCCCATTCGCCACATATATTTGGTGGCAGCAAGTGGGATCTGTATCTCCATTCCCCAGCTTGCACATGAATAAGGGATACAGCTGAATAGGTACAGCACTGAAATGAATCGATGGTAAATGGTCAAATTTGTAACAATCACATGCCACAGAAACTAAAATCACCAGTTTTGCAAAAATGCTTGCATTCTTTTCCTCAGGATTTCCAGACAGACTACTACAAAAATAAGCAACAAGTTTAAACCAAAAGAGCATGCCACAGGCAGAGTACCTCAGTGTGCTGGCATAAAATGCACTTACACGGTAGTATTTTTTTTTGTTTGCTTTTTCCCATCCCCACAGGACAGAGCCAAATGGCTCCCCTACCTATATCCAACTAGCCCATTGGTTATGCTGAAGCAAGAGCCAGGGATTACTAGGCAGGTGGCAGTTCCTACCCAAGTATCACCCACCAGCTCATCTATTCTTGACTAGAGTAAGATAGTAGGGAAAGACAGTAGGGAGTAGGTCAGATTTGCTGGTCCAGCTGGACACACAACCCTCTACCCTGCAAAAGCACCCCCTCCCTTGATGCAGCAGCACATCTGACCTCTACCATAGCTGCTCTTTGATGGATTCCCTCAGCTCACAGTGTGACTTTGCACACAATATAGTGGGCTTAACAGTCTCAAGCTCCATGGGGTAGACACCTAGTTCTCCTGCTAGATGTAACCTATGTCATAAGCCAGGATGGGCAAGCAGGCAGCAGCAGCTATTAAACGGAAAGGTAGCCCACTATATATATATATATATATATATATATATATATATATATATATATATATACCGCGGTGGTACGGAGGTTGTTACCTCACAGCAAGAGGTTCTCCAGTTCGATTCTCGGCTTGGCTTGGGAGTGCCTTCTGTGTGAAGTCTGCATGTCCTCCCCGTGGTTGGGTAGCATTCAAAAGACATGCATGCATAAATGGGCGTGCCTTCATTGAAGTTTGGCCGTCAAGCTGGCACCTCGGCGTTTCGTAAAAATCTACTGCCAATCATTAGTGGACCGGAGTTCTGCTGTGGCGACCCCTTACCGGGAAAAGCTGAAAGACAAACAACAATATATATATATATATATATATATATATATATATACACACATACACACACACATTATATATATATACACACACACACACACACACACACACACACACACACACACACACACACATATAAAAAGGGTCCCTATTAATTATTTGAACGTTTTAAAGTTCGAATGTCATATGGTCGACACCATATGATCAAACTTTAAAAAGTTCAAAGGTGAAAATCAATGGCTCCGTACAGCACAGAATGGGAAAACTTCCCTTTTCTGCATTGAAGTGCTATCTTGGAATTGGTATATTTAAGTAGGGGGGTGTGGGGGTGCAGGGGGACTTGCCCCCCTGCTCAGAGCATTGAGGTAAGTTTTTCTTTTAACTTTTTATTATATTTATGTTTCAAACTTCATTCATATGTTGTCTAACATATGAGGTTCAAAGTTTTGAAACTTCAAATATATAATATAGACCCATATATATATATATATATATATATATATATATATATATATATATATATATACATATATATTTATAATATAGACGCATATATATATATATATATATATATATATATATATATATAAAAATATAGACCCATATATATATATATATATATATATATATATATATATCCATATACAGTAGTTCCCAAACTGGGTGCCATGCAAACACTCCAGGTGTGCCACAAGGAATTACCGAAAAAGGTGTAAAAAAGTACCATCAAAAAATTGTATTTGTTTGTACACTGGAATTGCCGCTTTGTATTCAGTTAGAAAAGGCTAACTGGCCACTGATGTGGTTTGGGTTGAGCCTAATGGAGACTAAAAAGGAACACAAGGAAGAAAATTCTGCATAGCCTTGGAAAAGACTGCACAAGACTGCATAGGTTGGATGCTGCAGAAGTAAGACACTGTGAAGACCAGGCAGGGAAGCGTGCATAGTCGATGTATTCATTGCAACTTATTTCAAATATCAAAAGGAAGACCTGCCGAAAGATTATAGAATTGATTGGGTTAAGCTAAATTGCAATGAATTGGGATAAATGGATAGGGCTTAAAAGAAGAGTTTTTAGCAGTATACAAGGATGTATAAATGTACTATCTGCACAAAGATGAGACTGATTATATTCAATGTCTCAGATTTGAGTCAGGCAAAGGGATCATACCTAACAAATGAGAGAAGCCATGCAAGAAAGAATCCAAGAATCATATTTGGCTATGGTGAAATGTAAATAACAGAGAGCTTTTAATGTACACTCTTATCCAATAATTGTGTAAAGCTGTTAAAATTTTTTGATTTTTACTTATTTAATGATTTCCGCCACCCTTTGTAAATCCAACAATTGCGTGATCTGTGTTAGAAATCTGGCAACACTGTGTGTGATTACGTCAACATCTTTGTTGTACGAGAGGTGAAGAGAGAAGCTGAACTGCACGTTAAATAAAAGTTAACATTAAATTTCAGATTGAGCTGAAGTATTATTTTTTTTCGTAATAGTGGCCTCTACCTTAAAGCGTCAAATGGACTGCATTTCCGAAGATGACAGTGATTATAATGAGAGTACCAGCGAAAGTTGTGTGATTGGTGACCAGTCAAATGCCAAGACTTCTGCTGTTAAGAAACAAGACTTTATTCGGATAATTACATCAGTTACGGTTTTACATTTGTTGAGAAACAGGGCATGCAACAACCACGTTGCATTATATGCCACAAACTTCTATCAATGAAGCCATGGTTCCCAATAATCTGCAGCACCATTTAAAAACCAAACATCCTGCTGCTGCTAAGAGAGTCCAGCTTTATTTTAAATGCTTGCTACAATCTCAACAGAAACAGGTTCAGTTTTTTACAAAAGCAGTTACAGTTTCTGACAAAGCGCAACTTGCCAGCTTTCCAGTGGCAAAATTACATGCAAAAAACATGAAGCCACATATTGTTGTGGAGAATTTGATAATGCCAGCATGTCGGCTGATGGTGAAAACAATGTTAGGTGATGAAGCAGAGAAAGTTATTGCAAAAATACCATCATCCAACAATACTGTTGCACGAAGAATTTAAATGATCTGATATTAATGACAGTGTTTGCAACCAGCTCAAAATCTGCAAGAGATTTTGTCTCCAACTCGATAAATCTACAGACATCAGTGGTAAAGCACAATTAATGGCATTTGTAAGATATCCAAATCAATAGCTCCTGTTTTGCAGAGAGCTAATTTAGACATGTGGAGAAGACATATTTAAGTGTGTATGTGCATTTTTTGAGCAACATGGATTGTAATGGCAATGGTGCACCTCAATTTGCACAGATGGAGCGCCTGCTATGACAGGATGTGTCCGTGGATTCCTGAATTTGGCAAAAGGAACTAATACAAACATAACCACAACACACTGTTTCATTCACAGAGAAGCCCTTGTAAGTAAAACACTGCCATCTGATATACATATGGTCTTATGTGAAGTGGTGCGAATTGTTACTTATATCAAGTCGCATCCAGCCAAAAGCCGACTGTTTTCAGAACTATGTAAAGATATGAGCTCTGATTATATCACTGTTTTGCTAGCTACATAATGATACCAGATGGCTGTACAGGGACAAAGTCCTTGCATATGTTTGCGAACTTCACCTTGAATCGAAAACATTTTTTCAAAATCAACCACACAATGAATTTGCAACGTTACTCTCTGATTCCTCCTGGACCAGTTAAATTTAATACCTTGCTGACATATTTGAAGTCCTGAATTCAGTGAATTTAGGTATGCAAGGTGTTGATGCTGACATTCTTTCCGTCACCGACAAACTGGAAGCATTTAAAAGCAAAACTGATTTGTGGCAACAGGAAGTAGAAACAGCAACTTCAATTTACATGTTTCCAAATGCAGCACGAGCTGATCCTGGAGGAGCTGCATTACATGACTTGATTCAAGAATACTTAGTTTTACTAAAACATCAGCTTTAGCACTACTTCCCATCTCTTTATACATCTGATAAAGATTGGGTTAGGAACCCTTTTCATCAGCACAAGAATTTGGCTGGTCTTTCTGTAACGGAGAAGGAACAGTTAATCGATTTTGAAACAGATTGTTGAAGCTCAAATTTAACTCAGTTAATTTAGCATAGTTTTGGCTTGAATTTGAAGCTGAACATCCTGACATTGGAGCAAAAGCCATTGCTGTACTGTTGCCTTTCTGTACCACTTACCTGTGCGAAAAAGCATTCTCCATGATGACTTCCATAAAAAGTAAGCACAGAGAGAGACTTTGAGATATAGAAAACGATTTGAGAATATACTTGGTGAAAATTCCAGCAAGAAATTGAGGATTTATCATGTAGTATGCAGAGTCATCAATCTCATTAATTGATATGTGATTTTAAATAAATGTATTGAGTAATGTTAATCTAAAGTTGTGTTGCAACGTTTGTGTTTACAGTGTTTGTATATAGTCCCATTATTAAAAAATATTTATTCCAAAGAGTTTGCAAATGTTCTGATAGTGTGGTCTGACAAAAAAAAAATACTGGGTGCCACAGCGGCTGATCTAAAAAAATTTTTAGGGTGCCCTGGGACAAAAAAGTTTGGGAACCACTGTGTGTGTGTGTGTGTGTGTGTGTGTGTGTGTGTGTGTGTGTGTATATATATATATATATATATATATATACGTACACACTTTAGGTACCATGTAAAAGCTTGTTAATGCTATATCTTTTTCATGCTGGTGTTGTGTTCCATTATGGATAGCTTTTTGAAAATGCAGATGTTCAGGTTCACAGGAAATCACAAGAGCATTATATAGAATGAAACAAATGTCATAAAAAATCCTTGCCAGGGACCACCAGCATGAAAACGATATGGCATTAACAAGCTTTTACATGGTATCTAAAGTGTGTATATATATATATATATATATATATATATATATATATATATATATATATACATATATAAAAGCCCATTAATTCTGGTGAAATTTCAACCAAAATTATGACATCTGACCACTTAAATGCTGCCACTGTAAGTCACAATGCAACACCAGTAGAAACCAACTACCTCCTTGGATGTGTGCCCAGTAGCTTAAAGTCACAATGCTAAAGCAAGAGAGCAATTTTACATCCTTTTACCTATAACAATACTGTACTATAATGCAGATACGTAACTCATTAGCCTTAAATCTTCCTCTCTCTTGCTTCAAAAATGGACTTGGCATATTGTATGTGCATAACACTTGGTGACCATCAAATTATCCAAACCAAGTGAATGGTAACAGGAGTTCTAACTCACCCAAAACATGCATCTGCCTAAATTCTGTCCACATTGCTGGTGTTTTACTGAAAATGACTCAGCAGATAAAATAAAAAAAAATGAATAACAAACACAATCGTGCAAAATGAGTAAAGGTCATTCATTACCTGTGCTACTCAAGATGGTTTTGGCATAAGCAGGATGAGTAAGAAGCAGGAATGCATTAAAGGGCCCAGTCCAGAAGGGGCAAGCACATGGATATTCTTTGGAATACTTATATAAATTATTTAAGGCACGTTCATCTTCAGGATACTGAAAAACAAAAACAGCTTTCTTTAGGTTCTTAACTTATAAGGTTAAACAATACACTGACTCCTTAAATTGCCAACTGTTTTGGTTGCACTTTATTCTGAATCTAATAGCAGACCAAATGCAATGAACCTGGAAGTTTATTTTCAGAAAAAGCCCAGAGGTTAATATCCAAAATGACACCATGCAAAATAAACAGAAAACATGACAGACATCAGCAACAGGCAATGCAATAGAACTCAGTTCACCTAAGTGTAGCAAGAACATAAGATTAGATAAGCTAAAACATTACTTCAAAACAATTCCCAACGAGAGCACTGCAGCAAAAAAATGGTTTATGAAGGAAAGGCACAATGCCACAGCTGTTATGCCAGCGTTAACATGGATTTAGTGTACAAGAGAACTTAGATGAAATCAAGAAAATGGGCTCACAACTAAGCTAGACTGTCATCTCCCTTTAATGCTTCACCCTAATAGATTATTTGTGTCTTTCGGCTTTTCCCAGTTAGGGGTCGCCACAGTGGAACTCCGGTCCGCTAATGATTGGTAGTGGATTTTTACGTACCGGGTTACCAGCCCTGACGCACAACCTTCAACGAAAGCACGCCCCATTCACGTATGCCTCCACACAGAAGACGCTCTAGCTGAGAATCGAAAGGGACATCATCTTGCTATGAGGCGACAATGCTACCGCAGCACCACCACCGCCAAAACATTTAATTCACTTATGTTTATACACCATCCCTCCTGTGCATGGTTCAACTCAGTCCTTTATACAGCTCACTCTTATAGCAAAGCCCTATAAATTTTGCAAAATGGCCAACAGATGACATACTTCTCCCAAGATATTATCTTTGCAGATCTACTTTCCCTTAATTCTCTCTCTTCCACCAGTCCACGGATTTCCCTTCTTTCTGGTTACTCACTTAGTTTTCATAATCCTGTCATAGCCTTTTTTTTTTTTTGCTGCCAACATCACAAGATATATACTTGCACTTTCCCTTTTGGTATACTTACTCTGTCATACCATAACAATATTATTTTGGACTTTTTCTGCATATCTTGACTTTCCAGATGATGTCTGTTCCAGTTTACGAACATATAACCTGACAACTTTTGAGCATGATCAAAATATATAGTCCCAAGTCAGCAATACTCTTTTCGCATCTTCTAAGGCATGCATCCATGTTAAGAACATTCCAGTTCACGAACATATAACTTGCCAACTTTTGAGCATGATCAAAATATATAGTCCCAATTCAGCAATACTCTCTTCGCATCTCCTAATGCATGCATTCATGTTAAAAACATTTTCTTCTGTCTTTCTGGCACATAGAAAGATTTCTGGAAACACTTTCACACAAACATCCTGAAAGAGCATGACTTTATAGTATATCTGGGAATTAAACATATGTCTCATATTTTTTTTATTTATTTCCTCTCCCAAAAGCTGATTGCATTCTCTCCTCAGCCTTCCCCCTTTTACAGTTTAATTCTTTTAACACTCTCTATGGGTGTTAAAAGAATTAAACTTTAAAAGATAATTGCTTATCTTTGCAGAGTCTTTTTCAAATTGTCAGGAATATCTCTCTCTCTGATATGAGAGATCTCTTACCACAAGTTGGGATTCCAACAAAACATTCAAAAGTCTTCTTGACTCCTTCACACAGGATTGTGTTTCTGGGATGTCAACTATACACCTCAGTTCAAACAGCTTTTCTTCCACAGAAAAAAACAAGATTTTTATCTAGATCTGTTTATAAGGTTTTCCACTTAGACTGCTATCATTGCAATTGACCTCAGGATTTTGGGTTTGATGGTATCCCTGGCAAGACTCCACATAAGAAAGATACAGTAGTATCTAAAATCATTTTGGTCCCAGCATCAACACCCTTTATCTTTTCAAATCTCAGTGCAGGGGTTTGTCAGAAGAGAAATCTTTTGGTGGAGACAACAGATATACTTAAAACCAGATCTCCCCTTCTCCCACCCTGCTACATAGCAGTCACCACAGACGTTTTGGACTTTGCTTGTGAAGCAGTTTCAAGAGGGATAAAAGTGCAGGGGATGTGGGACACCAAGGACAGAGGCAAGTACATAAATATCAAGGAGCTGCTTGCCCTGACCAAGGCACTCAACTATCTGAACCATCTAAGGTCCCTGGAACCTCTTCAGGTGGTTACAAACAATACCACAGTCATGCGGCACATCAACAAGCAAGGGGGGATCCAGATCATACCCCCTTTACAGGCTAGCCATGTTAGCTTGGGATATAGCTTCATAGCACAATCTCACTCTAAAGGCATCTGACATTCCTTCAGAGCAAAACTGTGTGGCAGACAAAGTGAACAGGATGAGGGCAGACTGTCACAAATATAAACTAGATTGGGGGTCTTCCAAGATTTGATCCACTTGTGGGAAGGTCCTCAAGTAGACCTCTTTGCCTCCTCTCTGAATAATCATCTGGCAGGATTCTTTTCCAGAACTCCATGCAAAAAGGACTAGAAGACTTTTCTTTTCCTTGGACAAGAATGTTCTTGCATGCTTTTCAATCATTTTCACTAATATACAGGACACGTCTGAAGATTCAGAAGGAATCCCTCAAGAGCTCAGTGATGAATCCCTTCTGGCCCAGGCAAACATGGTTTTCCCTTCTTTTGGAAATGTTCAGGGGAAATTACCACAAGCTCCCTCATAGACCTGATCTACTCACACAAGAACAGGGATGTTTGATACACGCCAACATCAATCAACTTCAACTGACTGCCTGCATGACAGGGTCTTAATTCCTTTTAGGCACCTGTTTACTGAGGACATGTTGCAGGTACTAAAGAGGCAAGAAACCCTGTTAACTAGAAAAATATTTATATTAGCAAATGAAAAGGTTTCCTAACTGGTGCCAACAGCAACATAACTAGACCCATTAAGGGCTAGCTGTTCTATAGTTCTACAATATTTGTGTGAGATACTATCCTATAGCCTTTCTTATTCCTCTATCAAGGTTCATTTATCCACCATTTTAGCAAGTCTGCTCATAGATTCTCCTCTTTCAATGCAGTATCATGTCAAAATGTTCTTGAAAGGGGTTTGTGCATAAGATGCCTCCAAGAAAACTGGTGGCCCCACCTTGAGATTTTATTTTGTGTTAGAAAAGCTAACACTTCCTCCAGTTGAAGCAGCTTATCTGGCTGACTTTCTTGTAAAGGTAAGAAGAAGAAGTGGCAACCTGTGTCAAAACAGACTTATTGCCAAATGGTTGTCTAAGGGTATTACCTTTTGCTATACTCATTATAACAAAACTGTTCCTTACAGGGTCAAGGCTCACTCTGTCAGGGCTTTGACTTCATCTATGGCATTTTGGAAAGGGTTAGATTCTGTAAGTATTCTACAAGGTGCTACTTGGTCCTCTGTACCTACACGATAAGCTTGATTCCTTTTCTAACTCCAGATCACGCTTTGCTAGCCATGCTCCAGGGGCTCCTGGACTCTTCTCCTTACATCTCCCAAATGTAGTTAGTGTAAATCATTATGTGTAATGCTCCTACTGAGCCACTGTAACTAGATAGCATGTGCATATAAGTACTGAGCACAGACTACTGACAAATGGTTTTCTGAGGGTATTACCTTTTGCTATACTCACTATAACAAAACTGTTCCATGCAGGGTCAAGGCCCACTCTATTACGGCCTTGACTTCATCTATGCTTTTTGGAAAGGGTTGGATTCTAGAAGTATGCTAGAAGCTGCTACTTGGTCCTATTTACATACACTATAAACTTGATTCCTTTTTTAAGTCCAGATCAAGCGTTGCTAGCCATGCTCCTGGACTTTTCTCCTTACATCTCCCAAAAGTAGTTAGTGTAGGTCATTATGTGTAATGTTCCTATTGAGCCAGTGTAGCTAAATACCATGTGCATATAAGTACCAAGCACGTGCGAGAACAGTGCCATTTTGTACAATCAACCAGACAGAATGTAGGCATGAATGGAGAAGCACATGCGAGAGTGTCTGAAGTAATGTGTGAATCAGTTAACTTAAATATATATGTTCCAGTTACAGTTCCTGACAATGTTTATGTACAGTATATATCTTGAACCTATACATCGCTTTATCGTCTCTTTTGAATGCATGAGACAAGCGACAGTAGCTAAGGTAATCTACCTATATAGCAGCAGTGATGAGTATGAAGAATAAAGTACAGTTGTGCAAGGAAAACTTAACAGTAACAGTAGTTGTTTGAATTATCACGACTGCAGAACCCATGCCCTCCCTCTACCCCCACCCCTTGTTTTTTGGTGTATTTTTTTATTTCAGGGTGTGGGCATTTATTTTTTGTTGCTCCTATCATTTTCCTTTCAGAGCTTAGCCTCCCTCTCTCTTCTGGCAGAAAAGATCTGAAGGACTTCATGCCCAAACTTGTCTTTTAGACAGCTCAGCTCAAGCTGCCTGATAGTTTGGCACTTGGATGGTGCCCTGAAGCTTTGGAGGCTGGCTGTCTGTTATACCCTTGACAGGATATAACCCATATTGCTAATGGTACAGTGATCATTCAAACATATACTATTATGGTAAGTTTTGCTTACAAAACTGTACTTATAAGTCTCTGCCATCTCATGCCTGCTGTTGTCTCTCTCTCACTCTCTGTTTTGGTTCCCCTCCCATGGGAAGGACAGCCTTTTTCCATTGTTTTCAATTTTTTCTTCATAAACAACTTCCCACTTCCCTACTAAGGTCATCTATTAGTGGTGGAATTCTCCTCAGATCTTCCCTGCCATATATTCCTTCAGTGATTTCCACCTATCCTAGCCAAGGGTTTCTCCCCTTTATAGGTTCATAGGTTCATAGGCTGGTACTAGGCTATCAGCCCTAGGGCCTATACAAGCCTAGCCATAACAATTCCCTGGCTATTTCTTCCCACACTATTTACTTCCCTGGACCCCTGTCTAGCAGGGTGACTGATGTGATCCCCGGGGTGAATTTCCTTTAGCATCTGTATTCATTTACCATCTCTGTTCTGGGTATTACTATGTATTATTGCCAGTTGTGCTGCTTTGATGTTACCTCTTATGTCTGAGGCAGCCATTCCCCCACCTCTTTAGGGAGTGTCATTTTATCCCAGCTCACACAGGGGGTTTCCCTCCAGCCCAATTTTCCAATCTCAACATTCTTTCACTACTCCTGTCCAGAAAGCCTGTGTTACACACAACAGTTATGAAACCACAGGTCAGTGGGTTATATGTATTCTCTTTTCCAGGTCTAATTTAACACCTTCTCTTGCCATTCCCTTCTAATTATACTAGTTTGCAAACCTTCATATGTATCTGATAACACTATACTGAGGTACGTAATCTCTTTATCCTTTTACTCCTGCATGTATCCTTCCCTCATTTCCTCATGTTCTTTCAGATGGATCCCCATTGTTTTTTTTTTCTCATTTAACTTATATCCAGAGACCATCCCATATTCATGTAATCCACCAATCAATTCGTCCAGGTCTTCCTCTGTGTTACTCGGTGTTATAATCACATCATCTGTATACAATCCTATTTTTAATTCCATGTTCCCTCACATATATAACCTTATCCTCAACTGGCTGATCTTTGCTGAAAATGACTCTATAAAGACAGAGAACAACAATGGGGACACGGGCTCCCCAGTCTATTCCCTCTTGTAATATGTAGAATTTCTGATTACCATCCCAGAATTTTTACCCATACTGTAGCCCCAGCATATATTTTTTTGCAACCCCTCCAACACTGATCTGAAAGCCCATTTTCCACATTACCATAAATAAGGAATGCCCATTCAACTCTGTTAAATGCCTTCTCTGTTTCTGAGGCTAGCATGGCTAATCCTTCTGTTTTATCTGCAAATCTTGTATTAGCATTAGGGTCCTAATGATATTATCAAGTATGCACCTACCTTCTACAACTCTGCACTGGTCTGGATCTATTAGTCTGGACATAATGCCCACTAAACGATTATTTAAAACTGTCATAAATATTTTGTAATCACTGTTTAATACTGTAATAGGTCTATATGATGCTGTGTCCAGTGGGTTGTTGCCCTCTCTCCTTATGACAGCTATCACCTCATGCTTTCAAGAATTTGAGCATAGGAAGCTATCCCAGATGTCATTAAATATTTTTTCAATAACCTTAATAACTTCTCTTTCCGTGGTAGTCACTCCTGTATTGGAAGTCCATCACTGCCCTTGGCTTTATTTATTTTCTGCTTCGTCAAAGCTGCCTTTATCTCATTCTCACTATTCTTCCTTAGTAAATAATTCTCACATCGTTTTCTACCTTGGGAAGGTGAATGCCCACTAGATATTCTTCTGTTTGTTTTGACACCAGATTTTCTGTTTACTAGTATATAACAGTTGGCACTAATCCCTAAAGACCTGTAGACTGTTTCGTTATCCTCTTACCTCTTCTCTTGTTTCGTTATTTTTTTATGCTAGTTATTAGTCTTTCTACTTCCCTTTGCTGTAGTCTCAATGACAGCATCTTTACCGCTCTTCATATCATCCTTTGCTGTAGGTTTTCTACCATCATCTGTTTCAAACTCTCTGATCTTCTTGTTTCTGAATTTACTGCCTTATTTTTTTAATTTGTTCCCATTCTTATTCTGACATTGTGGGCCATTTAGCTGCAAGTCCCTTAGACACGCATTCTTCTTCTCTTTTTCCACATGCTTATATCTGCTGGATTCCCATATTCTCATTTGTATTATACTACATATATCCCACGTCCCAGCTGTTATTTCTTACTCAATCCCCAGTCTCCTATTCACTTCTCCCCTTCTTCCTTTCAGCTAAATGCATTTCTCAGTTACTAGTATTTTGCAGTGTAAACCACTGTAACTGACATCACTAATTCCAACAAACATTCATCATTGTTAAATATTGATCGGCATTGGTTGACAGCTCCCTACCTGTTGTTAAATAAGGTATGTGCATAGCACATACAAATACAATTCTGAATTAACTAAAATTTTCAAACACCACTCAGCCAAAATTCTCACTGCCCTTTCTTTGTGAGGCTAGACACCAATGGCTGCCCATGGGGTCACTGCAGAAGTCAGTTGCAACTCATAAGAGAGAGACAGACCCCCCCCCCCATACTCCCAAGAAGGGGGCACTGCCTCTTGCACTCTTTAAGGGGAAACACTGAGGTGTTGAGCTGTACAGACTACAATCCCTAAGAATTAATTTTTACACCATGGGTTACATGAGTGCGTGTTAATTCACATGCTCTCTCTTCCGGTCTCCTTACATAGTGACGTATTCCATTATCACTGAACCCCATCATTCATCACACATACCTTATTTTTGTGTTCATTTGTATTATTGTTTTCACCTGATCTGTATGAATATAAGAATTCTGTACCATAACAGTTAAGGAAAATCATGCTAGATCTGATGGAAACTCAATGGACTGTTTTATAACAGAATGCCAAATGACAGCCTTCTATTGATTTACACAGATTACCATTTTTTCTCACCTATATTATACCATAACCTTGTTACTATCATGTCACAGTCACTTTAAACATACCCAACATACTTCTTTCTGCTTGAGTCCCATGTGCAGTACAGACAAATTGTTTATGTCTTTATACAGAAATTGCTGTATACCGGTGTACAGAGAACACAGACTATGCTTGTGGGTGGGTCTTGATGGCGCAGGGCAGTACCATCTTATTCATGCCCAACACTGCTGCCCAATCAGCCTCAAAACACTTTGTATGATCTTCCCAGCAAAGAAGAAAATTATTGTTGTTATATCAACTTTTGTAAGACAAGTAACAGTTATAACCAACCAAGACAACAAGCCCCAGGCAAAGAAAAATTATTAAAGACCCAGCAAAATGACTGCATGAGCAACATAATTATGCTAACGTAGTGACTGTAAGGTTATTATTAAATGTCAATAAAAACACACTAATTAATCAATATTCACTAATGAAAATTACATGAACTGTACAGATGCTTGCTAAATGTATATATACCCCTGCTTCAACAACATTCTTATTGTTTGTTTAATCTGTAGAATGCTATTAAAATTATGAAAAAGAAAACTTTTTTTAAATCCATCTCTTTTGATATAATATGTTCTGTTTGATAATGTGTTGCAAAGTATGAAAGAAAGAATGACAGATAACAGAAAAACTCAGATATGGACAGATTTAATAAGACTGTGCTAAATAAAGGTGGTCAGCATGACCTACTTGTTCACCAAGTGCATACTTTGAGATTATAAATTCAAATATTTTATTTGATGTAGCATACATATAACATAATTTATGCACATGAAAAACATCAGTATTCAATGTATCCCATCCACTTGATCACATATGATCCCCTGACTTCAGAGTGACACTGTATAAAAAGCCTATAAGAATTACTAAGCTGTACTATGTATGAATTTGCCTGTACTATGTATGAATTTGCTTGGTGTGGCATTTTGCTACTATCAGAGGTTGGAGATGTCTAGGTTTAAATTATGTTTTATTTCCTTCAGAAAATATTTTTAACACTTCCACTAATTTTATGCTTGACCCTGACAGCAGACACATCAATGAAATGAGCCATCTGTATAACCTCAAATCATTTTTTTTTTCATTAGAAGAAATAAAACATTGTCCCCTGGATTCATTAAACTCTGTGCAGGAATAGTGCTATTTCTACACAGAGCGAATCGTGCCCGTGCAACACAGCAGCACGTCTTGCATATTCATGAAGGCGCGCTGCTGTATAACCTGCACGGGCACGATCCGTGAACGAGTGCAGGGGGCATGTCCGAGCATGCCTCACACAGTAAACATGCCCCCTGCATTCAGGAAGTGCCGTACGGCACTTTGAAAACAAAATCAGTGTCCGCGGACACTGTCAGCATACCCCCAACTGAACAGACATCTGCAGAATGTTCAGATTTGTGTCCTGGCAAAGAGATGAGGCTCAAAGTCATTAAATAATGACAAACATTTGAGTGTAAGAATCCACATCCTATTATTCATCAACTTCCTAAGCTTGTAAGAACAATATGTAAAAAATGTCCTCTTCCCCCCAATTATGTTAGGCTTCATCCAGATTGTATGCTGTAAGAGGTGGAGAGGTATGACCGTTAGCTATGTGCACATCCCTAAACTAAAAAAAATAAAACAAATAATAATTTTTTGCCCATCCTCACTAAAGTCTAAGCGTAGCTGAGCGGGTGTGGGCGTCACACAGCTGTGTATAGCATAGTTTAAACAGCCAAAGGACTAGAAGACTTTTCTTTTCCTTGGACAAGAATGTTCTTGCATGCTTTTCAATCATTTTCACTAATATACAGGACACGTCTGAAGATTCAGAAGGAATCCCTCAAGAGCTCAGTGATGAATCCCTTCTGGCCCAGGCAAACATGGTTTTCCCTTCTTTTGGAAATGTTCAGGGGAAATTACCACAAGCTCCCTCATAGGCCTGATCTACTCACACAAGAACAGGGATGTTTGATACACCCCAACATCAATCAACTTCAATTGACTGCCTGCATGACAGGGTCTTAATTCCTTTTAGGCACCTGTTTACTGAGGACATGTTGCAGGTACTAAAGAGGCAAGAAACCCTGTTAACTAGAAAAATATTTATATTAGCAAATGGAAAAGGTTTCCTAACTGGTGTCAACAGCAACATAACTAGACCCATTAAGGGCTAGCTGTTCTATAATTATACAATATTTGTGTGAGATACTATCCTATAGCCTTTCTTATTCATCTATCAAGGTTCATTTATCCACCATTTTAGCAAGTCTGCTCATAGATTCTCCTCTTTCAATGCAGTATCATGTCAAAATGTTCTTGAAAGGGGTTTGTGCATAAGATGCCTCCAAGAAAATTGGTGGCCCCACCTTGAAATTTTATTTTGTGTTAGAAAAGCTAACACTTCCTCCAGTTGAAGCAGCTTATCTGGCTGACTTTCTTGTAAAGGTAAGAAGAAGTGGCAACCTGTGTCAAAACAGACTTATTGCCAAATGGTTGTCTAAGGGTATTACCTTTTGCTATACTCATTATAACAAAACTGTTCCTTACAGGGTCAAGGCTCACTCTGTCTGGGCTTTGACTTCATCTATGGCATTTTGGAAAGGGTTAGATTCTGTAAGTATTCTACAAGGTGCTACTTGGTCCTCTGTACCTACACGATAAGCTTGATTCCTTTTCTAACTCCAGATCACACTTTGCTAGCCATGCTCCAGGGGCTCCTGGACTCTTCTCCTTACATCTCCCGAATGTAGTTAGTGTAAATCATTATGTGTAATTTTCCTACTGAGCCACTGTAACTAGATAGCATGTGCATATAAGTACTGAGCACAGACTACTGACAAATGGTTTTCTGAGGGTATTACCTTTTGCTATACTCACTATAACAAAACTGTTCCATGCAGGGTCAAGGCCCACTCTATTACGGCCTTGACTTCATCTATGCTTTTTGGAAAGGGTTGGATTCTGGAAGTATTCTAGAAGCTGCTACTTGGTCCTGTTTACATACACTATAAACTTGATTCCTTTTTTAAGTCCAGATCAAGCGTTGCTAGCCATGCTCCTGGACTCTTCTCCTTACATCTCCCAAAAGTAGTTAGTGTAGATCATTATGTGTAATGTTCCTATTGAGCCAGTGTAGCTAAATACCATGTGCATATAAGTACTAAGCACGTGCGAGAACAGTGCCATTTTGTACAATCAACCAGACAGAATGTAGGCATGAATGGAGAAGCACATGCGAAAGTGTCTGAAGTAATGTGTGAATCAGTTAACTTAAATATATATGTTCCAGTTACAGTTCCTGACAATGTTTATGTACAGTATATATCTTGAACCTATACATCGCTTTATCGTCTCTTTTGAATGCATGAGACAAGCGACAGTCAGCTAAGGTAATCTACCTATATAGCAGCAGTGATGAGTATGAAGAATAAAGTACAGTTGTGCAAGGAAAACTTAACAGTAACAGTAGTTGTTTGAATTATCACGACTGCAGAACCCATGCCCTCCCTCTACCCCCACCCCTTGTTTTTTGGTGTATTTTTTTATTTCAGGGTGTGGGCATTTATTTTTTGTTGCTCCTATCATTTTCCTTTCAGAGCTTAGCCTCCCTCTCTCTTCTGGCAGAAAAGATCTGAAGGACTTCATGCCCAAACTTGTCTTTTAGACAGCTCAGCTCAAGCTGCCTGATAGTTTGGCACTTGGATGGTGCCCTGAAGCTTTGGAGGCTGGCTGTCTGTTATACCCTTGACAGGATATAACCCATATTGCTAATGGTACAGTGATCATTCAAACATATACTATTATGGTAAGTTTTGCTTACAAAACTGTACTTATAAGTCTCTGCCATCTCATGCCTGCTGTTGTCTCTCTCTCACTCTCTGTTTTGGTTCCCCTCCCATGGGAAGGACAGCCTTTTTCCATTGTTTTCAATTTTTTCTTCATAAACAACTTCCCACTTCCCTACTAAGGTCATCTATTAGTGGTGGAATTCTCCTCAGATCTTCCCTGCCATATATTGCTTCAGTGATTTCCACCTATCCTAGCCAAGGGTTTCTCCCCTTTATAGGTTCATAGGCTGGTACTAGGCTATCAGCCCTAGGGCCTATACAAGCCTAGCCATAACAATTCCCTGGCTATTTCTTCCCACACTATTTACTTCCCTGGACCCCTGTCTAGCAGGGTGACTGACGTGATCCCCGGGGTGAATTTCCTTTAGCATCTGTATTCATTTACCATCTCTGTTCTGGGTATTACTATGTATTATTGCCAGTTGTGCTGCTTTGATGTTACCTCTTATGTCTGAGGCAGCCATTTCCCCACCTCTTTAAGGAGTGTCATTTTATCCCAGCTCACACAGGGGGTTTCCCTCCAGCCCAATTTTCCAATCTCAACATTCTTTCACTACTCCTGTCCAGAAAGCCTGTGTTACACACAACAGTTATGAAACCACAGGTCAGTGGGTTATATGTATTCTCTTTTCCAGGTCTAAATTTAACACCTTATCTTGCCATTTCCTTCTAATTATACTAGTTTGCAAACCTTCATATGTATCTGATAACACTATACTGAGGTACGTAATCTCTTTATCCTTTTACTCCTGCATGTATCCTTCCCTCATTTCCTCATGTTCTTTCAGATGGATCCCCATTGTTTTTTTTTTTTCTCATTTAACTTATATCCAGAGACCATCCCATATTCATGTAATCCACCAATCAATGTGTCCAGGTCTTCCTCTGTGTTACTCGGTGTTATAATCACATCATCTGTATACAATCCTATTTTTAATTCCATGTTCCTTCACATATATAACCTTATCCTCAACTGGCTGATCTTTGCTGAAAATGGCTCTATAAAGACAGAGAACAACAATGGGGACACGGGCTCCCCAGTCTATTCCCTCTTGTAATATGTAGAATTTCTGATTACCATCCCAGAATTTTTACCCATACTGTAGCCCCAGCATATATTTTTTTGCAACCCCTCCAACACTGATCTGAAAGCCCATTTTCCACATTACCATAAATAAAGAATGCCCATTCAACTCACTTAAATGCCTTCTCTGTTTCTGAGGCTAGCATGGCTAATCCTTCTGTTTTATCTGCAAATCTTGTATTAGCATTAGGGTCCTAATGATATTATCAAGTATGCACCTACCTTCTTAGCATTAGGGTCCTAATGATATTATCAAGTATGAACCTACCTTCTACAACTCTGCACTGGTCTGGATCTATTAGTCTGGACATAATGCCCACTAAACGATTATTTAAAACTGTCATAAATATTTTGTAATCACTGTTTAATACTGTAATAGGTCTATATGATGCTGTGTCCAGTGGGTTGTTGCCCTCTCTCCTTATGACAGCTATCACCTCATGCTTCCAAGAATTTGAGCATAGGAAGCTATCCCAGATGTCATTAAATATTTTTTCAATAACCTTAATAACTTCTCTTTCCCTGGTATTCACTCCTGTATTGGAAGTCCATCACTGCCCTTGGCTTTATTTATTTTCTGCTTCGTCAAAGCTGCCTTTATCTCTTTATCTCATTCTCACTATTCTTCCTTAGTAAATAATTCTCACATTGTTTTCTACCTTGGGAAGGTGAATGCCCACTAGATATTCTTCTGTTTGTTTTGACACCAGATTTTCTGTTCACTGGTATATAACAGTTGGCACTAATCCCTAAAGACCTGTAGACTGTTTCCTTATCCTCTTACCTCTTCTCTTGTTTCGTTATTTTTTTATGCTAGTTATTAGTCTTTCTACTTCCCTTTGCTGTAGTCTCAATGACAGCATCTTTACCGCTCTTCATATCATCCTTTGCTGTAGGTTTTCTACCATCATCTGTTTCAAACTCTCTGATCTTCTTGTTTCTGAATTTACTGCCTTATTTTTTTAATTTGTTCCCATTCTTATTCTGACATTGTGGGCCATTTAGCTTCAAGTCCCTTAGACACGCATTCTTCTTCTCTTTTTCCACATGCTTATATCTGCTGGATTCCCATATTCACATTTGTATTATACTACATATATCCCACTTCCCAGCTGTTATTTCTTACTCAATCCCCAGTCTCCTATTCACTTCTCCCCTTCTTCCTTTCAGCTAAATGCATTTCTCAGTTACTAGTATTTTGCAGTGTAAACCACTGTAACTGACATCACTAATTCCAACAAACATTTATCATTGTTAAATATTGATCGGCATTGGTTGACAGCTCCCTACCTGTTGTTGAGCATAGCACATACAAATACAATTCTGAATTAACTAAAATTTTCAAACACCACAGCCAAAATTCTCACTGCCCTTTCTTTGTGAGGCTAGACACCAATGGCTGCCCATGGGGTCACTGCAGAAGTCAGTTGCAACTCATAAGAGAGAGACAGACCCCCCCCCCCCATACTCCCAAGAAGGGGGCACTGCCTCTTGCACTCTTTAAGGGGAAACACTGAGGTGTTGAGCTGCACAGACTACAATCCCTAAGAATTAATTTTTACACCATGGGTTACATGAGTGCATGTTAATTCACACGCTCTCTCTTCCGGTCTCCTTACATAGTGACGTATTCCATTATCACTGAACCCCATCATTCATCACACATACCTTATTTTTGTGTTCATTTGTATTATTGTTTTCACCTGATCTGTATGAATATAAGAATTCTGTACCATAAAAGTTAAGGAAAATCATGCTAGATCTGATGGAAACTCAATGGACTGTTTTATAACAGAATGCCAAATGACAGCCTTCTATTGATTTACACAGATTACCATTTTTCTCACCTATATTATACCATAACCTTGTTACTATCATGTCGCAGTCACTTTAAACATACCCAACATACTTCTTTCTGCTTGAGTCCCATGTGCAGTACAGACAAATTGTTTATGTCTTTATACAGAAATTGCTGTATACCGGTGTACAGAGAACACAGACTATGCTTGTGGGTGGGTCTTGATGGCGCAGGGCAGTACCATCTTATTCATGCCCAACACTGCTACCCAATCAGCCTCAAAACACTTTGTATGATCTTCCCAGCAAAGAAGAAAATTATTGTTGTTATATCAACTTTTGTAAAACAAGTAACAGTTATAACCAACCAAGACAACAAGCCCCAGGCAAAGAAAAATTATTAAAGACCCAGCAAAATGACTGCATGAGCAACATAATTATGCTAACGTAGTGACTGTAAGGTTATTATTAAATGTCAATAAAAACACACTAATTAATCAATATTCACTAATGAAAATGACATGAACTGTACAGATGCTTGCTAAATGTATATATACCCCTGCTTCAACAACATTCTTATTGTTTGTTTAATCTGTAGAATGCTATTAAAATTATGAAAAAGAAAACTTTTTTTTAAATCCATCTCTTTTGATATAATATGTTCTGTTTGATAATGTGTTGCAAAGTATGAAAGAAAGAATGACAGATAACAGAAAAACTCAGATATGGACAGATTTAATAAGACTGTGCTAAATAAAGGCGGTCAGCATGACCTACTTGTTCACCAAGTGCATACTTTGAGATTATAAATTCAAATATTTTATTTGATGTAGCATACATATAACATAATTTATGCACATGAAAAACATCAGTATTCAACGTATCCCATCCACTTGATCACATATGATCCCCTGACTTCAGAGTGACACTGTATAAAAAGCCTATAAGAATTACCAAGCTGTACTATGTATGAATTTGCCTGTACTATGTATGAATTTGCTTGGTGTGGCATTTTGCTACTATCAGAGGTTGGAGATGTCTAGGTTTAAATTATGTTTTATTTCCTTCAGAAAATATTTTTAACACTTCCACTAATTTTATGCTTGACCCTGACAGCAGACACATCAATGAAATGAGCCATCTGTATAACCTCAAATCATTTTTTTTTCATTAGAAGAAATAAAACATTGTCCCCTGGATTCATTAAACTCTGTGCAGGAATAGTGCTATTTCTACACAGAGCGAATTGTGCCCGTGCAACACAGCAGCACGTCTTGCATATTCATGAAGGCGCGCTGCTGTATAACCTGCACGGGCACGATCCGTGAACAAGTGCAGGGGGGCATGTCCGAGCATGCCTCACACAGTAAACATGCCCCCTGCATTCAGGAAGTGCCGTACGGCACTTTGAAAACAAAATCAGTGTCTGTGGACACTGTCAGCATACCCCCAACTGAACAGACATCTGCAGAATGTTCAGATTTGTGTCCTGGCAAAGAGATGAGGCTCAAAGTCATTAAATAATGACGAACATTTGAGTGTAAGAATCCACATCCTATTATTCATCAACTTCCTAAGCTTGTAAGAACAATATGTAAAAAATGTCCTCTTCCCCCCAATTATGTTAGGCTTCGTCCAGATTGTATGCTGTAAGAGGTGGAGAGGTATGACCGTTAGCTATGTGCACATCCCTAAACTAATAAAAATAAAACAAATAATAATTTTTTGCCCATCCTCACTAAAGTCTAAGCGTAGCTGAGCGGGTGTGGGCATCACACAGCTGTGTATAGCATAGTTTAAACAGCCAAAGGAGCTAAATAGAAATATACAGCCAAAATAGTCAAAGTGAAATAGCATTATGGTTAGAGCTTTTGCTTAGCATGCAGTCATTCATGGTTCGAGGCCCAATGCAGTCCATTCATTTTTATATGTGAAAACAGCATGAAAAGTGTCTTTTGTTATAAATAGGTAGTCAATATATATTTGTTAACCATGGTAGTGTAGCAGGTCCAAATGTGAGGTGTCAGTGCAGTACAGATGTGAAACCGCCATATAAACACAAGTGTCCCATACAGTATAGCCACAAAAAAATATAATGTAATGAAAGTACATAGGGGAATGTTATGGAAGGGAAACGTACATATCATAAGATGTCATTAAGAAGGAATCAATCCCACAATCCTGATAGCCCATAAAATGAAAGCTAAACAATGCTAAATTGCAGCCAGTTGTGCTTAGCCAGTGTAAGCATTGCTTACATTTGAATACTTAGCAATAATTAGCGTAGCTAAGCAGATTTCTACCATGGTAAGCAGAGCTTAGCATCTACCCCTTTAAGCAATGCTTATCTGTGCTAAGCGGGTTTGCCCGTCGCCTAGCTTAGCTCAGCATATCCAAAATCGTCCAATCACAGCAAAGGGTGGGAAATCAGCCCTATTTAAACCTCGCAGGTGGGAATGCAGCCCATAACCAGTTGTAGTTGATCACTGCAGGCACTATGGCTGGCGTTGGTGAGGGTGTGTGCTTTCGGGTGCAGCTTTGGGGCATTCAGGAGACCAGGGTCATAGTTGGACTCCTCGTAAAACACCATGAAGGGAGACTGCTGCAGGACCAGTATCAGGGCTCCCAATACAAAGCAGAGGCCTGGGACCATGTTGCACGTGACCTCACCAGTGCTACTTTTATCCCTCAGACTGGTGAGCAGGTCCGGCACTATTATGCTGACCAGAAGCGTAGGAAGAGGGACATCTTGAACCAGTGGATCCAAGATGCTTGAGTACAGAATGTCCCAGCAGTGTGTAAGTTGTTGTGTCTTTCGGCTTTTCCTGGTTAGGGGTTGCCACAGCAGAATTCTGGTCTGCTAATCATTGGCAGTTGATTTTTACGTGCCGAGTTGCCAGCCCTGATGCACAACCTTCAATGAAGGTATGCCCATTCATGCATGTCTCCACACAGAAGATGCTCTAGCTGAGAATCGAACAGGACAGAGTCTTACTGTGAGGCGACAATGCTACCGCAGCACCACCACCGCGGATATATCAGTATCAATTATTGTGTAACAAAGTCCAGCCTAAGTATGAGATGGATAGGGATGCATAAATGTTCCTATATCTCCTGTACAGCTGCAGATGAGAGGGCTGTGGATGCCCACACTAGCAGGCAGCTAAGGCTGCATCGCGAGGCTGATGAGTACAAATCTTGCTTGCAGTAGTCAGGGTAAATAAATAGAAAGGCTGACAGTAGTTAGAAATGTGTATTGTTTGTACTGAATAAACAAGACATTAGCAGAGTAATACTGATGTACAGGATATATATCAATAAAAGTGTCACTACCTGTTAATAAAACTCAAAACCCCAGACTGTTGTGTTTACTTTGCTATGTGGTAGGATGAATCTAAATGTGTACAGGTTCTGCACAGAAACTATGGCTCTGACAGCATTAATTAATTGAAGCTCATTTGACAAAGATTGTGGAGTTGTAAAACAGATTAACTATAAGAAATGTTAAATCTAACAAGATCTGATCCCTGAATAGTAATGTTGTGTTAACCATTGTTTTCCATACTGTAATATGTGAAGGTATGAACACACAGTATAAGAACCATCTGACATGCATGAATGTCTGAATTACAAAGCAGATTGTCCAAACAAGAGAGTATTATACACAAAAGAGTCAAGAAAGAAACAGCAGTTCCCCAATAGTTCATTATGATGAAACACAACCTTGTTGTACTTTTTTTTGCACAAACAGGCATGGTTCGAATCCCAGGACTGATATTATGCTGTATCCATAACCTCACCCAAGAATATGTGAATATGTGTAGAAACAGTCAGGTATTGTTAACAGAAAATTCCTCCACAGGTCTGCCAGGCAAGAAAAGGTATAAATGAGCTACAAGAATGCTGTAATTATACACTGTGTACAACACCCACTGTCCAACCCCAAGGCTGCAAATGACAGCAAGATAAGTGCATACACCAAGTAGTCTCCTCCAAGAAATGTTCCTCAAGTGTCACGCTGTCACAGCTAGTGGTTACAGCAAACACCCAGGGTGACCGATAGAAATCAAGGTGGGAGTATGGCAGTAGCAAGCACATACACACACACACACACACACACACACACACACACACACACACACACACACACACACACACACACACAGTATGAGTGCACATATGTAAACTTGACTATGTGAATATGGGTAGAAACAGTCAGGTAGTATTAACAGTAATTTCTTCCACAGGTCTGCCAGGTAAGAAAAGGTATAAATGAGCTGTAAGAAGGCTGTAATTATACACTGTGTACAACACCCACTGTCCAAACCCAAGGCTGCAAATGACAGCAAGATAAGTACATACATCAAGTAGTCTCTACCAAGAAACGTCCCTCAAGTGTCACGCTGTCACAGCTAGTGGTCACTGCCTCCAACACCCAGGGTGACTGATAGAAATCAAGGCAGAGTATGGCAGTAGTGCACACACACATGCACACACACACATGCACACACACACACACACACACACACACACACACACACACACACACACACACACACACACACACACACACACACACAGTATGAGTGCACTTATGTAACCATGATTAGAAAAAGTCAGGTAGTGTTAACAGTAATTTCCTCCACAGGTCTGTCAGGTAAGAAAAGGTATAAATGAGCTGTAAGAAGGTTGTAATTATACACCGTGTACAAACATACCAGCCAATCCAAGGCCATAAGTCACTGTAAAGTGAGGTAATACCCAGAGAGTAATGATTAGAGCAATGATCATTAAAGTTGCGAGCAAATGAAGCCTATACAGTTGTTAATTGAAATCTCTCTCCCTCCCCCACTCTGTCTGTACCAATAATCTAAACACATAAGTCAACGGGTATGTTTTTCACCAAACCTACTGTTAGGACATGTGTCCTATTGTTCTACAAATATTTAAACGTATGATTATTAATGTTCCCTGTTCAAATACTACCATTGGTGGCCTGTTGCTATCAATGTAACCTGCATGCCGTTATAATGTTCACTGTGGTTCCATATATGCATGTGTTCTGTTTGCTATGCAACTGTTTCAAATCTATTAAACAACTCAGGAAAAGAAGTGAAAAATCCACAACTGGATACAGTAAGAAGATTTTAATATAAAACAGCACATAAACACTCAGCACTCTTGCGCCTCGGCTCACAGCCTTCCAGGAGTAATGCAAAAGCTCAAATGAAAGACATCTTATATAATCCACTTAATCAACACTAATTACACAACAATTGCTTCCAATTAATTTCTAAATTTAAACCTACAGGCAACATTGTATCAAACTTTAAAATGTAGATTGATTCCTTATAAAGTAATTTCTCTTTAATACTGCACATTTCACCAGCTTGTATAGATATGTGTTCCAAAACATAACCCTGTAGTAAAGAAAAATTACTGTCATGTTTTTTCTTTAAAATGCATAGCAATATTACTTTCAGCTTTGTTCTTTTTTATGTCCCTAATATGTCGTCATAGTTTGGTTCTAAACTTCCTTTTACTTTCCCCTATATAATATACATTACAGGGGCACCTCAAGGCATAAACAATGCCTTCACTGTCACAAGAAAATCTATCAGATGGAGAAAAATGAACACCATTTATTTTACCAAAACTAGGGACAACATTAGAACATATGTTACACTCACCACAGGGAAATGTGCCCAATAAAGAAGGATTCAAATAAACCTTATCATCAGGAGAAATAAAAACACTAGAAGTTAAAACATTTTTTAAATGTTTACCCCGTTCATAGGAGATAGAAGGATGGTGAGCAATAAGATTAAGTTCACTATCTTGCACTACAAATTCCCAACAATAATTCAGTATATTACCTGTCTCACTATTAAGACTGTTATATAGTGTCACAAAATACACTTTCTCATTCACTTTATTTGTACCTCCATCATGGATCCTTCTTTCAGTGCCAACACTTCTGAAATGAACCCCTGAACAAACTGCACCAAATCTCTGTGAAACTACCTTATATAAAGATTTTTTAACTATATTATATTCACAACCCCTGTTAATAAATGTTAAAAGTTCTGGAATTACAAACACTGTGTAGGTAGCAAATCCCAGAAAACATAGGACACAGACACTGAAGTTACCGCTTTCATCCACTTTTAATATGTGAACTTCCTCAGAAAAAACATTTTTCTGAGGAAGTTCACATATTAAAAGTGGATGAAAGCACTAACTTCAGTGTCTGTGTCCTATGACTTCTGGGATTTGCTACCTACACAGTGTTTGTAATTGGGAAATTCATATATTAAAAGTGAATGAAAGCGCTAACTTCAATGTCTGTGTCCTATGTTTTCTGGGATTTGCTACCTACACAGTGTTTGTAATTCCGTTTTTCCAGTTTCAAGAGTTTGGTGATTCATGTTAAAAGTTATTTAACACTTCACTACAAAATCATCCCAGTTGTTACAAATTCTATGAATACGGAGAAACTCTCCATAAGGAAGAGATTCCAAAAGATGTTTCAGATGAAAACTGCTCCATGTAAAAAATGGTTATCATCCATAAATTTCCTATGGACAGTGGTTCTGATTCCTCCACTGTCCCTACCTTCCAAAACCAAGTCTAAAAAGTTAACCTTTTTGCCATGTTGTATTCTATCAAAACCTAAGCCATATATATTATTATCTAAATCTTTGTGGAAACTCCCAATGTTACTTTCACCACCTTAACATATACAAATTAAATCATCTATATATCTGCAGCAACCAATGACATGGTCACACACAAACCTGTGTTTATATAGATACTCTAATTCAAAAAAGGCCATCATTAAATTTGCATACATGGGGGGAAAAGAAGCCCTCATGGCTGTACACTGTAATTGATGGTATAATGTCTTATCAAATGTAAAGTAGTTATTCAATAAACAAAAATGTGTAATCTCCACAATACAGTTAGACAAAGGGGCATCCCCTAAGAAGTAAGACAAAGCTTTAATTCCATGTTCATGTTTAATACTAGTATAAAGGCTTTTTACGTCCATAGTCAGCCAATACATCTTTTTATCCCATGTCAAAACAGATATTTCTTCTAAGAAGTCAAAATAATCTCTAATATAAGATTTTAGCTTTACTACAAAAGGCTTCAAATAATTATGAAGTAATAAGCCTATATTATTCAAAACATATCTACACGCTGCTACAACTGGACGACCTGGTGGAATGGCCATGTTTTTATGTAGTTTGGACAAACAATAAAAAGAAGGTATTTTACACCTTTCAACCCCAAACTTCTTATCAATACCTTCCCTGGTCAAATAACCTAACCTAAAGCCTTTCTGTAATAACATTTTATATTGCATAATAGCATTATTATAAACATTAATGTGACATTTCTTGTAAATCTCATTGTTGTTAAGATGTTCATAACACATAGCAGGATACTGTGTGTGATGTAATATTACAGTCTAGTTCCCCTTGACAGAAGGCTTAATCACAATGTTTCTTATTTTACTTAAGCTAATTAGAGTATCTCATTCTGATTTATTTAAATTATATGCAATACTATGACTTTTTAAAGCCATGATACAACTGCTGAACTTGAAAATTAAACACAATTAGTGTTCATTAAGTGGATTATATAAGATGTCTTACATTTGAGCTTTTGCCTGGAAGGCTGTGAGCCAAGGAGCCAGAGTGCTGAGTGTTTTATGTGCTGTTTTATATTAAAATCTTCTTACTGTGGCCAGTTCTGGATGTTTCATATCTGTTTTGGGTTAATGGGAACACTCATGCATGCTGTTATAACTAATCCTGGAATGTATTGTTTATGACTAACCAACATATGTTGTAAAACCTCAACAGCATAGCACGTCTCAGAAGGCCAGTCCCAACGGATCCGCCAGTCCCGCCTCAACTGGCCATGGCAGTGGGCCCCAGCACATCTGGGACCCAACCCGGGACCTCCTCATCTGCTGGTCTTATGCCACCTTTGGGCAGAACCACCTCAGGAGATGCGGCCCGTCCCCCCCTAGGAGCGGGCACAGACAGGACAACTTGACCCATAGTCAGGTCTGGGGATTGGTACGTAGCAAGCTTCAAAAGGAGTTCGGAGATCAGCTATGCCAGCTTGAGGGCTGCATGGTGCATCTTGAGGGTCAGCCTGCCCCTCCTGTTCATCCCCCAGCACAGACACCTTTGGGACCATGAAGGTGCAATGGTGACTGCCCATGGGTGGGGACCTCAGTCCCACTGTATCCACTTGGGGGCCCATGGGTGTCTGATTCCCAAACACCCTGCCCGTCCAAGGTGTTTACCCCCCACGTGTCATATACCACCCCTGTCTGTAGTCTTATCTGTCTTCCTACCCAACTTACTTCCTCAAATATACCTACTATCCTTCCCCAACATCCCACTCTCACCTTATTAAAAAAAAAAAAGGACAATCTGTTCCCACAAAAAATGTCGCCCCATACACAGCTGTCCATTTTGCACGTGTTGACACATGTAACCTGGTCTAATTGGCTTAACAACACATTACTGTTGTCCTCACCCCTCTCTCAGGGGGTTGAATGTCCAAATTCACCTCCAAATTCTCTACAAATGCACAGCTGTTGCGGTATCAGAAATGGACAGCTATGGACCTTCCCTAAATCCATCCTGCACATCCTTAGCTATCTTTCATATTGTTTTTAACTCTGCTTGCCCCTTATTCACCACATTCCTATCACCCCTTTTTTCTTTTAAAGAAATTAGGGTGGGGGTAAGTGGGAGTAAGCCTCAGTAAGCAGCAGCAAGCATTGAGTTTAAGTGATGCTAAGTGATGCCTACACAGATTAAGCAGTTTCCCATTTAACCATGTGTTGGTGTCACTTACCATCGCGCAAACCCACTCAAACCCACTTACAATTGCTTAAAACTGCCTTAATCACCCTGTCTCCATCAGCCACTGTTCTGCCCAGCAACAAAATAATCAGCCTTGCCAAATCTTGAACCCAGGACCCTGTACACCATTCTCGGAGAAATGTACCACTACACCATCTGAGATGTAATAATCAATACTGCTTTTTCAAATATATCATTCAGTACAGGTATAGAATAGTAGGGAACAAACACTATGGAATCAGTCATGTTTAATATATATAAATATACACATATAGATGTGTATGGTGATAGCTAAATATTAAAAAGTATATACATCAGATATATGGAGCTATACATACAACAATACGTATAGAATATATACATATGTATAGTTATATAAATATATGTATAGATATCAAAAAAGGTGTGTGTATGTATATATATATATATATATATATATATATATATATATATCAGTATAGCTATATCTAAATATATATATATATATATATATATATATATACACACACACACACACACACACACACACACACACACACACACACACACACACACACACACACACACACACACACACATACATATATGCTCATAACATGTAGTGGAGTCATACTCAGCACCATACCTCTCTATCTCTTAGTGCAAGAATTCTGGACAAAGGCTGTCAAAATGGGGGGGGGCAATGGTCCAAGAACAAGGACATAATGTATGTACTGCAGTTATAAATGTAGATTGTTGCTACAGTAACAGGGTTTGTGTCAGCATACTTTCTCAGAAGGATGTGAGTTCTGAAATTGAAATGTATGCCATCATTTACTGACAGAAATCCTCACATCATCACAGTGATTTACCACAGAAATGAAAATAATGATTCTGTGGAACAGAACATACATATGAGCAATAATCCTGGATGGTCGAAACAATCTGGCCAGCTGAGAAGTATGCTCAGAACCCCTTAGTGCAACAAATCTGGACCAAGCCTGACAAAGGGGGTGTAAAGCCATGAAACCGGGAACATATCCCAAATACTGGAGTAGATAAGGTAACACAGTTGATGCAGTAACACCCTCCTGTCTGTTGCAACATATACTGACTGGAATAGCCCAAGTTCAAAACCAAATTACTCCCCACTAGTTACTGACATAAATCTTCACATCATCCCACTGATGTGTCAGACATACACAACATATATAGGGGCCAGGCAACAGTACATCTGATAAATATCGGGATATAACATCACAGTAGGAAAACTACATTGAGCTGCTAGACATGTCACCAAGTATTGCCTAAATTACAGGCAGACTGACACAACATTAACCCAATTTTGCTATGGGGGAATACACATGTAATTGTAAATATATCAGGCACTACAGGGATGTAACAGCACTAACCAACAGACACCAGCATGAAAGTGCATACCCAGAACCAATCTCACCACATTCAAAGTGACATATTGCTAAGCCACAAGAATAGTAGAGTATATGGACTGTGTGAACAAAATCATCAGCATGTTTGCCGCTCACACTCTACCCCTATATATACTGACCCAATTCACAGTGTAGTCTGATGCCTGACTGTGGTATGGGACATGTGTCAGTCTGCCCCTACAAACATATACAGCTGATAGAGCACCAGAAACTGAAGCAGCATGCAAAGTCAGATAGAAAAGGACCCTCAACACTTACATCTACCCCCCTCCCTACACAGGCCAAACACATTCACAATACACTGCTAAACAGTCTTGACAGTCTGTCAACAATTGCCAGAAATACACAGTCCTCTCAACTGTATAAAGTCCCACAGAACGTCCAGGCTTTGTCCTCATATATATAAGGCCTTCTACACATAACATGTCTGGCAGCCTGATACATCACTGGGAGGATATCTGGAATGAAGTCACTATATAATGATATACTATACCTATCCACCTCTTACAGCATGACATCTGGACAAAGTGTGACATACTTGGGGTCAGAGGCCCAAACACAGGGGCATTACTGACATATTGCTCTCATAAACTTAGAAAGTTGCTGGTGTAACAGGGTTGTTGTAACATATCTGTTCTGAGGGATATGAAGTCAGAAACACACGTGGATGTTACCATTTACTGAATGCAATCCTCAGAGTAAGCTACTGGATTTCCAAGGCCAAAAATGTGTGAGTAACACACCAAATATAAGAGTCCAAACTCTGGCCAGTCTGTGGACAACCCTACAGTTGACAGTTATGTCAGCCACATAACACTATCAGACTTAAATTCGTGCAGAGCAGCCATATCCACACAAACCTTGTCAAACTAGCATTACTTCAACTGTATAACAGCAATCCTTACATTCTGTCCCCATGTCCGGAATATTTCCCCCAGTTTGTTGGGCTGTCTCCACAGCGTTTGTTGTAAGAGATATTTCCAACTACCCTCTGTGATACTGTTTGTCACAGACCTCCATGAAGTACTCCTCACAGGCAAGAAAAAGGGGCAACGCCCACATGAAGTACTCAGTTATAGGAGTGTGTTCCCATGCTATTGGTATGGGAATGATATCACAGTTGTTCTACATGCAATTAGCAAGTGGGGGGGGGCTCCAAATGGTGCACAAGCCATCAGCTGCTCATGAGCATTGCCTACTAAAGGTTGCCTATACAAAACAAATGTATATCCTACATCTGTCTCAGAAAGAGAGAGACACACACATACAAACAGACAGACAGACAGACACACACACACACACACACACACACACACACACACACACAAACACACACACACAAACACACACACACACACACACACACACACACACTGAAACTGATGGATTATACCAACTGAACTGAAAAAAAAAACAGCTATATCAAACAATTAAGCATGTAATGGAATGTAGTAGCGGGTATGTCAAAGTGGAACATAGGAAGTTCAAATAATATTATGTCTCAACAATACATGCTGTACTGATATATTGCTGAGCAGAACCTATGCCCATAGCATCTGTGTCTGTCTGCAGTGACATAGAACACAGCTCGGGGCCCTGAGTCACCCCAGGAAAGATGGCTCACACATCACCACCAATAAAGTGTGTGTTGCACAATACTGACTGTGACACTGCTAGGCCAACTACTGGGATGTTGCAGATATCCATATGTCAATTGTCAATACAAATCTGATATACATGTTTGTCTCAGACATCTGATGGACCTATACAGGATATTTGCACACTGAAATACTGTTGCAGATGTGAATGTTGAACTGTATGTGATATATTGAGCTCATACCATTCAACTGTCCAGTGTTATGCACACTGACCATATGTGTGCCTCATACTTGTAGTTATGTCATCAAGAGTTGTGTTATGTCTGGCAAATAATTGTAAACCTGTGAACACTGACATTACAACATCATCTTCTCTTTCTTTTGGCTGTAACCATTAGTGGTTGCCACAGCAGATCATCTGTCTGCATGTCTTCCAGTCCTCTGCATCATGCTCTGTCACACCAACCACCTGCATGTCTGCTATCACCACATGCATACACCTTATCTCAGGCCTTCCTCTTTTCTTCCTACCTGGCAGCCTCATCCATTCACAAATATACACAGCATACTTCCTCATCACATGTCCAAACCAACATAATCCTGCCACTCTCTGGCTTTGTACCCAAGGTGTCCAACCTGGCCTGACTCCCTAACATACATATTACTAATCCTGTCCACCTTCATCAAACCCAGTGCAAATCTTGACATCATTAACTCTGCTACATCCAGCTCTGACTCATGCCTCTTTTTTCAATGCCAAAGTCTCCAACCCATATAACATAGCTGGTCTCACTACCCTCTTGTAGACCTTCCCTATCACTCTTAATGGTACCCGTCTGTCACAAATCACACCTAACATTCTTCTCCATCACCCACATCCTGTCCATACTGTCATCTTCACCTCTCCCCCACACTTGCCATTAGTCTGAACTGTTGTTCCCAAGTATTTACACCTATCCAACTTTGAAAACTGTACTCCCTGCATCCTCACCATTCTTCTATCCTCCTTCCCATTCACACAGATATATTCCATCTTAGTCCTGCTAACCATCATTCCTCCCCTCTCTAGACCATACCTCCACCTCTCCAGGGATTCCTCAACCTGTTCACTACTCTCACTACAGACCACAATGTCATCTGTGAACAGCACAGTCTAGGGGGACAAATGTCTGATCATGTCTGTCAACCTGTCCATTGCCACTGCAAATAAGAAAGGGCTCATAGCTGATCCCTGATGTACTCCTACATCCCCCTTAAATGCACCTGTCACTCCCAATACAGAACTCACTGCTGTCACACTAGCCTTGTACATATCCTGTAGCATTCTTATGGATTCCTCCGACCAATCCTGACCACCTCATACAATACCACAACTCCTCTCTAGGCATCCTGTCATATGCTGTCTTTAAGTCCACAAAGACACAATGCAGCTACTTCCAACTTTTTCTGTATGTCCCCATCAACACTCTCAGAGCAAACATCACATCTGTACTGCTCTTTCCTGGCATGAAACCATGCTGCTGATCAGTAATCCTCACCTGCCTTCTTAACCTAGCTTCCGCCACCCTTTACCGTTACCTCATGCTGTGACTGATCAATGTTATCCCTCTGTAGTTACTACAGCTCTGCACACCACCCTTATTCTTATAATCAGTACCCAAACACATTTTAACTACTTCTCAGGCATCCCCTCACTTTCCAAGATTACAATAAACCAATCTGGTTAAAAAGAGCACTGCCATTTGTCCTAAACACCTCCATGCTTCCACATGTCATCCAGACCAATAGCCTTTCCATTCTTAAACCTCTTCATAGCTATCCTTACTTCCCCCTTGAGAATCTGTTGCATGTTCTGATTCACCATACCCACATCATCCAACCTTCTCATTCTCTCATTCTCTTCATTCAACAGCCCATCAAAGTACTGTTTACACCTGCTTGAGATACTCTCCTCGCTTGTGAGTTCACTTCCACCATTATCCTTTCTCAGTCTTATTTGCTGCACATCCTTCCTAGCTACATGCCTCTGTCTAGCCAATGGGTACAGGTCCTATCCTCCATCCCTGGTGTGCAACTTTACATACAACCCTTCAGATGCCCCATCCTCAGCCTTTGCCACCACTATTTTTGCCATGCACCCCATCTCCCTATACACCTGTCTACTTTCTTCATCTGTTTGACAATCCCACTTCTCCTTGGCCAACCACTTTCTTTGTATACTCCCCTGTACTTCCACATGCCACCACCAGGTCTCCATGTCCTCCTCCCTCTGTGCAGATGTTACACCAAGTCCCATGCTACTCATCTCCCTTATTAGCTCAGATGTAGTTATCCAGATATTTGCTAGGTCTGCACTGTGACCCACTGCCTGTCTTAACTCTTTCCTGAACTCAACCTCACAATCACAATTTCTCAGTATCCACCATTTGACCCATGGAGCTGCCCACACACTTCTCGATCACCAATGTCATCCAACAGACCAACATTCCATGCTGCCTAACTACACTTTCCCCTGTCACCACTTTACAGTTACCAATCCCCTTCAAATAGGCCCACCTGCATAGGAGATAAGGGTCTACTTGGCCATGCACCATCACATTCCCATGCTGGCAGTACCAACAACACTACTGAAGGGGGTGTGCTGTCCACGCCATGACGCAGCAGGCCACTGGCACGTGATCCTGGCCAGTCCCAACAGGGATGCAGATCCAGCAGGCAGCAGTCAGCATCGGGGTGTAGTTCTGCATCTGGACTCAGCCCTGGTGGTACCTGTGATACCCCCGGCAGGCCCAGTTCCCGTGTCTGTGGCCAGAGATGGTGAACTGTACACTCTGCCATGTACATCCCACAGCTGTCCAGAATACCCCTGTGTAGGGTGCCCACATGACTGTGTGCATACAAACACACACATCACCATCAGACAAGTCACCTTCACACACACACACACACACACACACACACACACACACACACACACACACACACACACACCACCCCTGCACAGCCCATTTAATGAACATCCCCAAACACACACACATGATGTCAACTGTATGGCCCAGCCTAGGCTTCTGGCAAACCCATACAACACCCTGTGCATATGATTATACCTGTGCCACATCTATGCCATTCATACCATCGATGCAGGGACATGCTAATATGGTAAAAACCACAAACCAGTGACCCAAAAAAAGAAGCAAAAACAGCGTTTATTCCTCTGATGTCTCAGTTGATGCCTTCACAGGAGAATACTGAACAAACTTCACACTCCATATTTATAATACATTCATTCAATCGATTATCCAATAATCCTATTATTTAATTACTTACAAAATTATTTAAAGCAAAACTCTCCAGTTAAAATCTACATTCACTCCTTGTGGTGCCAAAGTATCAAATTTTAAAATATAAACTGCTTCTTTATACAATAAAACATTTTTAATATTTTTATACAAATAATTATCTACAACTTTCTCTAATATTGTGCCTACTAACCCATGAGACTGACTCTGATGTTCATAACAAAAATGCTCTGCTAATGAGCTAGACATTTTAACATTTTCAATGTCTCAGATGTGTTCAATCAATCTGACTTTAAAAAGGCCTTTTCGTTTCCCCAATATAAAACTTATTACAGGGGCATTTAAGTGCATATATAATATCCTCTGTATCACATCTAAAATTTGTTTTCCCATTAAATTTTATACCATTTATACTGTCAAACCCTGCAACTACATGCTTGCATGCCTTGCATTTACCACAGATTTCAGTACCAACTGTTCTTAGTGCATCATAAAATTTAAGTTCTGGTTTAATCACTCTACCTTTAACCAAAATACTTTTAATATTTCTCCCTACTTTATAGGAAAAAATGTAAATACCCTGGTAACTAATCTCTTGCTTCCTTGGATTTTTTTTTAAATTCCAATAATATTTCACCATAGGTATAACTTTATCACTGAAAACACTATATAATGTGATGAAATAAATCTCTGAATTATTTTTCTTTCATTACTATCATAACTTATTATACCTCTATTTCTTTTACATTCTTGTGTATTAATCTGACTGGTTTTATAATATGCCTTAGCTATTATCTGTTGGCTATACCCTCTTGAGTAGAACATGTTATACATTCTATGAATTTCCTGTCTTAATTCTTCTGTATCATTACATAATCTGTGCAACCTAGTAAACTCTCCAATAGGGAGTGCCTCTATAGTATGAGGGGGATGGCAACTAGTAGCCTTAAGGTACTTAACTTGATCTTCAAACTTTCTATGTATCTTTGTATGTAGATATCCCTTAAATACATCTACCGCTACATCCAAGAATGATACATTTTTTCCTATTTGTATACCTTCAAATTTAAGGTTAAACCTATTATTTTGCAACTCTGATATAAATTCATCAATTTTTGTTTCCCCCTCTTTCACACAAAAAAATCAAGTCATCTATAAAGCTGCTATAATTTTTAACATATTGTTGAAAAAATGAAGTTCTTTAAATACATTCTTGTTCAAACAAACCCATACTTAAGTTCGCATATGAGGGGGCAAATGCTGCTCCCATTGCTGTACCCTGCTTTTGTCTAAACAACTCTCCTCTAAATTCAAAAAAGTTTTTCTTAAGACAAAAATATAACATTTCCACTATATATGCAGTTGCTGGACCTTGCCCTAAGAAAAATCTCACTGCTTCTAGACCAAATTCATGATAAATATTTGTGTATAAACTCTTTACATCAAGAGTAATCCAATACATCTGATCATTCCAGCCTATGTTCTGTATTTTATACAAAAAAATTAGATATATCCTTCACATAGGCTGCTAACAATAATACCTTGGGTAACATCAGTTCATGTAAAAGACATCCAATATTATGCAAAAAATAATTACTTCCAGAAACAATAGGGCGCCCTGGTGGATTAACCATTCTTTTATGAATTTTTGGTACACAATAAACATATGCCATACTAGTATTATAATGACAGAACTTCTTTTTAACATCTTCTTCGGTCAGGTACCCTAGCCTGATACCCTTGTATAACAATTGTTCATACTCAGAAATAGCCAGCTCATACATATCCCCCTGAACTTTTTCATATACTGTGACATCATTTAGATGATTATCATACATTTCTAAATATTGGGAAATATGTAACAAAACTACTTAGTTACCTTTATCTGCAGGCTTGAATATCAAATCTGCATTTATTCCCAATGCTTGCAGTGCTAACCATTCATTTTAGTCAAATTATAATTAATATTCATACTTTTTTAAATTCAACAAATTTTTGTTCCACAGAATAATTTAACATATTTTGAAACTGCATAATTCCATACAATTAAACACAGGCATAATTTTACTTTTTGTTTCTGTACTACTTGTATCAAATAAGTAACATGCATTAGCAACTTCATCAGATACACAAGAGAAAAAACTATAATTACTATTAAAAGAGACTTTTTCATTACTATCACACATAAGAGAAACATTTTCATCAGAAATATGAGGTACAACTTCTAAGCTGTGCCTAAACATGTACTTCAATTGCAATTTCCTAATAAACTTGAACACATCATGTAGCCTCGGTAGTACTGTAGGACTAAATTTCAGGCCACATTCTAATACAGCCTGTTCATACATATTTAATACTAATATGGGTCAGATGCTTTGGTAAAGTGTAGCTATTTAATGCTGTGTAAGGTGCTGTCATCTGGCATTTGTAATGGGTACACATCAGAGTGTGTGTGTGTGTGTACCTTTTCAGCCATGATGCATTATTGGTGTTAGTAACGCTAAGCAAATGTGTTCTCAAATGCTGTATTCTGTTTGTGTTCCAGGTGTCTGTGTGTCAGCAGGATGTGGCCCTGCAGATATCACCAATGAAGGGTATGGCAGTGTTGCAACACATCGACCATGTCATTGTCGAGGTACAGCTGTAGCTGCACACATTTCCCAGGTCTGTGTAACAGTTCTCGCATGTGCCTCACAGCTTATTTGGCTGATGGGTTGTCTCTCAGTCTGTGGTGGTTGACATCAGCTCTAGTATAGTGGACAATGGTAAGTGTGGTGGGTGGAATACACCTCAGATTGCTAACGCCCTCAACCCTAGAGGATATTGTGTCAGCCAAACACACAGAGAATACTGTTCGTGCACACACACACACACACACACACACACACACACACACACACACACACAGGATCACAGTTGCCAGTGTTGTGTTTGGAACCCCTACCCATAAAGCTGTGGTACCACATTATTATGCGGTTATTGCAGGTGGAACAGGACAAGGTACCTGTAACGTGAATAACATCATGTGGCCTTGTGGGGTATGGCAATGGCTGTACTGGGTGTGAGAGTACTCATAATAGTGTCACATACAAGTCTACACACTCACAACCACTTCTATACACACCAGTGCACACACACACACACACACACACACACACACACACACACACACACACACACACACACTTGCCAGTACTGACATTAGCAGACCAACCTATCTTGTTATTCATACCCTATTATTCCATACTGTTGCACATGGCTTATAGGGCTGAAGAGTGGATACAGATACCACTACGGTTGATGTGAACACAGACCTCATACAGTAGACCTAGGAATTTGTAGTGTGAGTACCATGGCATAAAATATGAAACCATGCCCATCTAATGGATGTTGTTCGCACACATACACACAAGGTACTCTTCTCTCACACATTTGCCAGGACTGAGATTAGAACCCCTACCTATCTATTTCTTGTTACTACATTGTTATGTATTTATCGCACACGCCACAGAGGTTATGGGGTGACACTTGTCTGAAGGTACTTTTAAGGTGAGAGACACCAACAGGCCTTGCAAAGTATGACAAAGGGTGATGTACTGGGTGAGAGAGGCCACAAAATACTGAAACCTACACAATAATGCACACAGACACACACACACACACACACACACACACACACACACACACACACACACACACACACACACACTTTTGCCAAGACTCATATTAGAACCCCTAGCTATGTGGTTATTGGTATTACAGTGTTATGCAGTTACAACACACACCACAGAGTTTATAGGTTGTGGAGTGTCCCAAGGTACTGGTATAGTGAATAACATCTACAGCACTTGTAAGGTACGGCAATGGTAGTTGTACTGGGTTAGACAGGCCACCAACTACTTTCACCCACATGTTTACACACTCACAAACACTTTTATACACACTAATGCACACACACATGCACACACACACACACACACACACACACACACACACACACACACACACACACACACACACACACACACACACAATTGACAGTACTGAGATCCATAGGTTCAAAAGATTCATAGGTGTGTACGTGACAAATGGCTAAGGAGGCTGTACAAGGTTAGCCCATGGGAATTCACTGGCATCATGCCACCTGACGATACTCCCCAGTGTGTCTACTGAGTATATAGCTACTGGAGTGATCCCCAGGGTGGGTATTCTATTTCCCATCCACTCCTCCTGATTTCTCTTGAAGAGGGACAGTGATGTGCTTGGCTTGACATGTATGTGGCATCTGTTCCATAGTGTTGTCAGTCTCTGGGTTGTGAACCTCTCACTCCAGAATGTCCTGTTGATTGTGAGGATGGGGTTGAGGTATCTGGGCTATGTTGTGTGGATAGACTGGGTTCTTCGGATGTAGCATTCCTGACAGTGTTGGGTCAGACATGGCTGTGTATGTCAGGCAGAGACTCCACTTAAGTAGCCAATATGAGACAGAGAATCATTGCAGTTGTTGGAGTCTGTCTTTTTGGGGCAAGTGTGTAGTACATAAGATCCTTTTTGTGAGGTACAATTGCAGCCTCTCCTGCTGTTGCTGGTGTCCAGTGGGGGCACATGGCAAATGGGCTATAGTACACATTGATTGGCCTACTGAGGGGAGTATACAGGGAAACACTGTCCTTTTACTTCCCGGATTCAACACCCTTAGTCAGGAGAAGTGACACATGGAAGAACATTCGGAAGACAGTGGCACTGTGGTGGTCACCAGAGAGCTCACTGTCAACCTGTGTTCCCAGTTCTGTTATACCAACATCAGTGTTCAGTGGACTACAATCAATGTATTACTTTAAGGGAACCATGTCGTACCCAATGGGGATGGTGGCACATCATCTGGCATTGAGCTTATGTTCAGGGTTCTGACAACAGTCATAGGTCTTAGAGAGGCCTTTGTGAAGGATGTCAACCTCACGTGGGGGGTAATAATACCACCCACCTTGTAGTCATCTGCAAACATTGTCAGCCAGGGCTCCTTTGTATTGGGCTGGTCCTCAGAGATGTGGATCCCAAACATGAGGGGACTCAGGTCCACAAACTGTGGGACTCCACTCATGACTGCTCAGCAGTCTGAGAAGGTGTCCGCTGCTTTCACACTGCAATTCTATCTGTGAGCCAGTTTGCAGGCCACCTACTGATGTAGGGGTTGCTGCCTACCTGAGTGTGTTTGTGTATGATTTCTGAGTGGGGAGTGATATCAAAGGATTAGATGGGCTGCCTATCTTCTTATATATTCCATACTGTCACATAGTTATTGCACATGGCACAATGCTTATAGGGCTGCAGAGTGTCTACAGGTCCCTCTACAGTGGATGACAACTGTAGGCCTTGTAATATGGACACTGGGACACGTACTGGGTGGGCAACAGCAAAAAGTAACAAAACCCGCCCCCTCAATGGATATGGTTCTCACCCAAACACAACAACCCCCCCAGACAGGATACTGTTTTTACATACATACATACACACACACACACACACACACACACACACACACACACACACAAACACACACAAACACACACACACACATATGCTAGGACTGAGATTAGAACCCCTACCTATCTATTTATTGCTACTACACTGTTATGCATTTATCGCATATGCCATGGAGCTTATAGGGTGAAAGTTGTCCAAAGGTACTTCTAAGGTGAGGAACATCACCAGCCCTTGTAAGGTATGGCAATGGGTGATGTACTGGGTGAAAGAGGTCACAAAATACTTTAAACTACATATATACACATTTACACACACACATTTGCCAGGACTAGGATTAGAACTCCTACATAACTAGTTGTTTGTACTATACTGTTATACAGTTACTGCACATGCCACAGAGCTTATGGGGCTGAGGCTTGACAAAAGGGACTTCTAAGGTGACTGATATCTGCAGGACTGCTAAAGTAGGGAAAGGGGAAGTGTACTGAGTTTAAATGGACCCAAAAGCTTTAGCTTATAAACACACACACACACTTTTACATTTGCCAGGACTGGGATTAGACCTCCTACCTAACTAGTTATTTGTACTATAGTGTTACACAGTTATCACACATGCCACACAGCTTATGGGGCTGAAGTCTGATGAAAGGGACTTCTAAGGTGACTGATATCTGCAGGACTGCTAAAGTTGGGAAGTGTACTGGGTTTGAATTGACCCAAATGCTTTAACTTATAAACACACACACACTTTTACATTTGCCAGGACTGAGATTAGAACTCCTACCTAATTTTTTGTACTATAGTGTTACACAGTTATCACATGCGCCACAGAGCTTACAGGGTTGAGGCCTGATGAAAGGGACATATATGGTGACAGAGTTCATCAGGACTGCTAAAGTAGGGCAATGGGAAGTGCAATGGGTGGGGAAGGCCTGTTAATTCCTAGAACCTAGTGACAATTCTCAGTGTATGAGTATGCCCAATGTGACCTTCTATAGTAAATGTGGGACTCCATTCCAAGGATTGTTGTACTCGAGTCTGGTTTGTTTTGTGCTACAGCCATACCTCTCAACCTGTTGGTGCAGGATATCTGAAGACAGCCTATCAAAATGGGGAGACAATGAGTAATACAGAGATTGTGACTATTTCTCTCAGTAATGTATGGGTTGCAAGGGTTACATGTCAAGTATTGTTTCAGTACCTCATGACATACCTCCTCAGATCACTGCAGTAATTTACCAGAGGAATACAGGATGGATGATGCACACACCAATATTATGGGCCAGATGCTATGCATTGTTGCACAATCCAGCCTGTTGAGAGGTGTGCCTATGACCAATTGACTGCTGGAGCTGTGGAAACAGTCCAGTACCTTGGTGTTATATTACAATGGTGGAATCTCTGTGCATTTCTGTTCTGGCATGGTCTGATTTCCAGTCTATGGTTGGGTAATATCAGTCAGGCAGGATCAGGGTGACAGGCAGACTCCAGATAGATTTGTAGGGGATAGCATATGTGGGGGTGTCCTGGGTCAGATATGTTGGCCTATAGCTACCAGTACTTTGCATAGAGGTCTTCTCAAAGGTTGACTGCACTTGGATGGTCTTGTGTGTGTCAGACTGTTTGACCAGCCTGGAGATGTGTGTGTGTGTCTCACATATATGTATGGCCCACCTAATTTTGCTTGGTTGGCCACATTTTGGGGGTCAGGATGTTGCATAGGATAAGTGATCAGGGAAGGGTGTGTTACTCCCCATGGTTGTGGGCCAGGGTTCTGTGGGTACAGACATGTCACCATCTTCCAGGTTTAGGACTGCCTGCAATGAGTGCATTCTTATGTTTAGACTGTACAGAGTATCACAGAATGTTCAGATTCATGACTTGTATATCTGGTTGGTTACCCAAACGAGTGTGGTTTTCAAGGAAAAGTGTTTTGCGAGTCATTCAGGGTTGTAGGCCAGGTGTGACAGATGCAGGCCACCTGTTGCAAGGCAGTGCATTCTGATGATCATATGTTCCCAGGTTGCCTGCAGTGGACACCCCTAGGATGGCACCAGTAAGTTGACTGTGGGTGTTACTGAATTGCTTTCTGTTTGTGCTGAGTCATCACTCTAGTTGACGGCTGGATGCTGCTTAAGGCTAGGGACATGTTACTGCATTTCTATGGGACTATGGGGGGGTGACACATCTGTACACAATACACATTTGCAGAGACTGTGCTGACATTTGCTTAACATTTTGGTCTCATTTAGCATAGTGGTGTGCCCTATCTTTGAGACTGCCAGCATAACAATATCAACCACATGTCAGTTCTGGCATAAACATTTGCAGTTTCAGACTTCTTACCTTTCATAGCCATACTGCTACTGCCAGACCTGCTGTGATATCACTGTGTAAGTCTGTAGGTGGGGATTTTATGGATGTCTCCATGTGGGGGCCTTTCCAAACATTTCTGTATGGTTTTCTACAGCTGATCTGCTGGGTGAGATGGGAGTGGGTATTGGACCCCCGCTTTGACATCCATGCATGTGACCTATGACCCCCCAGTTATTTGGCTCAACACATATACTGCAGTGGTATTTGTCAACTAGGCTGATACTGGATAGTTTGAGTGAGCCAGTACTGGGACTACACTTCCTGCTGTCCCACAGAGCTGTCAGTTGTCTGCTGCTATCCCAGTAACGCACCTCATTCCCTTGCATGCTTGCATCAATACCATAGATATGCTATCAGAACATTCTACTCCATTCATTTATTGTTAAGATGATGGACTTACCTTGTGTCTGAGACAGTTGTGAGGATGGTGCTTGAGGGCTGATTATGTTGGATGCACACAGTACACTGCCTATACATGGTAAGGTGTAGGTGGTGTGATGTTTGGCATCCATTTTACTGTGTGCGCGAGTCAGAGAGAGATCAGTCGCTCGGGCCCTACAGTGTCAGTGTATGTGATATGCGTTGCCTCTTTGCCAAGGGCAGGGCATACTGGGCACGCCTCCATCTGCCTACAGGGGCATGCTCAGGATGTTCCTCCTCCGAGTCCCTCTGTGCCTGTGGAGACCTTGGCAATGGTGGGAGGCTGTGTGGCCCTTCCCCGTTTTGTTCCTGCTGCAGCTGTATCATACTGCACAGCATGGCACATACTATGAACATGTGTGCACATGTGGGTGTAGAGTACTTCAAGGCTCCACCAGATACGTCAAGGCAGCTGAACCGTGACTCGAGCATCCCAAACACACGCTCTATAATGTTCCTGGTTGGTCTATATTAGAACATCAAAATTTCATTATTTCGAATGTTCTAACATCGACCCCTATTCAGCGAATGCTGACAACATCGAACATTCAGAACAGCAAATTTTTTCCTAGGGAAAAAGTTTGTTGTTCCAAAACACATACACACAACACAAGCACACCAAACAAACAGTAATCCACACACATATACCCAAAATCTTGCAGCTAACCCTACACTAAACTGTACAAACACCACTAACAATCCACTTACCTTAACCCAAACCCTAACCCTAAGGTCCGTCACTATCGCACACTCACCTCACCGGTGCCCTAACCCTAACTCACCTAACCCGCCCTAACCCTCACGTCCACACAATCGCACACATACCTCCCTTGCACCTTAACCCACGCCAAATTGCACACTTAACTGGACCACCACAGTGCTGAAAATAGTGAAACGACAGAAACGGACAACCAAATTCTTCCCTACGAAAAAATTCAGTTATCTGTTGTTTCGCTATTTTCAGCGTTCGCTGAATAGGGGTCGATGTTAAAACGTTCAAAATAATGAAATTTCAAAATTCTAATATAGACCCATTCCTGGTTTGTGCATGTGCCTCATTATTATGTTCTTGTGTGGGTGTGTGTGCATTTCTGATGGGTGTCATCAGCTATGGCTCCAGTGCATAGCCAGCATCCTTCATCAGATAGCCTTATTGGATGTCCCCAGTTGCAAACTCCTGGTACAGCTGTGACAAATGCCAGATGTGGGAGTCATGATAGCTTCCAGGGCTGCCAGTACACACATTCATGATAATGCCCTGGGCATTGCACATGACCTGGCAGTTGATGGAGTGGAACCACTTGCGGTTTAGGTAAACCCTACCCTGGTCACTGGGTGGTGCTTTGATGTGGATGTGCATGCAGTCTATGGCACCCAGTACCTCTGGGTATTCTGCTACATGGTGGAAGAGATGCATATTGCTGGTCCTCTCCTCACGGGTACTTGGGAAGTAAATGTGCTCAGCAGCATGTGGGCGCATGGCATCCAGAAACTGGTGGAGTATCCTGGACGTAAATGCCTGTGAGACCCCCCCAAGATATCCCCAGTTGGTCTTTGGAAAGTACCTGTAGCTAGTATTCTTAAGGCTACAAATACCTTGGTATCCACTAGGATGGGTTCCCCTCCGTTGCCGGCACAGCTCAACAAGTTGCTGAAGTATGTCCCTGTCCACCCTGTAGCACTCTACTATCTCCAGATCATGTAGCCCCTGGTAGGTTACCCTGGGTCTGAACACTCTTCTCCTCCTCCTTGGTCTGAGTTGGTTGTCAGCATTATCCTCCTCACCACCCTCAGTCTCTAGCACATACTGATAGATCAAAGCAACAGCAGCCCCTAACATGTTTTGTTAGTTTTGTCAGTTTAAAATTCCCCTGAATGTGTACACCAGTGGTGTAGAGTTTGTGGGAAAAAACAGACTGAAAGGTGTTTGCATAGTTTATAGTGGTGTGCTAGGCTGTTGCCTGTGTAATTGGCTGATTCTGATACATTCCACCTACCAGCTATGGTAGTTCTCCTTGATTGCCTTCCTTCTGCTGTTTCCCCTTCCCATTTCCTCCCTGTTTCAGCCCTGATGAATACTGATGAATGCATACCCGGTGCTCAAATGTAAGCAGTTCTTTATTTCCTTTTTTTTTTTTTTTTAATTTTTTTTTTTTAATTTTTTTTTTTTCGCTAAAGTAAACACTTTTAAGCAGAACTGGCCCTCTCCTGGATGCGAACATGCTCTTCATTTCATGGAATAAAATAATACAGCCTCAGACACACACCCTTCCCTGGCTGGAATTAGATAAGGGCAAACAAGTGCCACCGAGCTCCAGCGTGCTTACAGCAAGCATGACACTCACCCTTTTCATGTCATCTACCTCTCTTGCATACAGAGTTGTGTTGGTGCACCTACATGGTTAGGTGCAGTCTGACACTTAGAAGAAATTTGTGATTCAAAATAAATCCCCTCATTTGCATACACCACTGCCTTAATCCATAGTTACCACACTTACACTGGGCCTTTCCCCTTAGCAACCACTATTCCCTGGTATTATTTTCATTCTGCATGCCATTGACTCAAATGGCAAAATGCAGGTTTTCCTGAAAATTGCTTTTTCACATTTTGTTTTTATTTTCAGCACAATCCCGTTTGCGTGCCGCTGCCCTATGCTTAAACAGCCGAAATCTGCCAAAAAAATAAAAGTTTTATTTGATAAAATTTAAACTATTTATCATGCCAATGGCCAAATATTTGGCCATTGGCATGCCTAACAGTTGTAATCCATGCTTTATTTCGAGCCGTCATGCCCCCGTTTTGCAATTTACAAAAATGTGTTCAGCTAGAAGCAGAACACATTTCTGCTTCTTACACTATTCCTGCATGGACACCTGCCTGTTTGCTGAATCGCTAATTCACCTCATTTGTATGGTTTTCACCAGCAAATCAGGTAATTAGCATTATTCAGTAGTGTCCGTGTAGGAAAAGTGCTGCCAAGCTCATGCACGTCAGATCAGCTGTTTGCTGAATCGCTCGGCAGCCATATTCTGTGCAGGAGCGGCTACACTGTTCCTGCACAGAATAAAAAGCTTAATGAATCCCAGGGTGTATATTTAAAATAATTTATTGTTAGATGTAAGCACTTCTAATGTTATTTGGTAGATATTACTGACAGCAATCCAAACATCTGAGTTAATGTATGCAAATGCAGCTGTATGAGTTTTTTTTTAAAAAAGTACTTCCTATTTTTATAACGCATGACATAATATTAAAGATCTCATTGCAAAGTATACTAAAGGACTAGATGCTAAATTTAAACTGGATGGCTATTTCAACCAAAAGAGGTGGAATTGGTATAACGGTTAAGGTCTTCACCTTTCATGTCCAAGGTATAAATTTTGATTCTAACCTCCAGCCACTGCCTGATCATTGGCTAGACTTTTAACAGTTTATAGGCTGATTGCCTACTATTTCCCTATAAACTAAATTCTATAACTGTACATCTCAGAAAAATAAGAAAAAAAACTGGAAAGGGGTGAATATATGTTTCTCTACTCATTTTAATTTAACTTTTATTATAATGCTATATGACATATTATTGACATATTAGCAGAGTATAACTTTTATGAAATACTTGTAGCCTCCATTTTAAGTAACTAAAAATATTTGGAATACTACATGAGAATGTCTGTGTATCCTACAGGCACTGAATTATATGCTAATCAGTAAACAGTACTTATAACATGTTAACAGAAACACGCAACAGTATCGTAAACTGGTGATATTTCAAGTTATCTCATAATAAAATGTTGATGACACTGTAAAGCACATTACTCTGTAGTTTGCTAGTATATTTATTTAATTACAGAGACAGTCCAGCATATATATATATATATATATATATATATATATATATATATATATATATATATATTACAATCTCTTAGATATAAATGTGAAAACATAAGTATTGGTAGATGCATAGCAACTGGGATATTCACAGAAAACTGAATTTGATTTACAGGAGTAATAGATACATCAGTAGAAAATGAGTTTAGCATATTAAACAGGACAGTAATCATTACCAAAGTTGTATAATACTTGCAAAATAATATGATGTGTACTAAGCAGAAAATTTTCAGAGTAACACCAATGAATTGGTGAAAAGAAAAAAAATAGGTTAATAGACTGATGGAAATAGCAGGTATATTTGAAGGACATGGCAGATAAACAGTAGGGTGGAAGGAGTGATTGTGCGATTTTGGGCATAATGTAATGATAAGGCAAAAAGTTTTGGAGCGGAAGTAGTGACAACAGAAGTAGTATTATAACATCTTTCATCTTTATTTTGCCTTCACAAAATAGAAGGAAAGAGTGACAACTGGGGGAGAAATACCTGACAAAGTTATAAGTGAAGCTGTAAAAAAGAAACTCAATGAGCTAAGAAAAGGCAGGGAATATGGTCCTGACTACACACCTTTCATAATCCTAAAGAACTGGCAGATATACTTACAGATACCATGATGGAACTCTTCCACCAATCATTTGTCAGAGCAAGGTTCCAGAAGGACTGGAGGGAGGCCACAGTGATACATTTCTGTAAGTTAAGAAGTACATACAACCAGGAAATTAGAGACCCTTATGTCTGACCTTGGTGGCAGGGAAAGTCATGAACACTGCAGATACTGAGAAAAGCAATTAATCCAAAGGATAAGTACAAATAAGGCTTTGTGATAAATAGGTCATGTCAGCCTGACAGGATTCAGTTCCATGACTCTATTATGATGGACTTGGTCAAAGGAAAAAGATGCTTGGGGCTATCTCTGGACCACTAAGATGCTATACTCTTTCTTTGGAAAAAGATTATTGTAACAAGCATATTACATTACCTCCTCTACAGTTCAGTAGTCAGGCCCCGATGCAGTATTTTTTTTTTCTGGTATTCACATACAGATAAGCATATCAAGCTAAAAGAAAAGGTACCAAAAAATAGGAATAGGTATTACATTACAGACCTAACACAAAGGAACAAAAAAAAAAAAACAAATGCATGGTAATTAAAAAAATGAAGAAGAAGGAATATGAACAGGTTGTGCAGAAGTCGAATCTATTCCCACTTACATATAGGCCAGAAAAGACAGACACATCAGGGGCATGTAAGACATTATGGGGAGAGCGTGATACATTTATTTATTTATTATTTATTTTATTTTACATTTGTTAACTGGGAAATTCCGACTGGACCAGGTCCATTTTCAGTGGAGACCCGGGGAGAAAAGCTCCAACATCAATTTATACAAATACAGTACATCCAGCATAATACACAAAACAGGTTACATAATGTTTGCTGAGCATAGTAATATAACAAGAATTAATAAAAACACTCCAGGTAAAAGAAGATATAGAACATGAGTAAAAAGACAATGTCAGTCATACATTGGTAAGAAAAGAAAATATATCAAGTAAGGTTTTACAGTTAAAAGTACCCTTTCAGATGACCAAGCCTACAGGGGATCAGAGCTCCAGCATGTGATCAGAGAGGAATTTGGGGAGTTAATAGTAGTATGGGTAGGGTTATGTGATACAAGGGCATAACCAGGTACTAAGAAGGTGCGATTTGAGGGAGTTTTTGAATATGGATGTGGAGGGGGCAGTGGACACGGATAGGGGAAGAGAGTTCCAATTTCTGGCAACAGTGTGGGAGTAGAGCGCTTTCCCCGCATTATTGTTAGCCTTGGTGATGGAGAGGAGAGGAGAGATTTTTCACTGGATCTTACCTGATTTGGAAAAACAGAGAAGGAAAGATGAGACATACATGTAAAATTAAAACTAAAAAGTACAAATGAGATATTATAAATGACTTTTTATGGAAACAGTAGTGGACAAGTGGAGTATATTACCTAAATGGGCAATGCAAGCAATGGGTGGTGGGCTGAAAGAAGTGGTAAATGTGGGACAACTGAATATGCCAAATGCTTAAGACAATGTGCCCCTGTCTGATCCCACAAATGTAATACGTATCCTGAAGGAACTTTATAATGGTAGAAGTAGGTAATGATTAACTGTATATATAATGCATATATTAAAAGCTCTGTTCATCTGAAATAAGGGTTTCCTTTATGCAGAGAACATTTCACTTTTTTTAAAACTAACAGCATCCTATTCCCATTCATTTTTATTCACAAACAGTTGGCACAGACTCAGGCGAGAGGGATGGGAAGAAAATAAACACAACTATTCCAGATTATATGTTGTTATGTTCTCAGTAAATAAAGCTCTCATTGTGGTAGTCCAATGTTACCATGTTTAAACCTGTTCATGGGAAGCACAGGAGCTCAGCAAAACAAACTCCATTCTCTAGTATCAGGTTCCAGCTTCTTGTTTTGCAACATTCAAACTATATGTTAAAACATTATTTAGAGTTCTTTTGAGCAATAATTTAAAAAAATCTATTTTGTCAGATTTTCACTGCTAAATACAGTTAAGTGAATTTTCACACTGAAGCAATCAAAACCCAACCCTTTCTATAACATGCAAACTTGAATAAATACCAGTTCCTTGCAAATCAAAGCTGTAACAGTTCAAACCATTCACTTATATACTTCTAACTAGCAGATGGTGTGTTGAATTTTGTATAGGAGATAACTAATCTGGCCCCAGAAAACTGGCTTAAAAGGAGGATGTCTAGTGGGAGATACAGACACTTACAGACATGCTGAAAATAATTTAATAAGCTTTGTTCTCCCTAAGGATGCAGTTTAGGCACTATGATTTTCTGGAAAATAATCAATACCTCCTTCCGCTTTATGGCAAGTTGCAGAAATAAATGCACTAGTGTATTAACCGATATGTATTATTTAAAATATGTATTGTAAAAAAAGGCTCAGGAGATCGTTGTGCCCAACATATACTACCCAGATTAGACAAACTTTCCATGCTTGTTTATTGGTGCTCGCTCTGGACAGAAACGTATGGCCCAGCTGAATGTTTACTCACACATGCACAAACCTGCATATACATAGTAGTGTTTGCATATATTACAATTTCTTCCAACTTTCATAGGTTCCCAGAGCTGTACCCAAGTAAGAATAATTGCCAAATCATATGCACACTCCTTAATTTACTTTAACAACAACACTCACTTATTAATTTTCTGACACCTGCTTTATACTATTCAGGGTCACCGGAGAGCCTTACAAGCTGCTCACTAGATATAAAGCACTGAACACAAAGACAAGCACACACCCACACAAACCACAAACACACCCACACACACACACACACATACTAAATTTAAGGGATTGCCATGTGAGCATTAAACAATGACACGATTAAGAACAGTCTAAAATGCAGGAAGGGCATACAAATTCCACACAGAATGGTATTATAATTCATACCAACAAAATGCTAACAGTGTTGTAATCTGAAATCATGTACATACAATCTCAAGATAATGAATACTGCTAACCTGTGCCAGTTAATAGTAAAATTCCAAAAACCACCTACAAATATGATGTGAAATAATTCCCTACCATTCAGTAGTAAAGAAAAGACATGCTCACACACACACACACACACACACACACACACACACACACACACACACACACACGGTTATTTTGAGTTTAATTAAGCTTTGGGAAACTCAGTTTGTTTAACATTAGCTCAATGAACTGAGCTTCATAAAAACTGTCCTCCCCAATTACTGTAGTGCTCAAAAAAATTTAAAGAGCATCACTAAAAATGAAGGAATTACTCATCCTGAGCAACTATATTAACTCTAAGATCACACGATCTCAAAGAAGTTGCTTTAAAAAGGAAGTTCAAATGCTCCCTTTTTCTAAGATTGTGCAATCTTGTTATAAATAATTACAGGAATACTGAGGATGTAACCTCTCCACCTGAGGGAGTAGGAAGACAAAAACCTTCTTATATATGTGCACATTCGTTCTTTATTTTTTGGGTCCAACTTTCCTTTCCTTTGTTTTCTTATTCTGTAATGCACACATTAAAGTGCACTGTTTTTGAAGTAGCCTAAGCTATTCATCACATTCGATGGACTGAAATGACAATGAATGGACTGAGTTTAACTGTTCCCTAAGTTCAAGCAGCTGCATTATTTCTTACAGCAATAACTTACAAGGTTTAATATATTCTGTTTTAGTCAGATGATGCTTCAAGGCCTCAGCTTAAAATTAACTTTATTATTTATTTTAGTTCTAGCACATTTTTCTCCCATCTTACCAGTTCAACTGATTGGATCACTTCAGTTGCTTAAATAAAGCATCTCTGAGGGATTTCCAAGATGACTGAATACTGAGCAGTAGTCTAATATCATCTCTCCCAGTCTGAAAACAAAAACTTAGAAAAAAGGGCCACTGAAACTGTTAGTCTGGATAAGATTCAGTTGCAGGTTAGCAATTGCAATGCCTGGATGCCAGCACAGAAGGCATGAGGAAACCTGAAAGAAACCAACTAAAATGGGGAAGAAAGGTGAAGAGAAAACTCTGGCTGGGAAGAACCCTGCAAGTGTACATCAAAAAGCAGTTCAAGTTTCAGCTTTGGCACAGGATATTCCTTCCAGTAATTTACAGAAAAAAAAGCAATCAAATGTGTTCAGAGGTTTGTAAAACAAATGAAATATTGAATGAACATATCAACTCAAATACCAAAGTCTGAAAAAACAGAAGAAGCTTTAACTAGCTATTCAGATGAACTGATAAAACTGCAAAAATCAGATAATGAAATGAAAAAAGTATGGCCAAATATAAGGCTTCTCAAGAACAGCTCTTTAACAAAAAGTAGAATTAGTAGACAGGGCGTGAAAAAATATGAGATTTTCTATTGTAGCAGAGAAACTGGAAAGAAAAGACTGAATTAATTTTATGAAAATACCAATAAGCAACTGGACTGATGTTCCACAGCAGGATTTGTTAATTGAAAGGGCACATCAATTGTATGCTCCAAATCTGGCCAATGAGAAAGAAGTTATAACTTATATTAGTAAAGATGCATTCATACCAGCAGAAAGAATTGATACTCCCAAAACTGTGGCAGAAAGGAAAAATATTAACAATTGGAGACAAGAGACAGTGAAACATGATTATTCGTTAATGCTGGAGATGCAAGTTTATACAAGCAATCAAGGAAAGTCGAGAGGCAGGTGTGTGATTCAATATGCTGTATCTAGCTGTCTTCAGAAAAAGTTTCCTGGATGATCAAAGACATTGTTTGATGCAGAACTGGCTAAAGATGAAATACAAAAGTTTATCTAAAAAAGAGTAAGCCAGCAAGAAGAAAGGGACTCTGCTTTGCCAGTGAAAGCCTTTCCATTGTTCCAAAAGAAAAGGCTTGAGAGATGGAAAAAAAGCAGAGGAGCTGCTTAGAAGAATCAGGTGGTCCACACAGCCTATCTAGACCTTGCCAATGCCTTTGACACCATCCCCCACTCTGGAATCATAGATAAACTTAGTAAGCTGGGCATTAATTCCTACGTCACCCAATGGGTTGCTAACTGGCTTACTGATAGAACCCACACTGTAAAAGTAGCCAACTCCAAATCCAGCTCCAGACAAGTGACAAGTGGAGTACCTCAGGGTTCAGTCCTGGGACCGCCCTTGTTTGGCATCTACTTCTCTGAAGTACAGGCCAACACTAAGGGACTCTGGCTAACAAAGTTCGCAGATGACTGCAAACTGGGAGCCATTATTGAATCCCCGAATTATGTGGATACTCTACAAAATGGACTTACAGAAACAGATGCTTGGTGCCAGAGCCATGGGCTCAAGCTCAATGCCAAGAAATGTATAGTTATCCCCTTTGGGAAAAAACATGTATCCGTGAATTACCATATAGGTGGCAGTACACTAAACACCAAAAGTGTGATAAGAGACTTAGGGACACAGATGGACAGTGGTCTCAACTTTGATAACCACATTGCCACAACAGTCAGGAAATCCTTCTGTGTGGCATACCTCATCACTAAGGGCTTTTCATCCAGAAAAAAGGAGGTCATTGTCCCATTGTACTCATCCCTCATTAGACCCATTATAGAATACAACGCCCGTTTGGTATGTACCTCTCAAAACATCTGCAACAACTGGAAAGGTGGCAGAAATACCTCACTAAAAGAATCACAGGCCTAAAGCAGATGCCCTACGGTGACCGCCTTAAAAATCTCCAGCTATACTCTGTCACATATCATCTACTCAGAGGCGATCCCTGCTTAACATACAAGGCCATGTCAAACCCAGAGCTGTTGGACATGCTACACTTAAAGAAATCCCAATCCCTCAGAGCCACACGCTCCAGGGATCTAAACCTTGTCATCACAATAAACAAAACATGCTGGAGGGATAGGTTCCTGACCCAGAGACTCCCCGGACTCCGGAATAGATTGCCCATACATGTCAAGCAGAACGCCTCTTTGGCCCTCTTCAAAAGGAACCTTGACGATTGGATGGGAGAAAGGAAATTCACCCCGGGGATCACGTCAGTCTCCCTGCTAGACAGGAGTCCAGGGAAGTAAATAGTGTGGGAAGAAATAGCCAGGGAATTGTTATGGCTAGGCTTGTATAGGCCCTAGGGCTGATAGCCTAGTACCAACCTATGAACCAGTCCCACTGGGTACAGGAATGCAACTGTGAAATATGGTTTTGCAGGAAAAAGTGGGTGTGAAAAACTAGGATTTTGCTTTACTTTGTTAAACTTGTATGTGAACAGTAAAGCACATACCTCACTCACTGTGTGTCAATTATGTTTAGAGGAATAGTGAAGGAGATGAAGAAGTAATTGTAAGTAAGACCGTTTTTGTTCTTATTAATATTTGCATAAACAGTATGACATAAAATGTATGTTAAATTGTAAAGCATTTCTGCACAGAGAGCAGTCAGGGGTATTTTAAATGTGAGGTGGGGGAGTCTTATCAGTGATTGCTGTATATGTTAAAGATGTTAAAGTAAGCATGTACCTTTTTGTAAGATATATAGGTTTCCGAATGTAAAACATCAAGAAGGGTTGGTCAGAGGTCAGTTAAAGTTAATATAATGCTGTGATCCTGGGCTGCTATGGTGGGGGTGGGGTCTAAAAGTGTATTGCTATACGTAGAAAGAAGGTAGTAATTTCCAGTGTTTATGAGGGTGGATGTCTAGATTAATGTCCTTGATTTAAAATGTAAACAAATTTTTAAAGCAAATAAGCTTGCAAAATAAAATAAAATGATAAAAGGCATTGAAAATGCTGGTATTTTGAATCTGCAAAGTTATTGGCTTATTTTTTTCCAGTTAGCAAATGCTCTCAGTGGGAGACAAGAAGTCTGCAGATGCAGGCCATTGACCAGAGAAAGTCTGTATATGATAGTGTGGGTAAAATGTACAAAGATTCTTTCAAGCATCTGCAAAGCTGTTAGCTGATATTTCTTTCTCAAACCTTGACTCTGCACCACCAGGTCCATTCCAACAAAAAGTCCATCATTTTCTGCATTATCTAATTAATAAAGTTATCATAATGTTAACGCACAAATGAGTGTTAACCTTTAATTGCTATCTTTTTTCTTTTTTCCATCTAAACTGTTTTAAGAACTGCTTTTTTGATGTTTTCTATAGTATATACAGTATTGTACTGTATGAACATAGTTACTGATATTACTGTACTTACAGTATTGTTATTATTATTGTTATTGTTGCAGCATACACTGTTATGTTTAAGATTTTTTTATTTGGAAATGTTTCTTAAGTGTTTTATATGTAAAGAAAAGTAAAATAAACACAAGACTAGAGCCAAACATTTGCCTAAGTGACATTTAATAAGAACCATGTGTACATGTTCTGACTTACATACAAATCTGACTTAAGGACAGACCTAAAAATGGATTTCATTCTTAACCCGGAGACTGGCTGTAGAGATATTTCAGAAATTTTATGAAAATTTGTATAAAGCAGATGATGTTGAAACCAAGAAAGGCACAAATGGAAATATTTATAAAAGACTTAATTATGCTGAGGTTTGAGGAAGATGAACCTCAGTAATTAATAGCTAAGACAGGACGAGACAAGATAAGAATGGTGATGTATAATCAATCATCACAGAAGTCTCCAGGAACAGATGATATTCTTGTAGAAGTTTGGAAGTTAGAAGGGAAAAATGATACAGATCTGGAATGTTTTGTTTAATAGTATTTATAGCACCAGCATCTTGGAAAAAAGCAGTGCTAGCTGTATTACTCAAACATGGTAGAGACTCTTCAGACCCAGCTTCATACAGACCCATTACAAAGTGTTCATGCTAGCTAAGAGAATGGCCAAGATGTTTACAAAATTAATAAATATGGATCAATATGGTTAAGAAAATACCACTATTGTTTGTGGGTCCTGAAGCAGAGAAACAATTCAATAGCCTGCTGGGATTTTATGACTAAGGCAACTGAAGTATCTGCATTCCCTGATAGAAAAATAGGGTTAATAATGAGGACTTATGAATGGTCAGAGGCAAGAATTAAGGTGGGAGAATACCTTTACAACATGCTGTGTTTGAAAAGATGGACAAGAAGGGGGTGTCCTCTTTCTCTTTTGTTATTTACTTTATATTTAGGGACACTGGCAAAAAAAGCAGTTTACAAACCCAAGGATATAACTGGCATGGCAATCAAGAAAAGTTAGCATTATTTGCATGTAATATTATTTTGTACTTGATAAATCCAGAAAAGATTATTTCAGTGTCAGTGTTGTGGAATATTCTGAGACAGCTTCAAGTTTTTTTAGGATAGAAAATTATTGAAGATAAAATCTATAGCAGTATCACTCGTACATGGATTGACACAACAATACTCATATTTATAGGGGCATAAGATGAAGTATTCAGTAAAAAGGATTATATTATGACAGCTAAGGATATGTGGGATGAGACAAAAGGTAATTCAAAACATAAAAGCTCTTGATTATGGATACAGATGGTAAGATACAAGCAGTGAAAATGTTTTTAGTCATTTTAGTTTTATATACAGGTCAGGTATATAGTCATCAAGCAGAGGATAAGTTGCAGACTACAATTAATAAAGAGTTAAATTAATTTTTTTGGGAGGGGGAAAGGGTATGAGTTAAATGGGATAAGTTAGTCTTCCCATAGAACAAAATGGTTTAGAATCAGATTTAAATATATACTTTGGAGCTAAGCAGTTAATGCTCATATACAAAACACAAGCAGAAAGTTATAAATCAAAGTGGAAAGGGATGATGATAAAACAGGGGTAAGTTCAGGAAAGATGTATGTATTTTTTATTTGTTTGCTTGTTTATATTTGTTTACCAGGGTAGTGCACTGATTAATATTACCTGGTTGAAATACAAAACATTTCACAAACAAAAAAAAAACAGTAATGTAAGCAATAACAGAATAGTTCAGACTAATTGCAAAGAAAAACTGTATATTTACATTCTAGCAAACAAGTACATTAAGGAGAGAGTGGGATACTGGATGCAGATGAGTGCAAGTAGAGGTACAGAAAATAGGCATTAGCAGCTAGAATTTCCTGGAGAAAATTGGAAAAGGAGACATGGTACTAGGGGGAATAACAAGAAATGGAAAGGTGGTATGAGTGGGATGAGGTCAATAAGTTTGGACTGCAGGTTAGAATGACTTCCTTATCAGAGACTGATATCAGACTAAAGGCAAAGAGTAAGGGATAGGAGACTGCTAAGTGAAAGACCAACTTTGGTAGAGTTTCAGTCAAGTGTAGGACAGATGCTGCTGCTAAAAACTGATAATCAGTAAGGCATATAAAATACTGCATGATCACTATAAGAATCTGTCAGAGGAGTTTATAAAAGATTGGGGAGAGAGACTGGAAAGGAGGTTTACAAAGGAACAATGGGAGGACATCTAAGTAAGCAACGTAGTGCAGAAGATTTAGGAATTTTGATTGGATGTGTATACTCCAAGCAGACTTCAGAGAATTTTTCCACAGGAAGACAGCAAATGCTGGATGTGTGATGAAAGAGAGGGAAAAGTGGGAACATGTTTTCCGGGATTGCAATGAGTTGGCAGAGTTTAAAAATTACATTCAGAGTACTCTGTCAGACATAATGGGGAAGCAAATGGTTATAACTAAGGAAAGATGATTTTGTGCTAGGATACAATATCTGAATTGCCTACACATATTAAAGCCTTACAAATTGAAATGTTATTGGCTACCAAAAAAGCAGATACTGGAAAATGGAAATCAAACTCTAAATCAATTGTAATTGAAGAATTGGATATTTTAAAGGTGATAGAAGAACTACAGGTGGGATATTTAGGAAAGGGAAGGACCAAATTTCATAGAAATAATTGGAATTTGTGGAAACAATACATACATAATAATGTTCAGAAGAAGAGGAGTGAGTTTTAGGGAAAACAAGGAATTGAGCAATTTATGTAATGTTGGAATGAATAATTGTTAAAAAGAAAGCACGCTGTGTATGATGTATGAATATAACATGTTATTATGGTTGGTTTTTGTTTATGAGTGTATGTGTGTACAAGTTTTAAGTAATAATTTAATAAAGGCATTATTAAACAAAATAAAAAAAATTAAAAAAAGTCTCTGAAACCTAATCACGTTTGGTCCAGGTTATATGGAAAACGCCCATCTAACACAAAGTCTTCCTCCACTCCAGACTCTGTAGTGATTCAGATATGAACACTGAATTCTGGAGCAGTCATTGGTCATTATATTTACCTGATGTGATGTTTTAGTTCTTGATCTAAGAGAGGGTTATTTCAGCCATATAAATAAGGATAGGGTTCACTGTAGTGTGGTGCATTCTTTACCAAATATAAGTACTAAATTATCTCACAAAATGTGAATTAATTGCATAAAGTTAAAATTGCAACAGTTATTTTCAATAAGACAAAAACTGATGTAAATCAATCAGTTTCAGATATACGGCCTAGGTAAATTGTCAAATCAGCAAAGTTAGTTTAATCAAACGTAAAATGTACGAGTGCTGCTCACAGAAACTAAATTCACCTACAACAGAGTTTGCTTTTTTCTGCAATGTTGTGCAACCTTGGAGTTGATATATACATGTCTGAGGGAGTGGAAGATGCAGGGGGACATGGCCCCTGCAAAAAATGTTTTATTTTCACTAAAGGTAGTTTCGGCTGGAAGTTTTTGAATTTTTTTTACTATCTCTGAAACTACTTTCAACAAGTCAAATGATTCTTACAGTCTAAAGGGACTGCTGCCGATAACATGTTAAACAGGTCAATCTAAATAGTAGTGTACTACTTGAAAAGGACATGATGTTAGACAGGAATATGTGTAACTCAGAATAGGTGAAAACAGCAAATTAGATATTTACCAGCAAACAAAAATGGTTGTTATGAATGCAAGTACACAATTACTTGTTCTTCTTCTTTGTTTTACTGTACAAGCCTTGACAATATTAACTCATCTTTCAAAAATGTGATCAGTGGTGAATTAAGTATATCTTGGGTCCTGGGTGGTATAAAAATCATACTCACTCATAACATATTTCAAGTTTCACACAAGCACATGGCATCCACAGTAAAGTGTACCAATTTCCCTCACACAAACACACACTGGCTTTGCAATTACAAATTAATGACTTTTTAAAATGAGCATATGACAACAGGAAAAGTTACTTTCATCCACAGATGGCTCCACACTCCAACTCAGCAGTTATAGCCACCTTGTTAACCAGTTACACCTTAGACATCTGTTTGTAATAAAAATTAATGGCCCATAATATTTCAAGTTTGTTTCACACAAACATATGGTGGCCACAATAAAGTATTCCAGCTTACTTCCCGCAAATATACCCCTGTCCTAAAAAATCTGACTAAATACTGAATACAATGAGAGGATTATAAGAAGGCAACTTACTGTCATCCACAGATAGGTCACCCGACCGAATAGTTACAACCACTTTGCCAATGAAGTGCACCTCACACAACAGTAACAGTAATACATTTCAAGTTTGCTTCAAAGAAACATACAATACCCTTTGTTGCCACTTGACTTCACACAGTACACACTAGCTCTGCTAACCAACATTAATAACTGTTTAAAATGAGCGCATGACAAGAAGGTGAAATGTTTTTACTGACATTAGCCCAATCACCATTCCAACCAGCAGTTATAGACACTCTGATGACTGTGTATTCCTAATATGACTGAATGTGATGAAATAGGCAAAACTATCTGCATTTCAACTTTGTTTCACACAAACATTAGTCACAGAAAATTATTCCAACTTGTTTCACAAAAATCACATTATCCTGCAAAGTCCAACTAAGGATGAAAGACAGCAGTCAACTTTCATCTACAGACAGCCTCAAACTCAGCAATTATAGTTATTTTGTTGTCTGTGCCCATCTCAGATATCTGACTGCAATAAAATAATGGCTACAAATGCATTTCAAACAACTCAATCAGGGACAAAGACAAAAGTAAATGGGGACAGATAATAAGAGGGAGAAAAAGCCCCAAATCAGAGACAGACTTTAAATACTACTCTTATTTATTTGCTAGAACAAGTTTACCATTCATATGCATTTTCAAAAGTATGTGGACTCTGGAGCTCGGAACATCTATCCTTCTTTATTGACTGTAATCCCCAGCATTTTGCCAGAAAACTACATAATTCACAAGGAACAGCCAAAAAATATTTGTCAAAGTCAGGGACATTCTGTACAATCACAGACAGTTGAGTAGGTACACAGCTGATGACAAACCAGCACCCCCATGAGCCACATCATGGTCAAATAGGGCCCTAGGCAGGGTAATGGATCAGCATCCCCCTCCCCACTGCAGCCACTTTTGTTTCTAATTACTTGTCTGTCTCCCCTTCCAAAGTACTAAAGATACTGTTCAAAACTGTTTTTAAACAAGAAACATCTTTATTAAATTATTACTTATGACACAGACAATAATATATTTACATAAATAAAAACAAACCATATTGACAATTTCAGTTGCGAACATTATACATCACAAACCATACTGACATAATTTCAGTTGCAAACATTATACATCACAAACCATATTGGTATAATTGTATTTACAAACATTATACATCATTTCTAATCTAACCAGTCATTGTTGATTCAACATTACAAAACTCATTCAGATCCTGCTTTCTCTTAAACCTCATTCTTCTTCTGCATGCATTGTTCCCACAGTTCCATTTTTTTTCCTATGTAAAATTTCCCAGTTCATTTGTTTTATCTCTGTTACTATAAAAATCATTCCTTAGTTACAACAATTTGCTCACCCAGTATCTCTGACAAAGCAGTCTGCATGGATTCTTCTAAAGTCTGCCAACTCATTACACTCTCAGAAAATATACTCCCAGTTACCTATTTCTTCCCCATCACACCTCCAACATTTGCTGCCGACCTGAGGAAAAATTCTTTGGAGTCTACTTGGGGTACAGAAATATCTATGTAAACACTTCCAAGCAAAGATCCTAAATCTTCTAGACTTTGCTGCATGTTGGGGACACATACATATATCTTCCAATGTTTCTTTGTAAATTACTTATCATATCTCTTTTCCCAATCCTTTCTAACCTTCCCTGAATGATTCTTGTAGTTATAATGCAATATTTTGTATGCTCTGCTAATCATTCCTTTTTTTAACAGCAGCGTCTGTTCAAGATTCTACAAAAAAAATCTACCAGTGTTGATCTTTCGCTTAGGATCTCTCCCTATTTCTTTCTAGTTGCCTATACTCTGATATGAATCCTTGACAGGGAAGGCATTCTCTATCCTACAGTTCAAATAAATTCTTGGCCTATTCAGATTTTATTACCTTTCCATATCTAATTATTTGTTCCCAAAACTTTGGTTCTTTTACCAATTTTCTCCAATAAATTCCACCTTCCTACCCTCCTCTTGCCTATTGTCTGTATCCCTAATTGTAGTCATCCCTACTGGCAGAATCTTCTTTTTCCTTTCCGTGTTGGCTTAGTTCTTAGAATACTTTCTGCTGCTTTATGAATATAATATTCTGCATAGCTATTATTATTTTCCCTAAGATTCTGCATCCAAAATTCCAGTCTCTCCTTGTTTCTTTAGTTTCCCCTGTTTCATCTTCAACATCCCTTTCCACTTTGAATTATAGATTTCTGCTTGTGCTATGTATGGGGAGCTTTAACTGTAGCTCTGAAATACCCTTCAAATCGGGTAAACCCAAGCTGCCTCGTTCAATTGGAAGAATCAGCTTATCCCGCTTGACTCTTGCCATCTTCCCCTCCCAGATAAAGCCCTTCAGTTCTTTATTAATTGCTATCCACAACTTCTACTCTGGTTGAGAGAAATAATTCTGACCTGTGTATAAAACTGAAGGGACTAAAAACATTTTAACTGCTTGTATCCTGCTATCCATATCCATATAACAGACCTTCCAATTTCTCAGTTTTTGTATCATCTTTTTAGTCTCTTCCCATATATCCTTACCTGCCACACCAGAATCCTTTTAATCCATACCCCTAAGTACTTCATTTTATCATGTCCCCATAAATATGGATATTGCTGAACTAATTTGTGCGTGGGTACATAACTCACAACTATTGCCTTTGTTTTAGCTTTATTTGTTTTGTATCCCATCAAGATCTGAAACAGCCTCAAAATGTTCCACACCAGTGAAATGTCCTTTTCTGGTTTTATCAGGTATAAAATAATATAATCTGCAAATTGAACTAGCTTTTCTGGACTACCATACCAATTATATCCTTGAATTTCTGGATCTTTTATTTTCTTTGCCAATGGTTCTAAATATAGTGCAAATAAAGGAGAAAAAGGACACCCCTGTCCTGTCTCTTTCCTCTGCTCAAACAGAAATTATCAGAGAGAAACCCACCCACTTTAATTTTCACCTCTGATTCCTCATATATCCTACTAATTTATTTATTTTATTTTACATTTGTTGACCGGGATAGTCCGATTGGATATATGTCCATTTTCAGCAGAGGCCCGGGGAGAAAAGCTCCAGATAACACAGATAGAACATAACATATATGAATCAAATATATTTACAAAGCCCTCTAGTAGGTACTCATAATATACACAGTGTGTAATAGTATACAAAAACAACAGGTTGCAGCAAGCTATTATGAGCAAGAGATGCATACAATATTAATTTAAATAAGGCATTGAATAAGTTGTGATTAATCAGAATTAGTACACGGACAAAGCCAGCGCTCTTTAAAATACTGTTTGAGGCCTTTTTTGAAGAGACTTAAAAAAGGTTCGCGGGTAAGGTTAGATGGAAGTGAATTCCAAGTTTTACCAATGATGTTGGCAAACAGGGAATCGCCGGCTGAGTTAATGGCTTTGTGGGTTTGGACCAACAGTTTATTGGATGATCGTAGTTGCCTTGAATTATGGCTTTATGATATTTTTGAGTGCCAGAGTATTTTCAGGGTGGTACAGAATTCTGTGTGCTACTATATGCTGATTGAACAGAAGTAGGCTAGGCAGTTCTAGCCACCTGAGAAGACTGAGGTTTTGACAGTGATGTGTCCTATATGTTGAGCCTATGGCAAATCTGGCAATATGGTTGCAACAGTGAGACAGCATACTAAGTTCAGTTTTGCTCAAATTGGAGTATGGGGGAGGCATATAGAAGGGTAGAGAGAAGGTGTGAGAGGGTGATTGCAGTCCTAGCTAATGGAGTTAGAAAAAGTTTGCATCTATATAATGAGCCAAGCTTCTTATTAATGGTTTTTATAGTTTTATTGATATGCAGATCAAATTTGAGATTATTGTCCATTATTACTCCAAAAAGCTTAGTATGGTCATCTGGAGAGATAGAAGTACCTTTGTTGGATGTTATGGAGAAAGAAAATAGGGTGGATCTACTGGTTGGGGTAAAGAGGAGCAGTTTAGTTTTGTTGGGATTTAACAACAGATGGTGATTATAGAGCCAATTTTCAACTTTGTTAAATGTGTTTTGTGTTAAGGTTTGCAGGTCTAAAGGGGAGGAGGCTGTACAGATCAGGGTAGAATCACCTGCATATTGAATGCAGGTCACATCTGGGATGGCAGCATGAAGACTGTTGATGAAGATAGAAAAGAGTAGAGGACCCAGAATAGAGCCCTGAGGAACACCAACAGTGAGAGGCAGCAGGGTGGACAGTTTGCCCTGTCATAATACAGCCTGTTGTCTGCCATTCAGATAGGATAGGAACCCACTGAATAGCATGGTTATCTAGGGAGATGGATTTTAGGGAATGGATGAGTAATTTGTGGTTGACCATATCAAAGGTCTTCGACAGGTCTAGAAATAGGGCTGAAGATAGCCTGTTGTTGTTCCTGTTTTGGAATATAGTATTTGTAAAGGCAAGGAGGACAGAGGTGGTGCTGTGATGTGGCCTAAAGCCATGCTGAGAGTTGGCAAGCAGACCGTTCTGAATGAGATAGTCCATAAGCTGCTTATGAACGCACTTCTCCATTCATTTGGCTAGTGATGAGAGAAAGGCAATGGGTCTGTAGGTGGACGGTTCTGTTGAACTTCCACCTTTGTGGAGAGGGATAACATGGGATATTTTCCAGATTGAGGGGAGAACTCCATCAGTTAGTGTTATATTGATTAGGATAGAGATGGGGAATGCAATGGTGTCGGCAGCTTTTTGTAGATACTCTGCAGGAGGAAGGTCAGCAGAAAGGGTGGTTGGTTTTCGTTTTTTGATAAGGGATCAGATAAAAGTGGTAGAGACAGGTTGGAAGTTAAAGGGGGGATGAGAAGTGGGTGTGTTAGTGGTAGAGTTAGAGTGGGTGGGAGTAAGTTGGTTAGCTAAGGACTGAATAGTTTCAGTGAAAAAGTTATTAAAGGCAGAGGCAACAGTTTCTGGGGATTTATGGGTGCAGTTTGATGGGGTTGGGATAGTAGATTGTCCTGGATGAACAAGTCAGTTAATACCTGCCTAAAACTTTTGGGGATTGCTTTGGTGTTTAAATTGGAGGTTCTGGTAGTAGTTTTTTTTTGTCTAGCAAAATTATTTTTTTTGTATCATTTCTAAGTTGACGATATCTCACTTGGTCGAGGGGGACTTTAGTTGTTCACCATTTGGTCCAGGCTATATTTCTAAGTTTGATTTTTATCTTAGTTTCCTTTGTGAGCCAAAGAGCAGTATTAGATTTAGTCTTTATAATATGTGCAGGAGCATGGGAGTCAAGGATGCTCAGGAATTTATTGTTAAAGAAAGTTATGGCTTCATCTAGTGGTACATTTTTTAGGATTGACCACTTGACTGATTTAAGTTTGTTTAGGAAGTTAGTAGGATTGAAGTTTTTATTATTTCTGATTGTTTTGTATGTAGTCTTGTGGTGGGTTTCTGCCTTGTGCTTAATAATATAAGTTAGTGAATGATCACTTAGGTCATCGGGGAGAGTCTCAGCTGTATACAAGCCTGGGTGGCTATTGATAAGCACCCAATCTAAGATTCTTTCCCGGTTGGTGGGTTTACTAAATCTAGTGGGAGAGGTTATTATTTGTGTGAACCCAAACAGATTTATATGGGTGACAGGGGATTCAGCTGAGCAGGTGCATCAGTCAGTGCTAAAGTTACCAAGAACAATGGTTTCTTGGGGGTAGGTAGTGGATACCCATTGGAGGATATCTTCCAGAGTGTTTATTTTATTACCTGGGGAAATGTAGACACAGACAATATTTATACTCTTATTATTGTTAATTTGCAGTTGGGTAATGAGGATTTCTGTGTTATTAAATGGGGGCGGTTGAACTGGATCTCTATTAACACTTTAATGTATTTTTGTAAAAAAATGCTATCCCGCCTCCCTTCTTAGCTGTTCTGTCTAATCGGTGAAAGTTGTAGCCCAGGGGTAATACCGCATTATCGGCAGTAGTAGGTTTAAGCCAGGTTTCTGTAAGTCACATTATGTCTGAGGAATGAACTGCTAAGAGGGCATGCAGGTTGGGGATTTTATTATTTATACTTCAAATGTTCAAGTGAAATGTCAGGAAAGTGTTTGCAGGACAGTTAAGGGGTAGTTTAGTGATGGAGTTGGTGGTGTAGGTGCTATTGTCAACAGGTGGAGATGGGCCAGGGTTGGGATGGATGTCCCCATCTGTAATGAGGTTATACTGAAATCTGATTATGAGCTTAAGAAACTTATGAATAAGTCTTATATAGTGCTTGTCTCCTGGATTAGATTTTAAGGTTTTAATTGGGTGATGAGGTAAAGGGGATGAGGGTTTGGCTGTGTGGGGGATAGTTAGGTGAGCTAATTTGTAAGAGAAGTCTGTGGTGGTAGTTTGACATTTTGGGTAGTGATGAGCATCAGGGGAAACAGAGAAAATACTTGTGTTTTTGTTTGCATAGCAAGGGGCCTGGCCATTATAGGGCACAGTTTTCAATCTGGATTTGGCAGGAAAGGTAGGAGAAAAAGTTGGGTTGTAGAGATGGAGGGCCACTTGGTGATGTGTGAGATGCTGGTTGGGAGGAAGAAGGAGGGGGAGTAGCTTGGATAGTATACATTCAACAGTACTGGGTGTGGGTGGGAATAGGGGGCAGGTTAGAGCAGGGTTAAACCAGACACAAGATTTATACAACAATCAAGTAAAACATAAGTTTATAATGGGGATGTGAGTTATTTGCCTTACTACATTTTAATGATGGCTCACAGAGATGTGGGTATTGATATATAATCCACTGTATATTTCATCAGGGATTGCAAATGCTTCCATTGCCCTGCTCATAAACTCCCAGCTTACTCTGTCAAATGCTTTCTCTGCATCAAGACCCACCAACAATAGTGGTATTTCTTACATTTAACTTCCCTCTGGATCATCAATGTTCTGTTAATGTTGTCAAATGTTTGCCTCCTCTCCACAAAACCACATTGATCCATGTCTATCAATTTTGGCAACACATTTGCCATTATTTTAGCCATATAGACATAAACACCCTATAATCATGGTTTAGGATTGAAATGGGCCTGTATGAAGCTGGATCTGATACCATCTTTAGGTATTACAGCCACCACCACTTTCCTCCAAGATGTTGGTGCTTCTCCTCTTAAAATACTGTTAAGCAAAACCTTCCAGATCTTTATCAGTTTTTCTCTCCTAACTTCCAAACTTCTGTAAGAATACATCTATTCCTTGGGACTTTCCTGTGTATTGGTTATGCATCACCATTTTTATCTCATCTCCTCCTATCCTAGCTATTAGTAACTGAGCCTCATCTACCTCTAACCTTGGCATATTTAATTCTTCCATAAATATTTCCATTTACACCTTTTCTTGATCTCCATACTTCTCTGCTTTATACATTTTTCATAAACTTTCAGAAATATTTCTAGTACCTCTACAGAATTTCTTGTTATTTGCCTTGTTAAAGGCTTCCTGAGCTTGGCGACAGCCCTTTCTACCTTTCTCCCTCAGTCATTTTGTTAAAGGTTTTTTGTGCTCTGGTATTACTATCAACAGTTGCTTAACACCATGTTTCTAAACACATGCACATTGTAACAAAGGAGATACTGCCAGCCCAGCTACCTGAAATTTTGTAAATATTTATATGTCATTTGTGAATATCAACATGATGCATATGCTTGTGTTACAACTGTATTAGAACTGTATAATATGTGTATATCAAACTGCTGGTACAGAAGAGATATTCTGTAAAGTAGTAGGGAACATGTGGAGGAGACCCTGGAGAGATGTAGATATGCTCTAGACAGAAGAGAAATGAAGGTCAGCAGGACTAAGACAGAATATATGTGTGTGAATGAGAGGGAGGATAGAGGAATGGTGAGGATGAAAGGAGTAGAGGTGGCAAAGGTGGATGAGTTTAAATACTTGGGGTCAATAGTTCAGAGTAATGGTGAGTGTGGAAGAGAGGTGAAGAAGAGAGTACAGGCAGGATAAAGTGGGTAGAGAAGAGTGTCAGGAGTGATTTGTGACAGACGAGTACCTGTAAGAGTGAAATGGAAGGTCTACAAGACGGTAGTGAGACCAGCTATGTTATATGGGTTGGAGACAGTGGCATTGACAAAAAGGCAGGAGTTTGAGCTGGATGTGGCAGAGTTAAAGATGTTAAGATTTGCACTGGGTGTGACAAGGGTGGGCAGGATTAGGAATAAGTATATTAGAGGGTCAGCCCAAGTTGGAAGGTTTGGAGACAAAGCCAGAGAGGCAAGATTACATTGGTTTGGACATGTGCTGAGGAGGGATGCTGAGTATACTGGGAAAAAGATGCTAAGGATGAAGCTACCAGGTAACAGGAAAAGAGGAAGGCCTAAGATAAGGTTTATGGATGTGGTGAGAGAGGACATGCAGGTGGTTGGTATGACAGAGCAAGATGCAGAGGACAGGAAGAAATGGAAACAGGTGATCCACTGTGGCGATCCCTAACGGGAACAGCTGAAAGAAGATGATGATGACTGAGCTAAAATGTAATCACAGCATGCCCTATTGGAATAGAGCAAGAATGTATCTGTACTATTCTGACTGTTTTATGTATATATTTTAACAATGAAAACTGAAACACAAGAAGTTCACTTCAGAAGAATAGCTGAAATTTAAATTACTTTATGACCATGTAATAAAAGGATGTTACCTTTCAGTTTCAGTTACAGGAGACATAATGTCTGTAATAAAGAAGTGTTTGTATTTTCATTAAATGTGGAGAAATGTAAATTACTTTATGACTTCCACCACTTCCCAAAAGATCTGAGGTCTACGTATTTTCACACATAGATGCTAAATGCTACCAGCTGTATCAATGGTTGTTTTTGAGCCTGGGAACTAAAGTCAGGTGACAAGAAATTATGTAATTTTGCAGGTATCGCAGTAGTAATATTTTGGATATTAATTTGGGAAGTCTCTGAGAGAGAGAGGCCTGACAAAAATATCCACTCACATCTGTCTGCTTGCTCTGTAAGTACGTAAGTCTAGGGAACAGGATCATTATTTTAAATATAGTCATAAATATAGCAAAGCTTAATTCAGTTGTTTTTCTTTATTTATTTGAGACTGTCCTGCAATGTTGTTTTAAATATTTCTTATGATTTTGAACTCTGATGTAACTGTGATCATATACTGAGTAGCTTCTTGTTCTTTTAGTATTTACTATTAAATATATTTAAACCTTTCATTGTTGTTAATATTTGTGAGACAGGTTTTAAGTTCTGAGAGTACTTGCATATTTATTTGGTGACACAGGTGTAGGGCACTCCTAAGAGTCTTGCTCTAGGTCAAACTACCATTTGTATTGATAATAACATTACACAATAAGATTGGGCACCCTTTGTTAAGGGACTTAAAGTAGCTGATAAGGATGTGGCTGGTGGCAGTGATAACTACCTTACAGTCTGGGCAAAAGGGGGCATAGCTATTAAACCTGTGCCAGCCTTTCCCAGGTGTGTGTGTGTGTGTGTGTGTGTGTGTGTGTGTGTGTGTGTGTGTGTGTGTGTGTGTGTATAAATCAAATATCAAAGTGTGTGTGTGTGTGTGTGTGTGTGTGTGTGTGTGTGTGTGTGTGTGTGTGTGTGTGTGTGTGTGTGTGTGTGTGTGTGTGTGTGTGAGCTACTTGGGCAAGGACACAAAGCACTGGCTGGATACAGAGGGTGCTGGAGGTCTTGGCTTGGCCACTCAGCTGACATCTCATCTCTATAGCTGTGCAACTGGGAAGTCTTACTAGGGATCTGGAGAAAGCTGGAAAAAACAGACCCAGACTGACTAAGGTCTCTGTGTGCTCTTAAGAGAAATTGCACTTGATGCAGAGAGGTGCATCTGGAAATAATATGTGTGTACTTGTCATCTTCTCAATGTATTTCCCCATCTGGTGGTAGTGGTGAGGACTGAGGCTCCTTGATTACTCGGCCAGTGGTGGGGCATCACACATATTATCAAGGTAATCCTTTACTTTCTGCTTAGCAGTGTCCAATTGCTCATCTTCTTATTCTGTGAGATTCCCCCTATTTTACAATACTTTACCATTTGTTAGTTCCTCTAATAATACTTACTTCGTAACCATATCTTTCTTTTATTTTCACCCTATTTTTAAATTCCACTTTAATTTTATCCCACTCCCTAGCTATATTTTCAGAAGAAAATCTGGTCTTCTCTAATAACTCCCGAATAATTTCCACAACCCATTCCCTAAATTTTCTTCTATTCTTTTTGATAGCTAAGGTGGATGTAAAAAGATCTCACATCACTTAACACTAAAGGAGGTGGATGAGGCCTAGTTTAACATCTCATCTAAAGGTCAGCACACTCAGGAATGTAGCACCCCCCCCCCATATACTGTAGTGTCAGCAATCTACCTACATTGTATTGTAGTAAAACTCACAGCCTACTGCACCAAACATGAGTATGCTACCTGTTGCATTACTAACACTGCTTTTAAATTTTATAGCACAAACACTGATGACCATTTGTTAATCAAAACAGCTGCACATTGAAAAGAGACTTAATACAAGCAACAGAAACATTCTCTTCCCTTGAACCTCAGATTCACTGAAAATGCATTGAAACTCACATTCACTAAAAATGCGCTGAAGCTCTCATTCATTGAAAATGCATTGAAACTCGCATTCAATGAAAATGTACCTGGCCAGTGTCAGATTAAGGGTACCTTGGTCCCTTAGGTGATTACAAATCATAGGCCCTTTGCATACATTTTAGGGATCGTGCATAAATACGTGTTCTTTGATTCATCTTCCTGATTTAATGCACTTCTTGTTAAATACAGCAACAACTGTTAGCAAACATTTTAAATGTGTAGTTTTGAACACTTATTTCCATTAAGCAATGAAACAAAATGTACGGACCAATAAATGACCATTTTAGAATATTTCCTCCAACTCTAATGACTAACAATAATCCTCAGTCATTTACCAAAGCATCTTGTAGTTAGTGTAGATGATTAAGGCTCTTGTTTGAACCTGAGAAAGTCAATTAACAAAACTGCCCTCTCTAGCTAGCATATTTCACACACACACACACACACACACACACACACACACACACACACACACACACACACACACACACAGAAAATCAATAAAGGCTTCTCCAAAAGTTCGTACCAAAAATCTTGCCTGTTGCTATACGTGTCATAAATTCATAGGCTCATACTAGACTAATGATCACCAGGGTCTTTGCAAGCATAGCCATGCAACCCAACCCAGTTTCTTCCCAGATGTCCTTGGACTCCTACATAAGGGAGTATGTTAGTAAAGAGATAGCTAAGGGTTATGTGGGAGGATATGTTAGTTGAGAATTAATTTACTTACTGTCAACCTCTGTCCATCAGAGACATGGGTGCACACCAGGGGATAATTTGCAATTTCTCATCCAAAGATCAAGGTTTCTTTTGACTGGGGTCAGAAATGAACTCTACTTCATGTAGATGGGGAGCTTATTCCATAGCTCAGGGATTCTTTGAGGCAAATATTAGTCCCTCCAGAAGGTTCTATTTATGTTGCAGACAAAGTTCAGGTCTTTGGATATAGTGTTTCTGGTGCTGTTTGTCTTGTGGATCTGAGGATGCCTTATACGCTAGGCACAGAACACCTCTCAGTAACCTGTACGAGACTGACTACTGAGATAGGACCTTAACGCAATCTCTGTAGGTCAGGGTATTCATACCCTGGATTCTCTAAGAGAGAAACCTTTGAGGGCATTCCACTGTTACAAATGCCTGATTATGTACATGCCAAATGGGGCACTGTACTCAATAATGGGTATGGTTAGGGCTGAGTAGAGTGGTATTATTTCTTCCTTGCACATAGAAGCCATATCCTTGCTTATGAGTCGGAAGACATTGAATGATTTTCTTACTATCTTGGCTACATGTTGGTCAAACACCAGAATTCTGTCTACATATGTTCCCAGATCCCTAACTATTAGGTCAACTTTTAGGAGTGTTTCATCAATGAAGTAATTAGCCTAGGTGGATGATTTCCCAAAGAGCACTATAATGCATTTCTTTGACTGAGTTTTACTCCATGGCTTTCATACCAGTCATTTGTTTGTAATAGACCCGTTTTGTAAGATGTTGATGTAATGGGGGAATCTATGATAGCTCCCAATGTATAGTCATCTGCAAACTTTGGTGAGTCAGAAGCCTTTGACATTAGCCTTGATTTCTGAGAAGTTGATGCTAAACAGGAGTGGGCCCAACACAGAACCCTGGGATACCCCACTACAGACCAATTTTTTGGTGGAGATGGTCTCACCGATTCTGACTTTATGGGTCCTATCTGTGAGCCAGTCGTCAATCCAGTGAGTTATGTAGGGATTTATGCATTGTACTGAGAGCTTTCAGCAATACCTGACTGGGATATTGTACTTAATGCTTTGGCCAGATCAAGGTTGGTGGCATGCACTGTATCTTTCTGATCCATATCCAAAGAAGTTACCAGGTTAAGTAGGCAAGACCTTACCTAAAAGCCAAAATGGGAAGGGTCCAGTGTCTGTGGTTTGCCAATGTCCTCACTGATCATGTCCATGACAATTTGTTCCATGGCTTTGCATATTAGACTTCTCAGATTAATGGGTCTGTAGTTCTTGGGGTCAGTTGATGGTCAAACCTTATGAAGAAGGTGACTGCTGTGACCCTCCATTCACCTGGCATGTAACCTGTTTTGAAGCAATAGTTAAGAGTGCCTCAAGTGGTCCTGATAGGTCATGTTTTAGACTATTTACGAAGCAAATCGGGATACTGCCAGGGCCCACTGAAACAGTGTTCTTGGTCTTAGCAAGCGTCTGCAGGACCTGCTCCCTGTTAATAATTCAGAAGGGATAAGTTAGAAGGGATTTCATAGGGGGTAGTGGGATAGTGAGGGTGAAATTAAAGCTAAATTTATCAGCCAGTAGATCTGCTATGTCACCTTGGTCAGTGAAGGTTGTGCCATCTGGCTTCATAACTCTGCAAGTTAAAAATCGGCTTTCCGAAGCTGCTATCTATATTGCAGGTCCAGTTTTGGAAATCAAATATTGTGCATTGTTGTGTGTGCATACATTTGGTTTCTCTCATTGGCTGGGTTGGAAAATCCTAAAGCAGTAAAATGTATGCAAACGAAACACACTGAGAGAGTAGGGAAAAGCTAAGAAAACTTTGCTCAATTAAATTAATGCTTACTTTTTCAATTAAATTAATGTTGTGGCCTCCTGCCTGTCCCCCCATCCAGCTAGGTCACCTACTGCCACCCCCTCCCCTGCACAAGAATCATGGACAAAGTCAAAAATAAACAGAGGACAAGGGCCCAAAATCTGGGTCAGATTTTAAACATTGCTCTTATATTCTTAAAAAGCTTCTAGAAAAGCATGATTTACATTTTCTGAAGGATATGAAGGTTGAAACTCCAACCCTTGTCATTATTTGTTACTGCATTCCCCAAAAGTTTGCTAGTAAAACAAATTTCATGAGGACCTCACCAGAAATATAAGCCAAAAATCAGGGATATTCTGCAAATAAAGAACTGTTGAGTGGTAGGCACACAGCCTCCGCTCCCAACAAAATACTCTTGCACCTTTCAACCTTTTGGCACAAGAATATGGGGCACAGCCAAAAGATAATGCAGGATAAAGAACCCAAATCAGGTCAGGGACAGATTTTAAATATTGCTGTTACATACTGAGAAAGCTGCTAGAATAATACAGGATTTGCATTAGCATGCCATTTCTGAAGGATATGAAGTCTTAAATTCAAAATCTGTCATTACCTACTGACTGCAATCCCAAACAGTTTGCTGAAAAAACAGAGGGACCAACCATAAATATAAACAAAGATCATGGACATTCTGCAAAATAAAGGATAGGAAGTGAAACGTATGCACACAAACAGCCTCCACCCACAGCAAAAATTACTTTCTTAGCCCTTTTAGCACAGGAATCTTGGACAAAGCTAAAGATGGACAAGAGCCCAAAATTACGGAAACTTTTAAATATGCTTTTATATACTGATAAAGCTGTCAGAACAATACATACGCACTATTATGAAATAATAAACTCTATTATCCGTCATTATTTATGCCTACAGTCCCCGATGATTGTTAGAAAACCATACATTTTATGAGGAACACATGAAAAATATGAGGCAAAATTAGAAAGGGACAGTTGAGGGGGATGCTGCAGTCTGACCCTTAATCACCAATTATATGAGGCTCAAAACAAAACACGAGGGAAAATCAAGGACATCAGCAAAGCTGTCCACTCAGAGTAAGAATTATGAAATGAGGTTACAGCTTGGCTTGCTCCCCTGCAAAAAAAGCATGCTTTTGTGCAATATATGATGTGAGGTATAAGTCTGTGGCTTTGAAAATGTGTTACAAAGCGTAGTGCACTCAAGTTGCTATTTTTTCCATGGCAGTTGTGCTTTGAGAAATATAGCCCCCAAGGACGCATTGCGGATCCCAAAAATGCATTGCTGATTTGCAGAAATACAAGTAAAAAAGAAGAAAGATTGCACAGCTATAGTGCTGATTCTATGACAGTTTCAAAAATAAAATAAAAGACATTTTGGAAGTAATTGTCAACATAGGTCTCAACCTTTTAAGAGGCCAATGTGGAACACAGACCCTAACAATATGTGACAAATGGTCAAAATGTGGAACACCCTATTTTCGCACTGTGTGAAATGTGCCATTGCCATGGAGCATGGTAGAACATCTGTAAAATTCAATAAGACACTTCTCAGATCCAAAACATTTATTTTATAATCTGCTATTCTAGCCTGCCAATATATCACTGAACAGCCTAGCTCAAATTCCCAGTTCCTATCATGCTGGGCAACTGGACACACACCATTAGGGTTTATGGCCAGCATACACTGGCCAATATGGGCACATACACCCCATCCACTGTTAGCATGAGTCCCTGGTGTAAGTTAGAGTAGGCCAGGTCCTCAATCCACTTATCACTGGCACATACCCATGTCCATTTGGTGACAGTCAACATGTTCAAATCACTCAGAGACACATTTTACACCATCAAGTGGCTAGCTCTGCCACTGCCCTCTGTCTGTGATCCGGGTTCTCCTACTGCGCACCACAGTAGATGCCAAAGCAGTTGGTCTATACAACTCTTCCCCTTATAGGGCACCATATTGAATCTATTTCCTTTCTAATGCAAAAGCTGAAGGTCTAAGCACTGATGACAACAGAATTTGACTGCAGGAGGGGATAACAAGGTAAGAAGCAGTTGGTGGTGGGTGCAGCAGGAATCAAGAAGGTCAGGTAAGTGAGGAGACAGGATATGAATTAGGCAATGAAGGAAATGGGGACATGTCAAGGTAGCCTGGGAAAGTTCTGAGTTGAGCACACATTATGTGCTAAGTCCTAAAGGTTAACGAAGACCAAATTCTTCAGGCACGTCTATCCTTATGTCAAGCACCTAACTTTCATTCATAAATGATGTTTTTGCTACCTCTGTATAGTAAACTGCAGGGTACAGCCTCACTAGACTTTTGCAAAAATTCAATGTTAAATGTGTTTTAAGCAAATTAGTAATTAGTGGCTTTACAGTGAAACATAGAAACATTGCAATGTGTTTTAAACAGCTATACCAAAACAGAAGATTAACCATTCCCTTGTTCCAAAAAGGGTACATAGAAACATTGCAACGTGTTTTAAACAGCTATACCAAAACAGAAGATTAACCATTCCCCTGTTCCAAAAAGGGTCACAGTAGTATTGTGAACCTGCACATTGCAAAAATAAATGGATGGTGAAAAATAAGCTGATTAATAAACGGTACAGGAGACTAAGTAACACATTTTAATAAACCACCAAAAACAATACTATAAAAGCCACGAGTTTTTGGACTTGTAAGCAAAACCTTTTAAGAACTCAACAATCAGAATGGGTGCCAACAAAGCAGACCTCTATTAACAGGTAGAGAATGCAAAACAGGTTATCTGGTCATACCTCAAGAATTTTCTCCAGGTCTTCAGGGGAAAGGCAGGAGTACTGTTCCAGGATTTTTACTTTTTTATTCTTGTATTCTGTCACAGCATTCTGAAAATTTGGCTCTTCTAGCACGTGAAATATTGCAGCGCCAATAGACAAGTAAAAAATTATAGCAGATGTTAAGACAAGTCCACTGTCCACCATCATAAGCTCGAACACTAAACAAATTGCAACGTGTTTTTTAAGTTCCTTAACTAATCTTCACATACACTCTCCTCCTGTCTTTAGAGTTGTACTTCCAAAACTTAGCTCAAGTTGCTTGAATTTCATGCTTGCTCTGCAAAGCAAAGCAGCGCATGCACCTGAAACAGAATTACTTGATTTTCTGCCAAAAACTTTGAAAAATTGGGTGACTAGTGTTCAGAATCACTGTTTTTATGAGTAGAGAGGGATATGTTTTACTTTGAATCGCGAATAACGTTGTAAAGGATTGCTTTTCAAAATGGTGTTATCCCCCCAAAAAAACTTCGCTATGATTTTTTTGCTCCTACTTTTGAAGCAAGTGGCCGAATATGTTCTCTTAGGTTGGTATGGCCAAGAGCTTAGTTAGTGAGGAGTTGAGAAACTAAAGGGGTGGAGGTAGGAGATCTGCCCCAATAGAGGGAGGGAAGAATAAATAAATCAAGCTGGTATCAAATTTGCCTTGTTTGATAATTAATTGGTTAGATGATGTGATCCTGGAATGACTACTGGTTATTGCTTTATTTTTGTTCCTGTAAAAAGAAAATAAAGTTTTGGTCTCACTTATGGTATGTAAAGGTTGTCACTGCACCTGTCTAATTTTCTCATGGCTGTCATATTTCAGAAGCTGGAGGAACAAAATCTGGAACTGGAGCTGTTCAGTTATGAAAAAGCTACTTAAACGAGTCACTGTCTTCTTTTCTACTTTCAAGACGCGTCCCGCACTTCAAAATTACTACCTAGGTTGGTAAGTCATGCCCACACTGTGACGTCTGTGATTGTCTCCTCCCCATCAACTTTTCATTAAACTCAGCAAGCCTGCCTGTCCCTATCCAATTATGCAAAATTCAGATAGACGCAGTTTAGATGTAACTTACTAACTTGACAAAAATTGCAAAGCAGAACCACAGCTGCAAAATGCAGAACAAGGGAACAGGGGGCTTAACTGATCCCAAATGCGGAGCATTCTGCACAATCCGGAGCACTTGGCTACTTAGATTGTCAATCCAAGAAGCAGGATTTGAATACTGTACTTAAAGTTGTCTTGTCATCTCAGATGAAATAATGCATCTTCTGAAATGAGATACTGCAACCATCAGCAATATCACAGAAAGAATAATTGTGTAAAATCTTACCACAACCACAGATGTCCTTCTCTTCCATGTTGCACTATTCATAACCTTTGGGTTATTCTCTGCTAAGCAACCCGAATGTCCAGCCAGTATACAAAAGCTTTAGTCATTGCAATGTACGTGGGATATCTGATGTTGGCCGTAGGGTGCGTGGGCCGTAAAAGTGGTGTCTGCACATACCTTCCTCAGAACTGAACACCCCAGTCAGTTCCTAGTTCCAGGATAGCTGTACAAGTCCTGTATCATCCAGCAAAGTTTTTTTTTAATTAGGGGGTAGGAGGGTGGGATAGAATACTGCAATGTGGAGGAAAAGGGCATCTATGGCTATGGTAAGATTTTACACAACTATTATATGTACTTCTATTCTCACGTTGCAGTATTCATAACCATTGTGTGAGTGTCATAACTCAAAGAGAAAAAGAGGAGGGTGGTTTGGAGCTGCTTTCCAGGAATCCATGCAGGATAACCCCAGCAAAACCTGCTCTAGATCTGGAAATGTGGTACAGTTTGTAATGTTTGGTGAAGGTATGGACAGATATCCAGGTAGCTGCCTCTGCCTCTAGAACAGAAGCAGTATTCAGCCCTTTGAAGAAGGCTCCAATGGAATGGGCTTTAATTTTTCAGTCCAGGTGTTTGTCTTAGTAGGTGTAACAAAGGAGATGGCCTTGGAAATCCAGGCAGAAATAGTCTGCTTTGTCACCACTTTCCCCAGAGCTCTGGGGTGAAAGGAGACAAACACGTACTCTGATCTCCTAAGGGACTTGGTCTTGGCTAGGTAGAATCCTAATCATCTGTGAACATCAAGGGAATGCAGGACTCTTTCACTGTCATTCTGGGGATGTGGAAAAAGGTGTGGAGGTATATACATTGGTTAAGGGACACCTCATTGACCACCTTAGGCATGAAGAATGGGTTAGTCCTTAGGGTCATTCTATCCTTGTGGAAGATTAAAAAGGTGGGGTGACCATGAGGGCCTGGATCTCTAATACTCTCCTGGCTGATGTCAGGGCCACCAAAAGCACAGTTTTCCAAGTGCAATATTTTAGAGAAGCTGTAGCTGCTAGCTCACAAGGAGCAATGGTGAGCTTCTCTAACACTTAGTTCAGGTCCCATTGCAGTTGAATTGGCCTCCTGGGGGGCCTGAGATGCAGTACTCTCTTCAGGAATAACTTCACTGGAAGTCTGTAGGCAAGTAGAGGGTCAAGAGACAGACAAGCAGAAATAGTAGCCAGGTGCACCTTAACAGAAGAATATGCCAGCCCTGCCTGCAACAATTCACACAGATTGGACAGCACTAAGATGACCTCTACTTGAAATGGGTCCAGCTGCCTTTTAAGACACCAAATAGAGAATCTTTTCCACTTGGACAACTAGGATCTCCTAGTATTAGGTTTTCTGGCCTCCTGGAGGACACTAAGCACATCCTGAGTGTAAAGATGTCTGAAAGGGATGAAAACTCTATCATTCACAGGGTCAGGCTGAGAGATTCCAAGTGGATTAAGGATCTTGTCCTGTGTAACAGAAGGTCCACTCTGTGAGGTAACTTGTGATGATTGCCCCTGGTTAAATGCAGAAGGAGGGGGAACCAGTGCTGTCTTGGCCAAAGGGATTCACTAACAAGATTCTTATTTTACCCTGCTGAATTTTCAACAGGACTTTTTATAAGAGTGGGAAGGGAGGAATGCATAGTGAAACTTCCCCTTCCATGAGACAGAAAAGGCATCCATTGCCCTCGCTAGGGGCTGGGTGCCCTTGTACAGAACTGTTGAAGTTGTCTGTTCAGAGGGGAGGCAAACAGATCTATTTGTGGCATACCCCACCTGTGAACTACATCCAGAAACACATCCCTGTGTAACATCCATTCATGGGATTGTCACATGGACCTACTCAAGGTGTCTGCCTAAGTGTTCTGAGCTGAAGGAATGCAGACTGCCTGCAGGGTGATTCCATGTTAGACTGCCAATTCCTAGGCCTGGAGTTCAAGTCTGCATAGCAAGTAAGATTTTGCCCCCCCTCCCCCGTTTGTTCACATACCACATAACGGTACTGTTGTCTGTGAACAACTTCAGGAGCCCTTGCTTCAGAATGTGTTGGAAGGCCCTCAGTGCAAGGATGATGGCCCTCATCTCTCTGATGTTAATGTGTTCCCTGTTGAAGGGGCCTGATCATGTGCCTTGCACCTTCAAGCTGCCCATAGCAGCTCCCCAACCCAGGTCTGAAGCATTTGTGTACATATCCTGGCCTGGAGTGAGGGGTTGTAAGGGAAGTCCTGGGTTGAGAGAGACTTGATCCAGCTGCCAAAGGATTTCCTTCCTTAGGCATGGTAGGAAGGCAATGGTGTGGTCCAAGGAGTGGTAGTTTAGGGTCCATGTGGACCTCAGGTACCAATGAAGTTTCTTCATGTGAAGTCTTGCCTGTGGCAACATGGTTATAGTAGAGGTTATATGTCCTAGGAGTCTGAAATATACTCTTGCTGTCATTGCAGTGGCATCGAGGATAGACAGCAGGTATTTTTTCGGGCTTTCCACCTTTTGGGGTGGGAGGAATGCCCTCATGACATCTGTACTAATTCTGCAGTCCAAAAAAACTTGGTCCTGGGAGAGATTTAGGTTGGACTTGGGGAATTGATGTTGAAATCCAGAGACTGCAGAACAGAAATGACTGTTTCGGGATGGCTGTGTATGGAGCTGAAGCAATCTGCCTAGATCAGGAGGTCATCTAGGTATGGAAAAATTTGTATCCCTTGGATCCTGAACTATCACTGGAGCCAGAGACTTGGTGAATACTGTTGGAGCAGTAAATAGTCCAAAGGGTAAAGCAGAGAATTGAAAATGTGAGGAACCTACACAGAAGCATAAATACTTCCTGTATTTAGGCCTTTTGGGGATATGCAGCTATGTATCTTTGATGTCCAAGGTAGCCAGAAATGCCTGAGGCATTAGCAGGGGGAACAGAGTTTGGAGTGTAAGCATGTGGAAAGTGGATACTTGTAGAAAGAGGTTGAGGTGGCAGAGCTCCAGGATGGGTCTCCACGGGCGGTCTTTCTTTGGGACTAGGAAAAGTCTGTAGTAAAAGCCCTTTCCCTTTTCTGACAGAGGGACAGGTTGAATAGTCCCTTGAGACAGGAGGCTGTCCAAGACAGTTTTGAATAGGGGTAGCTGGTACTTTGGTGGCTGTGGGATGCCTCTTAAGGAAGGAAGAATGATCCCAGTCATGAAGTAACCCTTTTCTATGGGAGGAATAGAAGCAGAATGTTTTCTGATGAATTGTGTCTTAGTGGGATAATTTCTATGAAAGTTAGGAATTGGAAACACAAACAAGTGCTTGAAATCCTGCAATTCTTTCCCCTTTTGTTGAAGGGTTTTGAAAATCTCTGCCACCTGGGCCTAAAATAGGGCAGAATTGTCCAGGGGTGCATCTAGAAGTTTAGCCCTGATATTGTCAGGTAGGTGATGGAGTCTCAGCCAACAGTACCTCCTAAGCACTGAGGCAGAAGTTGCAAATCTGGCTGAGGCTTCTGCAGCATCATAATTACATCTGATCATGTGTCTTGTTACTTCTGAGGACAAGGAGATCAGGTTAGATATTTACGACTAAGTAGGTAAGTCTGGCAGATCAGCCAAAAGTTTTGAAACCTGTGTCAAAAGGGCCAGGGCATACTTAGACATGTGAGTCTGGTAGTTAACAGACCTAAGGGTCAAAGTGGCAGAGGTGTATACCTTTTTGCCAATGCATTCCATAGTCTTACTGTCCTTATTAGTTGGAAGGACATCGGTACAGGGTAGTAGCCTGGAGGTCTTGTCTGCAGAGACTGAAATAGTATCAGGGTATGCAACAGGGCATTTTATCAAAAATATTACCTTTTCTAGGACAATATAAAACCTGTCAGGCTTTCTAGGGGCCAGGGGTTGGGTTTCAGGATTTTTAGAGACTGCATTGAAGGTGTCTAAGAAGGCTGGTAAGACTGGTGGAATGGCAGAAGTTGAAGAGGTATGCATTTGTAAGAGATCATAGTACTTCTTTTGGATTTCAGTCATTTCAGTGGAATCCCATTTAAAAAAACTCTCTTATCTGAGATGTGGTTTCTCCAAAGGTGAGAGCTTCTGCAGGGGAGTCTGACTCAGTAGAGTCCTCCTCTGGGGAGGCATACCCAAGAGGGTAAGGCATTTGAGAAACATAAAAAAGGGAGTCGTCTGAAGAGGAATCTGAAGTGTATTTAGCTTTAATTGGAAGAGGGTCTTCAGTCTGAGGCCTAGGGCTGAAAACAGGAGGGACAGCCAGAGGAGAAGCAGTAACTGAAGGCGTAAGGGTTGTAAAGGCATTAAATAAACTCTGGGAGAAAGCTTACCAATCAGGCAGGCTTTCAGGTGGTGGAGAGACATGTTTCGTTTTTTTGTTTTCTTTTTAAGGAAGAGACAGGCCTAGGTTCAGATGGTTCTACAAAGGTAGAAGGGCTGGTCTGGACATCCACAGTGAGCTGAGGTTCCTCCTTGTCATCGGCACCTGACATCTGCATAACCTCCATGGACATGCTTTTAGCCCTTGATTCTGTGGCCTCCAGGACAGTACCCACTATACCAGAGTCAGCTGGTTGCATACATTCCTCCATGCATATGTCGGCCACAGGGGGAACGTTGGGTAGAGGAGGTGCAGCAATATGCTCAGGCCTCAAAACTTTGGCCTTCTTTTTCGGTAACTCGATGGTCTGACCAGACAGTCCTTCCATCGCCAGAGCCAGATGTTTGCTTTTACTGCCAATATTTTGTCTGGTTGCCTGCCAGGTGGAGGAAAAAAACTTACCTCATGCTCTAACAGCTACATTCTCAATCAAAGTTGCTCTCTCTCTCTCTCTCTCTCTGTTTAAAATTCTGCACCAGCAAGATACAGAATTCTGCAAATTGATTAGCTAAGTGTACTGCCTCCTAAAGCTCAGTGTACTTAATCAATAGCCACGCCACCCAACATCGGAAGTCTATCTGTTTCCTGAAGAAGCTCTGTGGGCTATTTTAATAATTTATGTTACTTTTAAGTAAAGAAACACAGCTTGTTTGAGTAAGTAACCAAAATTAAATAGAAAAATGCCCCTCAGTATTACGGTAACCCTCTCCTTCTTTTGCCATGGGCCTCCCTGGAGCTGTTGACCTAGGCATTGCCCCATTATAATCCACTACTGAATATGATTTATAGCAGCACAAAATAACTGAGGTTTTATATGAGCCCCATTTCAGACTAAAATAAAAGGGGCTAAAATTGAAAATGTCTAAAAAGAACATTACCAATAAAAGAATACAAATGAATATCATTATCACTGTGACGTCCCCATGCTGTGCCAGAAATCAAAGAATCTGAACCCCCACCACTGACACTGGAGAGGGACTTTCACTTGGAATACAAATGGATACATTCTATTTCCAGATGCAGACCTGTCAGCATCATGTACAATTTCCCTTAAGAGCACATAGGGGACACAGTCAGCCCATGGTCTGGATTTCTCTATCTGTCTCCCTCCAGGTCCCCAGTAAGACTCCCCACTGGTACAGCTGTAGGGTGCCTGTCTGTGAAAACAGTGCTTCGTGTCCCTGCCCCAAGTAGATGACACACACACTCTTTGTTATTTAATTTTCACTCATATACACACACACACACACACACACACACACACACACACACACACACACACACACACACACACACACACACACACACACACACACACCTTGGAAAGGCTGGCACAGATTACCCTCTCTACCAACTTTGCCCAGACTATAAGGTAGATTCACTGCCACCAGTCAGCTGCTATAAGGCTCTTACAATGATACCAAATTATACTGAGTGAAATCAATATTAATACAAATAGTAATGCTGACCAAACAGCAAGGCTTCCAGGAGTAGCCAGAGTTAACAAATAAATATACACAATTACTCTCAAAACTTAAATATTTTCTAAAAAGGACCAGCCACAATTAAAAGTTTAAATATATTTAATAATAAATAAAAGAACAAGAAAATACTACATATATATTTAAAATAAACAGTAGAGTTCCTGTCACAGGGAATATAAAAAAAAATGACACCGATGGAAAGTTTCACGCATTTACAGAAAAACAGTGCTTCTACTCTCACTATATTTTCCTGACTAATCTAAAGAGAATTACAGGTCCCTAGTTAAGTTACTTACTGAACAGAGCAAAACAAGATAATTTGTGGGTGAGTGGTCTTTGTTGTCAGATCTAAGACAGAATGTAGAATGCTGCTGAGACTTCGGTCTCCTCTAATATTAAAACATTATTTCTGTACAGAATGACATCACATACATCTGGTCATCTGACTCTGTTACCAGCACTATCCCCCATCATTAGAAGGTATCAAGGTTTAGCACCTCTGTGCTACAATATACATAGAGCTTTGCTCAGATGTGGTGGAGCTGCCGGAATTCATAAAACCATAAAACCATGTCACTCTTCCTACAGGAGTTGCCACCTATTCTCTAGCACATACATTGCATCTCTGGCTCCCTTCAAAACGGTGGGATAACATCTTTATAGCTTAACCCATAAAGTAATTTAATTTCAAGAATATTTTGCAAATTCAGGTGGATTAAGGGCTAGCTCTTCACTTCCAATATATGCTGTTGCAATGTATACATTTAAGCAGTTACAATAATGCATATATTTTCAGCACAAGCATCTGTCCAAATCAGTTTGATATACAAATGATGTACAATTATTTACAAAATTCCAGCTAGCTGTGCTCGCATATGCTGCAGATCCCCTACTCTATTTCTCCCTGCATGGCTGGTAATACCTTATATCATCACAATCACAAACAGCTACACAGAAGTATTTCTTTTTATACATTCTGTGAGACAACATAACAAGTGATGATCAAATCATGGTCTATAAATCCATTTGGAATAAGTTTTTTTTTTTATTGAATGCAGTTAGCCATGGCAAGTATAGCCACATGGTGGCATGAACACTGGCTATAGGTGATCGTTACTTTTGATGTGACACCCTGACTTCATATACAAAATGGGAAAAAGGGGGTTGATGTTGATGCTGTTTGTAATTAGTTAATACCTGCATTTTTTTAATCCAGAAATTCCAATAGTGACTTCTCCTTCTCAGAGGTGCAGCAAACTGAAGTCAGAATAATAAAGTAAGGAGGTATGGGATGCAGGACAGCACACCCTACTGCAAAAATAAATAAATAAATAAATGTTTTTAAAACATCTGTTTTTGTTTTTTCTTCATTTGCTCAACTACAGGTACATGCATCTTGAGCAAGTGTTTACTTGGGTTATCAAGCTCAAGCAGTTAAATTTTTGTTTCAAGGCATGTGTGCCTTGAATAATCATAATGAATTTGTCTGTTTTGGGGTTCTTTTTTTCCCTTTTTTCATGCAGTATATAAAAACAGAGGGGAACTATGGCTGATACATGGAAAGAATGGGTAGATGAAACTGTGACAGGATATCTTTCAAGAGCTACAGTCTAACTCTCTCTATATTCCAAAAGCTGAAAATATATTTCAGCATATCTTGATGTTCAAGAAAAGGGTCTGAATCCCACATTTCTTCTACACAATGAGGAGTATCATCAGCAGAAAAGTTTGCCCAAGGACCTTAGATTTCTAAAGAATCATCTTACTGAGATTATTAATGTATTCCTAAAGTAAAAGCTGGAAAAGACAATCAATTGCAACTCTGTCATCCTTAGCTGCCTGTTTAGAGGAAGGAAGAAATAGTTAAATAAGTTCTGAGGTAATTTTCTAGGATCACCAATGAGCTTTCTAGCCATGCAAGGCAGTAATCCTCTTGTTTAGATCTGCTCCATCCAAATAACCAACAATAATCAAATGTTTCTTACAATGTTTAAAGAGAAGCTACTGAATTTTATATGAAAGTAACTTTCAGATTTCTGTTAGTATTTGTACTTGTTATGGAGATTGCATCAAATCTAGATTTTCCTGCTGGGTACATTCTAGGTTATATCTGTTGATTTCATCTTCATTAAGTGTTCTGTACAAAAGCAATTTTAAAATCATCACCTTTTATCCTAACAAACTGATATCATGGAAGATCAGTGCCCATTCTGTAGAGTAAGGACAGCACCACAGAAAATATGGAAAGTATTGCTGTGGTAAAGCTACAGAACAAGTAGAAATAAAAGGTTAGTAGCTTCCGAGATCTGTGATACTGTTACTGCATTATCAAATGTTCAGTGTCAAATGTCTTTGAATGAGATTAGCCCTACAGCAAACCAATGAGAGCTGCCACCCCAGGTTCAGCTGCCCAGAAAACTGTCACATAAAAGTGTTGGAAAATATACCTATACATGAAATCCACTTTAGATGCATTGGTAAAGATCCATCAGTAAGTGACAGATTTTGGAAAATGGACTAACATGATATATCAAATCCATCAACTAAATAAAGACACTTTCTAATGTATTTTTCTGCTAACATCATTTATCCAATGCACCTTGGTACAAAAGGCAGCTTCTTATGAATTTCTTAAAATTCAGTTATAATCTCCACTGGTCATCTTTGTCTTGTCTCATTAAAATCTCTTACTAATTAGGGGATTTGCAGTTATTTTCAACATCATATGTCTTACATCCACATTACATCATTCATAACTTCCATTGCATAGCCTGAGACTTGGGAATTGCATAAGCTCTGTAGCAAACAAACTAAAGGAACTCATTAGGCAAAAAGGACATATACAGTATAATTTGGTTTACTCACAGAAAGGACCTAGCTATTTGTCAGCTGCTTCCAGCGTTTATTACAAAGCAACATCAGTGAATATCTTTGACCATCTGTATGTTTGTCTTCTATCTGTTCCAAAGGTGTCTTGCAAAGAAAAAGGGACAGGACTGCTCCCTCAAAGGCAGTGGGCTGCAAAGGCTTCACAACGATATTGCAAGGCACTATCCATTATCAGTTCAAAATGATAATGTGAAGAGCAAATATGCCAACTTATAAGACAGAAATGCAGCTATGAGTAACGCTAGATGCTTTAATTCAAATAATTTTAAAATGAAAACTATAAAGATACTGTTTTGTCATCATATTCAGAATAAACATTTCTACAAACTAAGTAGTTCTTAACATGCACATCTGAAGTGACTGTACATTATAAAATTAAGGTCTAAAATGTCATGTTGTCATTTTAACGTAAAAACAAGATTAACAACTTAGCAAGATAATATGATAGTATGGCTATCTGGTGACCTACATTAAAAAAAAAATATATATATATATATATATATATATACACACACACACACACACACACACAAAAACATATATAATATATATATATATATATATATATATATATATATACACACACACACACAAACATATATATATATATATATATATATATATATATATATATATATATATATATATATATATATACACTACACACACACACACATATACATATATATATATATATATATATATACATACACACACACACACACACACATATATATATATATAAAAGAGTAGCAAAGTAACATATATTTTGCATCTACGCAAATATCCAAAAAGGTGGCAGAAATGCTATTCACCCTATCAACATTTCTTGGCAATTAGAAATATAATCTGAGTTTGTAAATAGAATAACTGCAATTATAAAAGCTAAAAATCTTTGGGGACAAAGGCCTAAAATCAGGGACAAAATTTAAAAATTGCTTTTACAAACTTAAAAATATGAAATACTAAGTGGTTTTCTACTGGTATGTATTTTATGAAGTATATGAAGTTTGAAACTCAGATGTTTGTTATTCTTTATTGACTTTAATCCTTAATGATTTGCCAGAAAACCACAATTTTTTTTGAGGAACAGAACATGAGGCAAAACTTTGGACATTTGAAAGGTATGATGAAAGCATGCAGACTATGAGAAAGAATGGAAGAAAAGTTGTATATTTATAAAGAAATATATATATATATATATATATATATATATATATATATATATATATATATATATACACTAGAAAATAAGGAAAACCAGTTGTACAGTAATGATGACAGCATATGACATGCTGAAATCAGTAGTTTAGGAGCAAGAAAATGCCTCTACTTCCTGTATAAGAAGCCAGTGTGCTAATCCTCCTACTTGGAAGATGACCTGGTTATAAGCAGGACGAACGCATAATCAGACACCAAATCATAGTACTGAGGAAATGTAGTTTTCCAGCCTTAAGAATAGTAAACACTGTCCTTAAGGAAGACCAAACAAAAAAATAGGGAAAACCAGTTGTACAGGAATGATAACAGCATATGACTTGCTCAAACCAGTAGTCTAGGAACAAGAAAATGCCTCTAGTTCCTGTATCTATTATTTATGTGTTTTTATGTATACCCTGCAGCATTTAAAATCCTACACTTGTGTTCCCACGCGCAGTGGTGGTGTTGCGGTAGCGTTGTCGCCTCGTAGCAACACGTTGTCCCGTTCGATTCTCAGCTAGAGCGTCTTCTGTGTGGAGGCATACATGAACGGGGCGTGCCTTCGTTGAAGGTTGTGCGTCAGGGCTGGTAACCCGCATGCGTAAAATCCACTACCAATCATTAGCGGACCGGAGTTCCGCTGTGGCGACCCCTAACTGGGAAAAGCCGAAAGGCACAAACAAACTTGTGTTCCCACGCCATCTTTTCTCTTCATTCACTTTCCTGTACCTGCTCTTTTTCACTGAACTGGTGTTGTACAACTCCAAATTGTGTTATATCATCTGCAAACTATTTTTTTCTCTGGAATACTGCCTGTGTTTTGCATTTTAAAGTCTGCAGGGAATTTTAAGGTAACTGTTAGTCACTCTGTATGGGTCTCTGATGAACGAGTTATAGGAATAGAGCAGAACACTATCCCAAACAATACTGCTGTGAGGTTACCGAGCCCTCATTTTGCTGTAGTAGTGGTCTTAGTTTTATATCCTTTTGTTTTGGACCATAATCGGTTTAAAAAAAATAGCTCGTACATTTATGTGCGAATAAGACTATTTAGACAATACATTCCAGGACTCCCAGTGTTAGCACACATAGTCTTGCCTCCTATTACACCTTTTATGCTTGTGCCTAGCTCCATTACTGTTATATTGTGTCTGCTCTCACTGATGTGTGGTCACTGTTTACAGATGCTGTTTTAGCACACTTTATTGTAGTGACTGTTCCTAGTAGTTGAATAATACGTTTTTTATTCATGCCTAAGTTTGTGACCAATTTGGTAGCTATAAAACTGCTTTGTTATATGCCTAGATAAGCATGTACACATGTTAGCCATCTTAGTGTTTCATTACTTGCCATATATTACTGCTTAATAGCTCATTTATTCAGGTCTCCTAAGCGTCTACACATAATAAGCTGACAAATTGTTTTATTATTTGCCTATATTAGCTACATGTGATATATGTGCTAAGAAACTGCATAAATACCCACTATAAAGGATACTTCATGCCCTATAAATTTCTTCTAGTGAGTACACAATAGTTGCTAACCATTTTGTTGACTGCCTAGGTGTTTACATCTGTGCTATATGTTAGAGTCTAACTTCTTACCTATGTAAAACTGCATCTGAACCAGTATATCACTTACTATTGTTTATCTATTTGTACCTAGTTATTTGCCTAGGTGTCTACACTTATAAAGCTATCCATAGCCTCAAACGATTTGTTGTTCACAAAACCTTGTATGCATCTATGTCATTAGTTCCCACTGTAAGCCCACCCTGCACATAACTCCCCATCTTTGCTTTTCATTTACCCACCTCTAACCCACTTGCACCTCTTAGAGCCAGTCCCATACTATCTGTAGACCTAACTAGCTCACTAAGCCCAGTCGTTTCTCACACATAACTTGGCCCCTCTTGTATCCGCCTCTCCTCACCCACACAGTACCTCTGCCCCCCACCCACACGTACACTCATCCAACTGCCTCTTTCATCCAAATTACTCACTCTTTTACTCTATCCAAATCCTCACTCTTTTACCATATAGTAAAAAAAAACTACAATTTAGCGTTCAAACAGTACTACAGAACTCACAAAATATAATGAAGAATGCCAATGCCACAATGTGTTGAGACGCCAAAACACCCTTTATAAAACCATTGTTCACTGTAGTAGAAACTACAAATATATCCAGTGATAAAAACCACAGTTGACCAAACCAAAGTACTGAAAACCGATGGTTTAATGTGATATATAATCCAACAAGTTAAGCGCTTTCACCTGCTACATTACGGGCTTCATCAGAACAATATTCCAAATAACTGTTGCCATTTAAATAAATTTTTTGATGCCAAAAAATGTTATCATTTAAAGTGACATATCCATTAAAAAAAGACTAAAACCATCCTTGAGAATAAATGCAATACATATCAAATTCTATCAAAAATCTACATAAACATATTTAATTTATACAAATCTGTTTTATAAATAGTACTTTAGTCCTGAATTACGATATTAAAAAAGTTTATATTAAAAAATCGTATTAAAAACCACCCTAATAGAATGCATTATATTTTAGTGGCCTCAGTTATTAGTTTATATCTAAATATGGTTACAAGATGTAAATGTAAACTAACAGGCAATATTCAGCAAGGGTTTAATGGTGGTATAATCATTAAGCCCTGGCGGTGTGGAAGCATCAGTATATAATTGCCACCAAATTTCCTTGTATGATAATATACCTTTATAATCTCTCCCTTTAGGGTCTATTTGAATGGTGCCCAGTATAGCAAATTTAAAATTATGTCTTTCTCCACACTTCTTTACATGTCTATACAAGGCGTTGTTTTCATCTTTTGTCCTTATAGTGTACAAATGTGCATAAATACGCTTATTAAACTTCCTCTCTGTCTTTCCTATATAAAATCCTATATAAAATCCTGGACACACAGTACACTTAGCTAGGTATATTTTCAATTTGGAATTACAATTACCCTGTTGAAATCTGATGTTAGACCTATTCACGTTGTCTAAAATTATTCCCCCTTCCTCATTAATAGCATAACACTGATTACAATTTCCACATTTTTTAGTGTACCTGTTAGATGGGACATCGGGTATATAACCTCTTTCAAGATAGTTCTTAATATTACATATATACGGAGCATTAACAACCTTAAGCTAGATAATGCTTATCTTACTAAATGTATCAGTCTGAAAATTGTCCCTATGGGACTGAGGTTTTTTAAACATCCTATGGGAGTAGATTTATCTGATAACATTAGATCTGAATTTAATCAGTTTTTTAACCAATGTGGTCTACAATATATGCATTTGCTGATTAAATACAATGACGAGAAGTTGGCAAAATGACTGCATGATGTAGAAAAGCTAAAAAAAATGATTTTAAGTGATTTATTGTTCCCACAGTAGGAAAAATTGTATGTCAAGCAATTTAATGTGGCCGAAAACAGTATTAAGAAAGCACACAACAGAAAAAGTAAAAAGCTCCAAAGAGATACGGAGCAGTACAATAAGGGTAAGGCTTATTTATGGGGCAATGATAATAGTAATTACAACAATTTTAAGAACACTTATACAGATAAATATGAAAATGTAGAATTGGATTAAACACACAAAAGGGAGGAGAATTCACATTTTTATTACGAAGGAAAAAAGAACCAACAGCGGGATTGGAAGTGGGGAGTGAAAAATCATTATCCATACCAAAACCAAGGTTATCAAAGGCCTATAAGGCAAATGAATCCCCCAGGAAAGAGGGGAGAGATGAGTTAGTAATTTTATTGAATAATAATACAACTTTAGACACTGATCAAAACATAGTCAAAGTTGGTATTAATAATTCTTACAAAAATTTCAATATATATAACTATACTGATCTCACTCTGGACATCTCTCATTTTCAACTATTTTCTAAAGGTATGAAATATATTCCAACAATGAGTTTCAGGCTAGTAGATTGCTCAGTGAGGTCAAATTATACATTAGAAAATTGAACTTGGCCATTATGTTCAACAATACTTTTGACAATACAGAGAATCAAAGGAAGGGTATTAATGTACTGAAAAAGAAAAGTAATTACATGCCCCCCATGCATCCTATTATTTCAGTATATGATAAATCAGTTACAAAACAAATATACCAATTGCAGAATAATATCAGTGATAGAAGAACTAAATTTAACTTATCTAGTTATGAGTACAAAATTTTACAAGATTTGAAAAAGGACAAAAAAATCCGGGTTATGAAACCCGATAAGGGGAAGGCATAGTAATATATGACGGTATGGAATATGCTTCCAAAATGCATGATCTATTACATATGTCGGGTAACTATGAGATTATTTCTTTGAATGAAATCAACATAGCATATAGGAGGAAAGACATACATGTGGAATAATTTTTGATAGATAAAAGAATTACTGTAGAAACTTACAACTATTTGAAGGTTGAACATCCCCTATTAGCATCCCTTGTTGGGATTCCTAAAGTACATCAAGATGTTGACAATCCACCCTTTAGACCTATCATATCTGGTAGTAGATCCAAAACTTTTCATATGGGGGTAGCTGTTGACACTATGCTCAAACACATTTATGATAAAATTCCTCATTTAGTTAAAGATTCTTGGGATTTTTTTGAAAAAATATCCAGTTTATTTATGTAAAGAAGATATGTTATTCATCACAATAGACGTTATCGATCTTTTTTGTTGTATTCCCAAAGATGAAGGGTTAGAAGCTTTTGCGAACAGTATTAGGAAATATGCTGAATTTGATTGGGATAAAGCTTGTCTTATTCTGGATATGATGTCCATAGTTTTGGAATATAATTATATTTACTATGAAGGAGAATATTTCAGGCAAGCCAGAGGTGTAGCTATGGGAGCAGCTTGTGCCTCCATATTTGCGAACCTGGTTATGCTTGACTGGGAAGAAACCACTTTATTCGAGTGAATTTTTTAAATACATAAAATATTATTCCCGCTTTCTTAACGACATTTACATTTTATGGGACGGTAGTCCTACTATGTTAAAAAATTTTTTGGAATCTATTAATCACAGTAATGACTACTTAAAGATTACATCATCTAGTAGCCATGAAGGCATACCCTATCTAGATACTTTTGTTTCAAAAGGAGAAGGAAATTTCAAATCTCGAATATATAGATAAAACACATTTTCCAATGGTTACTTGGAATTTTCAAGTAACCATCCTAGGAAATTATTAACTAATATATACAAAGGACAACTTATATGAGCTATAAGAATGACATCATTACATTCAGAGATGTTAGAAGAAGTGTTATATATTACCTCTTTATTTAGAGACAGAGGTTATGACAAGAACATGATGACAAGTGTGAGTAAGCAAGTTATTAATGAATGGAGAAGAAAATATACCCCTTTATTAGGTTACAATTACTATAATAAAGACATTGTCGCAATTAATCAGGAGAGGCTTACAAGCACAGGAGCAAAATTTAGTAGAGCATGTGTATTGGAGTATGGCCCACATGCTGCAAAAGTAAAGAACATGATGGTCAATAACTGGAATATAATTTTAGCAGATTATGATACAGCCAATATATTAGGATCTCAATCTGTGTTTGTTAATAAAATGGGACATAATATTAAGAACTATCTTGAAAGAGGTTATATACCCAATGTCCCATCTAACAGGTACACTAAAAATGTGGAAATTGTAATCAGTGTTATGCTATTAATGAGGAAGGGGGAATAATTTTAGACAATGTGAATAGGTCTAACATCAGATTTCAACAGGGTAATTGTAATTCCAAATTGATAATATACCTAGCTAAGTGTACTGTGTGTCCAGGATTTTATAAAGGAAAGACAGAGAGGAAGTTTAATAAGCGTATTTATGCACATTTGTACAGTATAAGGATGAAGGGTGAAAACAACGCCTTATATAGGAATGTAAAGAAGTGTTGAGAAAGACATAATTTTAAATTTGCTATACTGGACACCATTCAAATAGACCCTAGAGGGGGAGATTATAATAAATTTGGTGGCAATTATACACTGATGTTTCCACACCGCCAGGGCTTAATGATTATACCACCATTAAGCCCTTGCTGAATATTGCCTGTTAGTTTACATTTACATCTTGCATCCATATTTAGCTATAAACTAATAATTGAGGCCACTAAAATAAAATGCATTGTATTACAGTGATTTTTAATACGATTTTTAATATAAACTTTTTTGACATGGTAATTCAGGATTAAAGTACTATTTATAAAATAAATTAAATATGTTTATGTAGATTTTTTATAGGATTTGATATGTATTGCATTTATTCCCAAGGTTGGCTTTAGTCTTTTTTTAATGGATATGTCACTTTAAATGGTAAAATGTTTTGGCGCCAAAAAATTTATTTAAATGGCAACAGTTATTTGGAATATTGTTCTGATGAAGCCCGTAATGTAGCAGGTGAAAGCGCTTAACTTGTTGGACTATATATCACATTAAACCATCGGTTTTCAATACTTTGGTTTGGTCAACTGTGGTTTTTGTCACTGGATATATTTGTAGTTTCTACTACAGTGAACAATGGTTTTATAAAGGGTGTTTTGGCATCTCAAGACATCGTGGCATTGGCTTTCTTCATTATATTTACCATATAGTACCTGCATTAAAGTGTAGTTACCCCATATTCTAATATCTCACCTTTTTTCCTAGGTAAATAGTACACACTGACAAGTCAACTGCATCACCTACCCACTACTCGGTTGGAACCTTCCTGGTCTACTATCCTACCTGCAGTGCTTGTACCCTTGTGTTAAAGTAAGTCCTGATACCTTCAACTTACACTGTTCAACCCAGCCTATAACTGCTACCCGCTTGTATTCTAGTTGCACATCACTATACTGCTCTTTCTACTTTTACCTATCTTTGTCACCCCCCCACCCTGTGTTTTCCTGCTCACCACCTTCCTGTTCTGCCAATAGCTCCCTGCCTGCTACTTGCCTCCTGGTCCATCTCTGTACACTTTTTTCCAGCTAAACCTACTCTCCTCCTTACCCTTACTCCCCTGAACTACCTAAACTTGCTTGTCATTTACTCTCCTACCTTTCCCCACTGTCTCTCACCTGCTTGCTAGATTGTTTCTGTTGGTGTTCACCTTTTCCCAGTGTAGCCCTGCTCCATTCGCCCATGGTATGCTTAGGCTCACTTCTCTCCCCTATCCCCTTTCCCACCCACCCCTACCCTCCTTACATTTATAAGTCATACACACTCCCTTTCCCCCTCCTACAAGCCAATCAAACTCTACTTCCTCCCCACAGCCACTCCCACATACATTAAACCACTGCCTTCCTACAAATCCAATAACAACTTCACTACCTCCTCTCTGACACCCCCACAAACACACACCCACTCTATATACACAATTCTACTCCTCAACATTTCCCTTACTACCCCTTCCTGACTCCTGAGCCTCCAATCCTCACAATGCACCACATCTACATTACCATCCAACTTCTAACCATTCTCACCTTCTCAACCTCATACCACAGTAATATCGCTCACTCACATATGCATCCTACTATCACCAGCAACTATAATTCAATCCCTACCCTCCATTCATTTGTAATTTCCCCATCTCTCTACAACATCTCCTACCTCTGCTTCCATAAACATATTATTTATCAGTACACCTCTATAACCAACAAACAAAAACATAAGCTCTACACTCTCTATTATCTACATACTTCTTCATAGGTTCATAGGTTCATAGGTAGGTACTAGGCTATCTGTCCAAAGGCATCTATAAGCCTAGCCAGAATGTGTTGGCTTTCTCCACCCCCTTAGATTAGTTCCCTGTGCCTCTGTCTAGCAGAGTCACTGAAGTGATCCCCAGGGTAAACTTTCTGTTTCCCATCCACTCGTCAAGGTTGTGTTAGTGAGGAGCTCTGCCTAATGTAGATTGGAATCTTGTTCCAGAGCATGGGAAGTCACTGGGACAGGAATCTATCCCTCCACCACATCCTATTTAATGTAGTGGTGAGGTTTAGATCCCTAGAGCATGTGGCTCGCGGGAATATGGTTTTCTTTAGGTGGAGCATGTCCATCAATTCTGGGTTGGACATGGCCTTGTATGTCAGGCAGAGATCACCTCTGAGTAGGCTGCATGCAACTGAGTACAGGTGGAGTTTCTTCAATCGAGTTGCATAGGGCATCTGTTTGAGGCCAGTGATCCTCTTGGTGAGGTACTTCTGTTGTTTTTCCAGCTGTTGCAGGTGTCTTGTAAGGTACATCTCAAATGGGGCATTGTACTCTATGATGGGTCTGATGAGTAATGCGTAGAGGGGCACAATGACCTTGTTTGATCTGGATGCAAACCCTTTTGTGATTAGATGAGCCACATAGAAGGATTGTCTAACCACTTTGGCAATGTGATTATCAAAGGAGAGATTACTATCTACTTGGGTTCCCAGATCCCTTATTATGTCTTCCATATTTAGGGGGCTACCGCCTATGTGGTAGTTTGTACGTACTTTGTTTTTTCCAAAGGGGATGACTATGCACTTTTTGGCATTTAGCTTGAGGCCATGTTTTTGACACCAGTAATCTGTCTCGGTGAAACTCTTTTGGAGGATGTCTGTGTCAGCTGGAGAGTCAATTATAGCCCCTAGTTTGCAGTCGTCTGTGAACTTGGTCAGCCAATATCCTCCTGTGCTTGCCTGCACCTTTGAGAAGTATATGCTGAACAGGAAGGGTCCTAGGACTGAGCCCTGGGGAATGCCATTTGTAACCAGTTTAGAGTCAGACCTAGCTCCCGCAACTCTTACCTTGTGGGTTCTGTCTGTGAGCCAGTTGGCAACCCATCTCATGATGTAGGGGTGTAGGTTCAGGCTGGTGAGTTTGTCTATAATACCAGAATGGGGAATGGTGTCAAAGGCCTTTGCGAGGTCTAGGTAGGCTGTGTGGACCACCTCTCCCTCGTCTATAGCCTTGGTAACTGTCTCAAAGAAGTCCACCAAGTTTAGGAGGCATGATCTGCCCTTAGCAAAGCCGAACTGGGTAGGGTCCAGTGTTTGTAGGTTCCCAATGTCTCTGTTAATGAGATCCATGATGATGCACTCCATAGCCTTGCAGACCAAGCTAGTCAGACTTATAGGGCAATAGTTCCCGAGGTCTTTTGTGGCTCCACCTTTGTGGAGCAGAATAACCGTTGCTGTGCACCACTCTATGGACAAGCAGCCTGTGGAGAGGCTGAGTTTGAACAGTGTGTTTAGGTGAGGGGTTAGTTCATCTTTGAGTGCGTGTAGGATGCAGCCCGTCCAGTCCCATTGATGCTGTATTTTTGGCTTCGGAGAGGGCTGTTTTAACTTGAGTGACTGTGACTTCAGGGGCACTACATTCTTCTGGTATGGTTATGGGCCCTTTTGGGGGTGAGAGGGGGGTGAAGTTTGCACTGAACCAGTCTGCCAGGATGTTGGCGATATCGGTCGGTTCAGTGTATTTTGTGCCATTCTGCACTAACTCTAAGCAGATCTGAGAATTGCCACTTAGATTCTTGACATAGCTAAAGAATATCTTGTGGTTATCTTTGGAGTTTTTGGCAATTTTTCTTTCGAAGCTAGCCTTGGATGATTTTTTGAGGGATTGTAGTTTCTTTCTGATACTGATCAGGGATGTCTTCCCTTCTTGAGTTTCCTCCTTCTATTGCATAGTTTATGGCAGGGGTCCATCAGACTGGTTTCCTTTTCTTGGAGGAGTGAGTCTTGGTTTTGCTTGGGATAGCATGATCCATGCATTCTTGTAGGTGCCTGTAGAGTACATTACTAAAGGATTTTGCAGCTTGGGCAGCATTATCCTATAGCATGGGGGATTTAAAACTTTCCACCTCGGTCTTAAGTAATGTGAAGTTTGCTTTTGAAAAGTTTTTCATGGTGGTTTCTTTGACCAGCATGGGGGGCGGAATATGGATAGCCAGAGTGATTAGGTTATGGTGAGATATAACCAGTGAGTGATTAGCCTCCAGTGTGGAACACCAGTCGCCCATATTGGTGATGACCAGGTCCAATATGTTGTCACCTCTGGTGGGGGTGTTGACCAGTTGATCCAGGGCATTTGAGTTTATAAATTCTAGGAAATGTTGGCCAAGGGAGTTAGTACTTGAGTAGTTCTCCCAGTTAATGTTTGGGTAATTGAAATCATCCAAAATCTGGGTGTTTGGTAGGACCTTTATGTTTCTCAGTGTTATCAGAAATATGGAATGGGGGTCCTGGGACATGGTGGGTGATCTGTAACAAGCTATAATTTGAATTGCAGATCTGCTCGTTGTTAGTTGTACGTGGATGATCTCTGAAGCATCATGCTGGGCAACTAATCTGGAGGTGAGGGTATCCTTGATGAATATGGATACACCCCCGCCTTTTGTATTTCGGTCCGGGTTTTGTGGCCAAAATGTATGGTATGAGTTGTAGCCTGGTAGTGCTGGGATGCTCTCTGGAGCCTTAAACCAGGTTTCTGTTACTGCACATATATCGATTTTCTCCATACTGAGGAGTGCCTCGAGTGCATGCATTTTGAGGTTTAGACTTCTGGCATTGAGGCATTACCCTCAGTTTTTTGTTACTTGTGCTATTTATGGCAGTGGGTTTGTCTTTTGAGCCTTGCCTAAAAAAGGCACTATGGGGGTGGCAAGAGCCTCGACCAGTGTTCGAAAGCCTAAGTGTGGCAGTTGCAAGCCATCTCTAGAGAAGCAGTGTGGCTTTTCAAGCATGTCATCCCAGGCTGACAGACACTGGATTACACCAGAAGCTTAGCCAACTCATCTTCTAGAACCTTGCTGCTATCAGGAGACATTCACCCCAAACCTGGCCCACGTACACCTTGTCCTAATACCACTCTCAAAAACTCATCTCCACTTCTCCATCCTGTCACGCACCCAATTCCCAACCCTCTCACCCACCTCACCCACTACACCCTACTAGCTCTGCCAACTCTCATCCCAAACACCTAGCTTTCTACTCTCTACATATTCAAAGCTTTGTAAACAAGACCACTGATCTTCACGCCTGGATTGCCTATACCTCCCCCGATATCTTAACCCTATAAGAGACCTTTCTAAAACCCCATATCAGTAAGAAAGAAATATTACCACCTGGTTACAATATCTACTGTAAAGATGGACTCCCAAACAAAGGCGGCGGAGTTACTATTCTCTACGCAAATTATCAACCTCTCACCTATAACCATCATTATTCATAAACTTCCACCTAGTTGAACTACTTATTCTCAACTGCCACCTAAATTCCCATAAAATATTTGCCATCGCCTCCATATATATTCCTCCAGGAAATAATATTCCCACCCTTGAGCTTATTCTGTCCTGGCTATCCCAAAACATAAACTATGAAACAGTCACACTTGGGGACGTCAGTACTGACTGGTTAAATCTTTCATCAGAATCATCACACTCTGCATTAACTTTCATGAGTTTCTCCAACTTATTACATCCCCCACATGCATGCACAAAACCTGATCTACTAATCCTATACTAGACTGGATCCTTATAAACACTCCACACCTCTACCACAACCCCTACACCCAACTTGACAGCCTAAGTGATCATCTTCCCACATACATCCAGAGATACTCTCCCCAGTCACCCAAATCTTACTCCTATCACAAATCTCGCAAACTCTCTAACTTTTATGCCAACTCTTTTAACTCCACTCTGGCTAGCACCTTTCTTCAGCAAACCCCAATCAACAATGCTGTTCTTGCATTTAATAAAATTTTTCTAGAAATTCTTAACTCACTAGCCCCTACTCGTAAAATCAGAACTAAAGCCAACTATCTCCAAAGAAACCCGAGCTCTTATGTACAAAAGAGATAGTGCTTGGAAATCCTAGGCTAAAACCAAAACTCCTGCCTTCCTCCAAAACTATAAAGAGCTAGGTAACCTCACCAAGAAACTAGTCAATAAGGATAAAAAAATCCTTCTACAACTCACCCCAATTTGACCAAATATCTAACCCACAAAAATTCTGGGCCACCCTAAGTATCCTCCATCCCACCAACCCATCCATCCACTTCCGATTCCCTTACAATACCCGACTAGAAACTGCTACCCTCCTTAATAATTACTTAATTGATACCATCCAAAAACTAACACAAACAAATCTTAAATCTACCACTTCTCCAACCACAACTACTCCAACAAATACCCTGTTCTCCATGAAACCCATCCCCACAGCATATGTTAAATCACTCCTGCTTAAGCCAAAGCTTGTTCGCCCTCTGCAGATCACATACCACCTGTCTTTCTCAAACTTGCTGCAAAATGCATTGCCTACCCTGTATCCCTGCTCATAAATAGATCCATTCAAGAAGCCACCGTCTCTGACATTTGGAAAGCCTTTTACATCATCCCACTGCATAAAGGCATTAATTCCACCGACCCATCAAACTACAGACCAATAGCCATACTTTCCTCTCTATCAAAAATACTTGAAAAGTGCATCCATACTCAACTACTTAATTTTCGCTTTCAGGAAAACCTACTGACTCATACCCAGCATGGCTTCAGACCAAATCACAGTATTTCTACTGCACTGCTGGCTTTTACAGATGCAGTAGCTGAGGCCAGAGACAACAACAAACTTGTATCCTCTCTCTTCTTGACCTCCCCAAAGATTTTGACACTGTTTCCCACCCTTATTCCTCTCTAAACTCAATTATCTTAATTTTTCTGCTACTTCTCTTAACTGGTTTACCAGCTATCTTTCCAACAAGCAGCAATCTGTCAGATGGCTCACTTTCCGCTCCTCCTTTCTACAAATAAAACGTGTTGTCCCCAAGGATCCATCCTAGGCCCTCTTCTGTTTAATATATTTATAAACGACCTCCATACTTTCTGCAAACAGTCCAACCCCTTTCAATACACCGACGATTCTATGCTTATTTCCATCTCTGACAATTTATGACCTCCATACACGCACCCAAACCTCCTTCCTATTTGTTGAAACATGGCTCACCAAAAATCAGCTCATCTTAAATGCAAAAAAAAACGAAACTCTTACTATTCTTTCCTTGACCTCTCTCTCACCACAAATCCTTCTTTGTCATCACATCCCTTGACAAGACCACCATCTTAGCCGAACCTCAAACAAAGCTCCTAGGCACAATTATCGATGATGAACTTAAATTTAATCTCCATATTCAGCAAAATATATAAAAAAACACCAGAAACTATGTCTACTTTACCAAAACAAGAAATTTCTTAACTCAGAAGCTAGACTCTCCATAGCTCAATCTCTCCTCCTTCCCTTCTTTATGCAACCCCTATTCTCAATTCCATTCACTCCATACATCTTTCCAAACTCCAACAAACTTACCATAAATTGGCCAGATTTGCCACTAACTCTCCTCACAACTCACACCACTGCCTAGCACTCAACTGTAAGTGACGAGAACTCCCCCAACTACTACAAATGTCTCAATTTCAAATCATAAACTCTGTACTTTACAAACCTACTTCCTGCCTCTCTCTCTCCTCCCTGGTATCCTATATACCCCAAACCGTATTCTCCGTACATTGAATCAACAACTCATTGACATTTCTAAACCCAACACATATTTTGGAAAACTACTTTACAAATGTAGCATAGCCCAAGCACGGAACAAACTTTCCTCACATACAAGAACCATCTCCTACCCTAAGCATTTCAAAACAGAGCTTAGACTACATTTACTTAGCA